>NC_081406.1:661852003-662188074 GCF_030272615.1 Cryptomeria japonica | reverse complement strand
ATTGAAATATCCATTGACCATTCCATTGATAAGGATGGAGAACTTCAGAGATTCAATACATCCTCTAACCCATTCAATCCAAGGGCGACCAAAACAAAATCTCGATAAGACATCTAATAAAAAGTTTCTATCTACCAGATCATATGATTTTAAAATATCCAGTTTGATGATCATGTTGGGATTCTTGATCTTCTTGGCTGTGTGAATTGCTTTATGAGCAACAATTATTCCCTTTTTGATAGATTTACCTGGGGCAAACCCACTCTGTTCCTTCGAAATTATCTTATCCAACACCTTCTTTAGTCTATTTGTCACTGCTTTGGTGATTATCTTATAGCAAATATTACATAAAGCAATTGATCGAAAATCACACATACCTGTCGCTTATTTCTTCTTGGGGATGAGGGATAAGAAGGTATGATTGATGGCACCCAAAATTGTTGCTTTTTTTCGAGATTCCTCTATTGCCTTGAGAAGATCATCCTTGATGATCTCCCAAAAGTTTTGATAGAAGCAAGCCAAAAATTATCTAGCCCAGGGGTCTTATCAGGGGCTAATTGGAATGTAGCCTTTTTGAGTCCCTCCAGAGTGATGGGCTTGGATATCTCCTTGTTCTCTTCATCTAAAATGATGTTGGGAATCTGATTGAGAAAATTATTTTTGATAGCTCAATGATTTACACTCTGGTTATCTTGATTCAGGAGGTTTTGAAATCCACCATTTCTCAATTGATCTCATCTTTGGAACTGATCATAGTCCCATCTTCTTTGACAGTTCCAGGATTCTATTTCTATTTCTCTTTGTAACTGCAAAGTTGTGAATTTTTTTTGTGTTCTTGTCCCCTTCCTTAAGCCACAACTCTCGCGACTTTTGTCTCCAAAATTGTTACTCCCTGGCCAATATTTCTGCTTGTTATACTTTGAGATTTTTCTCTAATCTGAACTCTTCAGCTCTCATACCATGACCTATGATCACATCATTCAGAGCCCTCAATTCATTTTCAATCCTTTGACTTTCTGTGAAAATGTTCTTAAAATGTACCCCGTTCCACTCCTTAAGTTTGGATTTAATAAATGAGTTTCTTGAGGAAAATAAACATCTCGGAGTGATTTCCAATTCTACATTCCTGCCACCATTGAATTAAGGATTCCAAAAGGGAAGGATCCCTGATCCACATCTTTTCAAACCTGAAAGGGGATCCACTAGAATATGGGCTCGAAGCAAAGATCAATTGGATTGGGAAATGACCTGATCCATTGAAAGGAAGAATTTAAGACTCCACCAAACCTGGAACCAATGACCAGTCACCAAAGAGGAGAAATTTTTCTAACTTTTCTGCAATGCAAGTGAAACCCTGCCTTTTGTTGGTCCAGGTATATTTTCCATTACTTGCCACTATTTCTCTTAGATGATTAGAATCCACAAAATCCTAAAAAAATTTATTGGATTCGATTCTTCACCATTGAGCCTACCATTTTCTTCAAACAATTAAGGGTCATATTGAACCCCCCCCCCAATAATAATCTTCCCATCCTTCTTAGAACTGAGTTTCCTGGATAATTCTTGCCATAACTCCCTCTTAGTGGGTGTGTTGATGGGTCCATACACATTGATCACCTTCCAACACCGATTATCCTGAAATGCTTGGAAAACTACCATCATCTAGTTATTATGGGCCTCCACCATAGAGCATTGGGCCTTTGCAAGATTTCACAGAACCCCGATTCCACCTGAAGCCCCCAAGGATTCTACAAAACACCCTCCCACTACCTCCAAAACTTCATCTCACTCTCCTGATCCACCTTGCTCCATTTGGTTTCCAATACCAACACTAAATCCGCCTTACTAGACTCATTTTGGCGCTTGAAAATATGCCATTTGCTAGGGGCATTTAAGCCTCTAACATTCCTGCTTATGATCCTCATGGCTCCTCGGGAAGGGGTAACTCCTTCCCATTTGTAAGAATTGTTTGAAAAAGTTTAGTCTAGCCTTTTGCACATCTAGCCATTGTTAATTTGGACTTGTTAGACAAGCGACCCCTCTACCTATTTGATTTGATTTGGGGAGTTTTCAAAGTGGATTGGATTTGCTCAATACCCCTCTCCTCCAATATTCCTGCCTGAAATTCTTCAAAGCTATCATCCATGTCTGATTCTGAATTAAGCTCACCTTCAACTTCTGCATTTGCTAGAGGTTCACCAGGGTCCTGCCTCTCCACTTCCCTCAAAAAGGAGTTCACTAAATCTTTATAATCTGATTTTCTTTCTAAGGTCTGAAATATCATCTCCTCAAAAAGTACCTCCAAATTTGGCAATGGCATTTTTGATAAACCAGGAAACTCTGGTCCATCCACACCAACCTGGGGGGATCCAATTACCTCATGAACAACTTTTGTCTTCTCTAAAACAACTTCCTCTTCACCTACTATTTGTGCAATGGGCATCTCAATATTATGGGTACTCTTCGTGTCATGAGGATAGTTGACACCGGGAGACTTTGGGCCTCCACTCTCCATGTCCATATTCCCAACTTCCTAGATTACCTTCTCTGGCCAGATTAAGCCTATCAGTTCTTTCTCCACATCCGAAAGTGGATCCCTGCGCAAGATTGATCAAATTTGTGAAGAGAGCTAAGAGAGACCTTGGAATGGCAGTTGTCTGGGGTATGGGATAGCGACTTACATTGTGAACACAAATTAAGCTTGTCCTCCCTATCAATCACTTGGATCTAGTTGCCAATGTCCGAAATCAGTTCAATTTATGATGGTATTAGATAAAACAACACTTATTTGAATTTTAAAGGATTAATGGTGTAATTAACAGTTTCAAAATGTATGTTGGTTGACCAACTCCCTATGGAAACTATTTATGCATTGAAAATCTAGATATTTAGCTTAGAGTATTCTCTTGGTGTCAGGTCAGAGTAGGCATTAAACATTAAAGAAGGGGAATATCATTTAAACATTAAAGAAGGGAAATATCATTTATGTCCAATCAAAGATAAAAAAAAATTGAACATAACGATTAATTATGAGAAGTCTTTGCTGCTTATCTGTGGTCATAGCCTAAGGACTTTGCATTTGATAATAAAAAGAAGTGAATCTAACCAAACTCTAGAAAATAAATATATATGTACTCAACCTTCTATAATAATAAAGCTATTTGTTGATAAGGAATCTATTTTTTTCATGTAAGTGTCAAATGTATTTTTGATTGGTGTTTTGTTTGACTATAATGTACATGTTGTTTTGACTATAATATAGATGATGTTAGTCAACCCACTTTTAGACACTAAACCATTTGTATGTGATTGACACAATTTTCTTACACAATAACTACTTAAGTACATAGACCTTGCACTACATTTTTCATTCCTTAATTTTTTTAATCAAGTGCTCTTCTTCCAACCTATGGACAGAAGGAGCCCTAGTATTAGAAGAAGGGTTTGTATTTCTTTAAACAGGGGGTCCTTCATAATTAACACCTTCATCGATCATGTCTACTTTATGAATCTAATATCTAACACACTCCATCCATTATAGATGGTAACCTTTTCAACTAAATCTTACACATTATTCATTTAATTTATCTATTTATTTTAATATATTAATCTAAATAATCTTATCTCGAATTTTAGATCTTAAAATAATTGTATAATTATTTAAGATAGATTTTTACATAATAATATGTTCTAATCTCTTATAATTCTTAAATTTATTACATCAATACTGTTCTTGAACAATTGTGTTATTATTAACTTATTGGAGAGAAGAAAACATTTTCATAAAGGTTTATTTTTAATACATTGGTTTGTATGTTCCCCTCAACATTATATTTATTTTAAGCTCACCTATAATTGAGGAATGTGTGTATATTGTTCTTGAACAATTGTGTTATTATTAACTTATTGGAGAGAAGAAAACATTTTCATAAAGGTTTTTTTTTTAATACATTTGTGTGTATGTTCCCCTCAACATTATATTTATTTTAAGCTCACCTATAATTGAGGAGTGTGTGTGTGTGTTCACACACATATATGATAATAAAAAGACAACTATATTTGGAGGAAGGGTAACAAAGGAAAGGATCTTCAAATAATGAAAAGCAGAAATCAAAGAATAGCTCAAGGGAGGATAACAAAGACAAGGATATTCCAATAAGAAAGTTGAAAGCAAGGAATATTCAAAGAAATCACCAAAGACACCATACAAATATCTAACACATCAAATCCATTATAAATGGTAACCTTTTCAACCAAATCTTACACATTATTCATTCATTTAATTAATTTATCTATATGTTTTAATATATCATTCTAAATAATCTTATCTCAAATTTTAAATCTAAAAATAATTGTATAATTATTCAAGATAGATTTTTATATAATGAAATGTTAAAATCTATTACAATTCTTAAATTTATTGTCAATATTGTTCTTAAATGAATTATGCTATTAGTATTTGAGATGAAAACATTTTCATTAAGATATTCTTTCTAATACATTTTTGTGTATGTTTCTTGAAGGTTGTATAAATTTTAAGCTCATTTGTAATAGAAGAAAGGATAATTAAGAGAAAATAGGAAAAACACGGAAAGAAGGGTAACGAAGAAAAGGATCTTCAAAGAATGAAAAGTAAAAAGGAAAGAATATGTAAGGGAGGGTAACAAAGAAAATGATATTCCAATACGACAATTGAAAGCAAAGAATATTCAAAGAATGAAAAGTAAAAAGGAAAGAATATGTAAGGGAGGGTAACAAAGAAAATGATATTCCAATACGACAATTGAAAGCAAAGAATATTCAAAGAAAACAACAAAAGCATTATAAGAGAAAAAGAACAACACTTACTTAAAAATGATAATATAAAAGTTTGAATTACTTATGTACCTTTAACCATATTTTTTAATTAATAAAAAAAAAATACAGCCTTTTAAAAAAAATAATTCAATTAATTAAAATATACATCAAAAGAGTACATTTTGGATTTAGCTTTTTTTTCCAACGTCAAATTCCTTTGGTTTTCGGGCCATCTTTAAGATCTAATTTGAATACACCTGTCTCCCAAAAATATCTAAAAACGGTGAATAAAGAAAATATCTGTGCAAAATATTTTTTTGCAAAAAGGAAGTACCTAATGCTTTTAAAAAATTAAGCAGGCAGAATGATTTGAGAAAAACAAATGTGTATTAAAAAACAGTATTCGTGTCAGTTGTCTGGATCTCCACATACACCAAAGAATATACGGTGCGGGGGTTATTAATGGCGCAGTCGCACAGCACAAATTCATATTTAACAATTTTCCTGTCCTGAACAGATCGAGTAAAGCGTCGAGGCACTCGAATAGAAATGGAATTGTCAACAACATTGATGGTTCTAGTAGGAATAGGGTATTGGATTCATGGGTTCCGTTGTTTTCCATGGCTGGCTGTCACTTTTTATCTGAAGGACAATCTGAGGGTGGAGTCAGTAACACTCCAACTCCTCCAGAGCTCCGCCAATTTGCCCATGGTTGCCAAGCCTATCTACGGTATCATCTCCGATGCCGTCTACATTGGTGGCGCACATCGCCTGCCTTATATCATCATTGGAGGTATCCTTAAATTCCCCATCGTTGCTTTGCTGTTTTATTTATTTATTTATCTCCGCTTTTAAGTTTAAATTCTTTTCCCCATTACAATTTACATGTTGAAGATTTTTTTTTTACAGAGAAATTATTTGTATTCTATTTTTCTGTGGTGAGTTTCGGTGCTCTGAATTACTTAGCTTGTTCCAATTTAAATTTTGTACTCAATGATGAATCTCTCAAAAGAATTTTCAAATAAAGTACAACTCTGCTCTTTCTCTTTTCGTAAGTTCCCTTGCTGGTTCAGCTGGCGATGTGGTACACAACTTAGGTCTGTTTTTTGCGTAATTTTAAATATTTCATTGATTTTTTTTCAGTGTTTTTTATGTGAATTTCCAATCCTTTTACCGATCGCCAAAAGTTAAGGAATTTGAAAGTAGAGGCACGTCAGAGTGGGCCAGTTGAAGATCTTGTGTTTCACTGGGGCAGAATATTTACGTCATCAAGTCATTTAGCCATATTACATACTGGAAGAGCTACCCTGTAGTCTAAGAAAGGCTAAAGTGAGAAGGCATGGCGAATCTTTAAAAAATCTATTCTAATTCCTTTCCTATTTTTTATCTTTATTTATTATATCCTAGTTTATAAGAAAATGCTACTGGGCTATTTTTCTCAACTGACTATTTTTCATAATTTTTTAAGAAAGGTTGCTGCTGGGAGGCATTGTGGATCTTAAAGGACTTTTTCTTTTCCAATTTTTTTATTATTCATTTATGTTCATTGACATTTTTTTTTAATAAGTTTTGAAATTTTCTGTAAAATTTATTTGCCATTTGAATTTATAAAAAACTCTTGATAAAATCCATCAAATACATAGACTTAATGAAGCTAAATTGGGCAAAAATAAAATACACACTTGTCGGTAGTAAATTGAAGTTCTCCATTTTTGCTCAAAATCCAGACAAGATAATTACAGAATTCAGACAAAAATATAGAAAGTGATTAAACTAACATAATTGTAAATCTCCTTTCATGATGCAGTTAACTTTAGGAGATTACTCTTTAATTTAAGAATCTATAGCTATGCTAATCCTATGAGAATTCCTTCATAGGAGGAGATGCTGGAGCTAGATTAATAGGTCATTGCGAATTGAACGATTCTTCCAAAACAGATTATTTAGAAGGCATTCAAGTTAGGCTGCTGTAGTTGAATATGACAAAGCTTGGTCAACCCTTGCTAGTAGTGTGACTGGGGGTTCAAATTGGAATGCGCGTACTCCAATTTCTTCTCCTTTTCTTAGGGCTAGCATAGCTTCAGGGCCAGTGTATTATGTTATTTTATTTTTTAAGTTTTAAAGTTAAAAAGGATTTGCTGCTCAGATTTGTGCTCGGAATGCTGAGTTGTTCCTAGAAATAGTCAGGAATCCCAATTTTTGTACCAGAGACGTTTTCAGGAACAACCTTACGTTTCTAGCTTTCTGGAAATGGCTTTTTGAAGATCAAGATCCACGTGAGGTACACCGGAAACATTTCAGTGGAGAAATTGGCGTAAGGTGGCTCTTCCCACAACGCAACTTCCAAATATAGTCCGTCTCCCTACTTATATAGCCTTAAATAGGTTAAGGAAACACTTGCTCACCAATTAGGTCAACCTAATTTAGAAAATGGGAGTCTAAGAAACTACTAGTAACAATCCTATGGTCATGTGCACCACTTATTTGTTAATCCATAACCAAAACAAACAATAAATATGAAATATCGTAACATGCCTATAGACTATAGTTAGCAGCATTATAGAGTTGTAGATTTTTCATGAAAGGCTTGATCCTCCAATTAGTTCCTTTGTTAGCAAATGCTTCCTTCTAAAGAGATAGTTAGTGATTGCCCTGTTGTGCAACTGCTTCACTCATCAATCAACCGCTTCTTCTGGCTCTAAGATCATATTTCCCTCCTCAGTTAGCTCCTGAAGCTCGGTCTCTATTGGATTCCATTTGCCAGTTTGTAGGCCATGTTGCCAATTCTGCTGAGTGTCCTTTAAGGACAATAAATTCCTGGTGATGCTTAAAGAGATAATTGTTTGTGAGGCTGGATCTTAAGAAGGATCTGATCTCCAACATCAAAGCATTTCTTGCTCCGATGGTGATATGTTAGTTGCTTGATTTTTTTTCCAAATTATTAAAGGATTCAAAAAATGTCCAGCTGCTCTTGCACATAAGTTTCCATTGCTTGAACATTGTGTGATCATACAGATATGCAGTGGGGAGAATAGAAGATTCCCATAGAGTACGACAAACAGAGTCATCTTAATTATGTACATTCCATACCATCACTGAACCAAGGAAAGCCATGTGATTGTTTTTGAATCTAAACAGGAAAAGTATCTTTCAAAAATGTTTGGCAATTTGTGTCTGTACATCTGACTGGAGATGTAAGAACTATAGGCTAAAGTAGTTCTAGAAATCATGAAGAGTTTTGTCCAAAATGGGGCTGGTGAATTGGGGATCTATATAATTGACTCTGATCTTGGGAGAGTTTTGGGAGTTCCATGAATCTTCTGAAAATGCTTTCTACAATCATTTGCTACCATGTTTCGTAAAATGGAATCATTATACCATACAAGTGGCCACACCTGGTAAGCCTTTGTATTCTACCAAAATAACACTCGTCGTATTTGATTTGTTAAATTCATCCAAGTTATTAAAGAATATTGAGCCATCCAAATTTTCCAATCATCAAGAACAAGAATAGGAATCTTGTTGCTAGGTTGAGCTTGTTTAACTTCGGATATTGAGATACATGCACCATGAGGAATCCTATTTGTGGTCCGTGACCATCAGTGTAGAAAAGTACTCTGTCTGTGCTTATAACTCTAGCATTGAGCGTTTCTTGGACTAAGGCATTTGATCTCTCTCTTGAGTATGAGGAGCAATATGGCCTGCTGTTAGGGGATTTGCTGCTCAGAAGTCGGAACTTATGGAATGGTATGATGATGCCTATGAACCAGCGGAAGACCATTGAGCATTTCTTGGAAGAAGTTGGAGTGTTCAAAGATCTTGTGGTGGAGCTGCCTTTGTATGTTGTGCCTCCATTATTAATAGTTCAGTGATTATTCCTCTAGCTCACTTTTTCAGCATTTTCTCCATACGACGAGAGCTACTTATTTGCAAGGGTGGTCTAAAAATTCTGTTAAGTTGATAATCTTTTCCCTGTGCTAAAAAGTTTGATAATCTATCAATTCTGAGAGTTCGGTTCACTAATGATACATCAGTCCTTCTTGTATGAATTTCAAATTTGGGTTTTGACATCCGTTAACTCCCCAATCACAGATCTAACAATATGGCATTTTCCTGTCCAACTTAGAGTACCTCCAACAATTGTCATTACCTGTAAGTTGAAAGCAGGATATGCAAAACAGTTCTTGGCTAATTAGTAATTTTTAATCCATGAGATTACTCGTGTTGCCTAAGTCAGTTAAACCAATTATGCTCTTTTTTTATGATAACTTTCGACCTTCAGACTTTGAGTGTGTTAACACCTACCAGAATGTGATAAGAAATGGTAGGTATTGTAGGCGTGGTCTCCTCGAGGGCTCATTTGTTCCCGTTTGACTTTACCCTATCTTAGGCTTCAGATTCGTTATCATTTTCTGGTGCACGCTCCATATAGAAGAGCTTTTCCATATATTTGTGGACCTTTCTATATTTACCTTTACAATTGAAGCATAGCTTTTTTACTTTGGTCTTCCAATTGCTGAGGAGTCAACCTTCTCGGTTGGGATTTTCTGTACATGCTACAAATTAGTGACAAGTTCCTTGGTTGCCATGGATGTTGCATGCCAAATTGAAGCTTAGGCATGCTTTTGTTCTCAATCTCTTGATCCACATTTGCTGCATCTTATAAATCACAGCATCTATGAAGTCTGACTTTGTATTGGATGACTTGCTGCAGTCCACCAATTAACATAACTGATGTCATTCTCGTAGCAAGCTTTTGGAACCATAAAGGGTACTTTCTTACAGATGTTTGGCAGAGTATAGAAAGCTAACCAAGGAATTTTTAATCCTGTTGTCTGTTGAATTGGGTAATAAGGTTGCTCATAAATGCTGACAATGGGTAAAAGCGCTCGTATTCTGTGTCTTCATTATTTGGCACCATTGATATTGGTTACCCTCCATGTCAACAAGGAATTTTTAATCCTGTTGTCTGTTGAATTGGGTAACAAGGTTGCTCATAAATGCTGACAATGGGTAAAAGCGCTCTTATTCTGTGTCTTCATTATTTGGCACCATTGATAATGATTACCCTCCATGTCGAAAGAATCTGATGGCTCCAAGCATATCAGAACTGGTAATAATGATTTTCTAATTCACCTGGATAAGGATTAATGGATATTGCTCGAAAAGAATTAGGATTAGTTCACTTTCTGGTTTAGAATTTGATTTAGGGGGTAACCTCATTGTTGTTGATTGATCCATATTCAGATATCGTAGTATATATTGGTGATCAATTATTATACATTCATTCTGACAGTAACATAAGCCTTAACAATTCAAGCAATTCAGGTTCCAGTCAGATGGTAAAATCTTGCCTACAAATTGGTTGGGTCTATACAATTTGACATGACTCATTTATGTTCTTTTTGTAATTTCATGTTCATAAAAGTAGGGCAACGTCCAGTAGACCAATTGGCAGCTGCTAAGTGCTTGCCAGCCAGAGGTAGATAGTTTGAAAGTTTGAAACTCATGTCCCTAGGGGTCTCGCTCACTCCAGATGAACTTCACCAATAAGAGGCAGGTTTGTAGTGCTTACTTACCAGAATCAGAACCCAAGTAAGCTCAGGTGCTGACAGATGAAGTAATGAAGGCAATATTTTCCCAACTCCTGACCTCGGTGGAGATAATGAAGGATTGTGATTGATTTCCCTGTCCACCAAAAAAAGAATTCATAAAAGTTAAGAAACTCCTAGCGTTTTGCTTAAAAGTTAAGTAACTTTGAAAATGCATTCACTTAGAAACTTGCAATTTCCACGGTCCATAATGTTCTAGCTATTGATTTTTCTGGATTCAAACTGTGTAGATATTTTTATGTCCAACATTTCAGATCGAACTCTATGATCCATCATCAGGGAATGAGAGCATGAGAAAAGACGCATGTCCAATGTTTTGGATCAAACTCCTAGTGTTTATGCAAAAAAGTAACTTTGAAAATGCATTCGCTTAGAAACACAAAATTTCCACAGTCCATAATGTTCTAGCTATTGATTTTTCTGGATTCAAGCTGTGTAGATATTTGTATGTACAACATTCGGATGTTTTAATGCATTCGCTATAATTACTTGTCCAACTTGTTCACAAAACTTGCAGCTGCATAATTATTTTCAATTTCTAATGATTTGAGCATGTCTTAATGTTTATGAACCCTTTCAATTGTCAGCCTAGTTTCCATCTATCAAAATTACACCGGATTGATTGCCAATTATTTAAAAAGAAAGTTATCGGAAACTGTTTTACAGTTAGTTCTTTTGAGGATTTATAGTTGCGTTTAATACTTCGTGGTGTGCCTCAAACTGTTCTGAAATTTACTTTAGAAAAAATAAATCTTGATAACTAGAATAACAACAACTGTTTTTTGTCTCTTACAACATTGAGATAGGAAATGAGCCTTGCGTATGCTGTTCTCGAGGGTTTTAAATACCATCCACTTGTTCTGAAGCGTATTTACAATACCAAGTATTGTTTGTGTTTTTTTATAGATTCACAAGATATGGGCTTCAATTATATAGGTTTGAGGGTTTAAAATACCACCCACTTGCGTTTTGGAGTTTCCTGGGTTTGCCTGAAAGTAAATATTTATCAGGTATTTGGGCGAATGTTTACATGTATGAGAGCTGAGAATTCATCCTCTGTTTACATTGTCAAATATTATCTTGGGTTAATAACAAATTATATGCATTGAAAAATTTCAGGTCTGTTGCAAGCGATTTCATGGGGTTCGATTGTATTTATTCCGGCAGCAGGATCATCAGTTCCTATCATGTCAGCCTTTCTCCTCCTCAGCAATTTGGGGGCATCAATTGTTGAAGTTGCTAATGATGCTTTGGTGGCGGAAACTGGAAAAAATGCCAAAGCTAGTTCATCAGGAGAACTTCAGTCATTTGCCTGGATGGCAACAGCTGCAGGTGGCATTATGGGAAATTTACTCGGTGGGATTGCTATCGGTCGGGTTGATGCAAAGGCCATGTTCATTTTTTTTGGCCTCCTCCTAGGCATTCAAGTAATAATTTGTTTGACTGTAGATGAGAAGTCCTTGGGTTCTATTAATGCTAAAAAAGTTGTAGGGCAGAAATCGATCCATGCGAATCAACATGACAGAGGTGGGGTTGATACACGAGCTATAAAGTCAAACAGCATTGGGGGTGCCTTTTCGAAAAGTGTTCAAAAGCAGGTTTTAGATCTTTTGGAAGCACTAAGGAAACCAGAAATTAAATATTCCATTGTGTGGTTTGCGGCATCTTATGCTATGATACCAATTTTAACTGGAACCATGTTTTTCTATCAAACACAGCATTTGAAACTTGATCCCACAATTTTGGGACTTGCAAAGGTTGTTGGGCAGATTGGTCTTCTTTTGGGAAGCGTCATCTACAACCGATTCTTAAAGAGTATCTCCTTGAGAATGCTTTTAGGCTGTGTTCAGATTTTATTGTCATTATGTATGTTATCGGATATCATTCTTGTGAAGCAACTAAATACCCAATTAGGGATTCCAAATTCAGTATACATTTTGGGAGCATCTGCTTTAGTGGAAGTTATTTCACAATTCAAGATTCTCCCATTCACTGTTATGCTTGCACAATACTGCCCTCCTGGTTGTGAGGGCTCCTTAATGGCATTTATTATGTCTGTCCAGGCCTTGACTACCATTGTAAGTGGTTATTTTGGTGTTGTCCTTGCTTCATTCCTTAATGTCTCCTCCGAAAACTTTTCCCGATTACCATTGGCAATTTTTATCCAATCAATTGCAACATTAGTCCCACTATTTTGGATATCACTCATACCTGGCCAGGAATCTGCTAAAAAACGCCAGGAAGACAAGAGGAAAGTATTTTGAACCAAGAGACACCATTTATTTCATTCACATTGCTATCAATAAACTTTCTTGCCTTCCAAGATGCTCAGTTTTGGATGTCTCTCTTTCTCATTGAAAGCTTGCATATCCCTATTGAGACTAATTCATGCCCGTGGTGATTAGTGGATTGAAGGGATGATCATTGTGGCAGTGCTCAAGGAAAGAATCTCGTCTCTGCGGCCAAGAAAATAAAAAAATGTTGGCTTCGTAGAGACAAATATTTGAGGGGCCTGCAAAGAACCTTTTAGGTGCGAAGTGAGCAGGCTAACGAAGTTGTGTTTCCTTTATTTTTAGGTCGGTCTTCTTAATGTTAATGTATATGCCCTTGCAGTGTCTTCATGGTTGCAGATTATGAATTATAGAATTGCTGCTTCTTCTCTATTTGTTTCATCACTCGTGTTACGTTTTTTAACAAGCATCAATAAAAAATGAATCTTAGCTTGGGTTGGAGCTCAAAGAATTACACACAAGGCTATAAATTCTTTAAGAGAATCAATCTCTATCAGGTTACAACTATGTTAACAGCTAACAATCATGTAAATGGAAAAATGAACTTAAGGAATAGCAGGACCTTAAAAAGAGGTGATTGAATGCAAGATGTTGTGTTCGAATGCTATTTTTGAGATGCCTTTATGAGGAGTCAGTCATGTGATGACTCAGCTGTCAAGATGTTTGTTTCGCCTGGTAGGTCATAAGAACCATTTAAACCATTTAAAGGAGAACTCGGGCTCGGCTTTGGAGGATAACCTCAATGAAAGAAAATAAATGTTAAATGATTAGGACATTTGATTTCATCAGATTGTCACAATCCATTAGTAAATCAAAGTAGTTGCTGGATTTGATTAGTCTCTATTTTTTCATCGACGTTCTCTGATCTGATTAGTCTCTATTTTTTCATCGACATGTTCTCTGATTTGATAAGTCTCTCTGATCCATCAGTGATCCATCAGAGAGTGCCAAGAGACAAAAACGTAATCCATCATCAGGATGTAAGAGAGGATGTAAGAGAGTTTTTATAAATTTAGGGAGAAGCAAGAGGAAGGAGGAAGGAGGAAGGAGGAAGGAGGAAGGAGGAAAAGAGAAAAAAAAATGAAAAGGTTGAAAAAATCAAATAAGAAAATCCAAAAAGAAAGAAATGAATGCAAATAAATAAATAATAAAATTTAATACTATATAGTATATACAAAGAAAAAGATGATACTAATAATATAGAAATGAAAGCATACAATTAAGTATGGAATGATAGGATGGGATATAATGAATATTAAAAGGTGATACTAAGTGGAAGGAGGAAAAGAGAAAAAAAATAATGCAAATAAATAAATAATAAAATTAAATACTATATAGTATATACAAAGAAATAGATGATACTAATAATATAGAAATGA
This sequence comes from Cryptomeria japonica, assembly GCF_030272615.1. Classification (NCBI taxonomy): domain Eukaryota; kingdom Viridiplantae; phylum Streptophyta; class Pinopsida; order Cupressales; family Cupressaceae; genus Cryptomeria; species Cryptomeria japonica. Next base: position 662,173,995 of record NC_081406.1, on the reverse strand, counting down.
AAGCATACAATTTGAAAGTATGGAATGATATGAAGGGATATAATGAATATGATATAATAAAGGATCAATAATGTAAAAATAAATGATGTATTGTAGAAAATCATGAAATAAAATAATAAATGAATTAAAAACAAATTTAAATGATAAGATGAGAAATACTAAAAAAAAATAGAAATAATCTTATATATTAAAATAAATATATAATAATAAGATGAAATTTTAAAAAAATGAAAAATAATCTTATACAATAAAATAAATACATAATAGTAGTACAAGGTAATTAAAAAAAAAAATCTATAAAAAAGAGATAAATAGAACAAATAAAATAATAGAATATAAATACAAATTAAAAAAAGAAAAAGTGAAGGTATCCAATGATAAAGTAAAGATAATTTAAAAGAAATACGAATAAAATATATTTAGATCATAAAGTAAGTAAATGTCAAATGAATAATGAAAAGAATTTGAAAAATAAAAAGTATATACTAAAACAAAGTAGTATCCATGAATAATAAATTAAAATATTGTATAAAGAGAAAATGAATTGATTCCAACTTGATTAGGTGATAAATGACCAAAAAGCATGGTAACGAAATGATAAATGAAACTAAAACAATTTAGCAATAAATATTATAACAAATAGGGAAATAAAGCAGTAAATGAACAAAGACACAAATGAGAAGCATGATTAAATATTGTGAATAAAAGAATAATGTGCTTAAATAAAGTAATAATTGAATCCAATATTTATATGAAAAAAATAAAATAATAAATGGAATAAGGAAACAAAAAGGAAATTGATTGCAATTAATAATATAAATGAAATGTTAAATTAAAGGAGATGAATGCAAACAAAGTAAGAAATGAATCAAAGAAATAAAATGTTTAAATAGTATCTAAAAAGGAATCAAATGTAAGCAAATAAGCTAAGAGAGGGAAGGAGGTGTAGGGACACAAAAACTGGGGAGAGTACGGCAAGAAGAGGAAGAGGGAGGGAGGAACAACAAGGGATGAGAGAGGTCAAGGTGAGGAGCTATGGTGGATATTTAAGAAAGAAAGAATAGGATGTCAAGAGAATCTTAAGCTCCACCCTTCATTGTGGTTGAGGTTGATGAGGTGGTTATAGATTTCTATGGCCTCTTTTAGCTTTCTCTTGTAATAGTTGTCTTCCTTAAACAAAATCTGCATGTTTTCTAGATAAACATATATGATGTTTGGTAGAGGATGAGTGCTAGATTAAGGCTTATTTGTGAACCCAATCATGCCTATTGTCAGCATCATGCTCTTTGATTTTTGGTCTCTTCCATGTTGACTCAAAAGTACGCTTGTGCTCTTCTTCCATTGTGTTTGTAATTTAGCTACCTTTAGGGGATGAGGTCGCTTCAATACAAATATTATTGATATACATTATTGATCATAAGAGTATACTAACTCCAGAGTTCGTGGATCTCTTATGTACTTTTTCCATATATGTTTTGTGACCATTATCCTTTTATTTGTCCTTTCTTAGGGACATCTCATTGTGGTAGCATGCTTGTCTTTTAGATAAGGTGTTTGCAATCACTTTAACATGGGGGCATACTCTTTGCTTAGTGTTACACTTTTTTGCACACACCATGACATGCTTTCGATACTCAAGTTACTTTGCAAACTGTTAGGCCCATATAAAATTTCCATTTCATATATGTCCTTGCTCGGAGTAATGCCCGTTTAATTCGTTGGTCAAGTCAACCACTTAATTTTCCTCATATAGCTCGACCATTGTTCAGTTTCACTGCGTTGAACTTGAACCTTTTTGGTTCAAGGTTCAAAGTTCAACGAGCATTGTTTTGAATGTTTTTCTCTTCGCGCGGTTTTAAGTTTTCGCTAGTCCTTGTCGGCATTTTACATTCTTTGAACCTTGAACTTGAACCTTTTTGGTTCAAAGTTCAAAGTTCACGATTTGTCATGTTAAGTCCGTGTTATGATTGTTTTGCAATGTTAAGAATTTGTGTATTGGTTTCTCGGAAGACATGTGACTTGGTGCGAGGTGACGATGCGCATTTTAAGAGATGATTAATGGTTGCAAAAGAGAGGAATATTCTTTCTCTAATGATTTGAAATTTGTCATTTATAGCAAGTATGTGTGAGGATCCGTAGTGTCAGAAGTGAAGTGATCTAGCATTTAAGGCATGCTCTGATACAATCATTTCAGAGTAAGGCCACACAAACGAAGAGTAAGGGAGACAGTTTGTGGTAATGATGGGTAAGATTTTCTCGGCTTTAAAACTGAGTAGATGTCACGTCGATATTATTATTTTCTTGAGAAGGTTTTGAAAAGGAGTTTTTGGAGCGGGAGAAATAGATTGCGATAGGGGTTTGCAGAGGACAGAGGAAGGTATGTTCAACAACTTTCTAAATTGTTGCAATTTGTTTTAAAGATCTGGGTATTTTGTTAGTTGCTTGTTTCTGTTTCCACTTTCCTTCTTTGACTGGGTTGATTGGAGAAAATCATGAGCTAAGCATGAGGCCTATTTTGCCCAAATTAATGAGCCCGTCTTCCCTTGTAAGCACTTTATTGGAGTTAGGTGATACATCATTAGTCCAACTGGATTTAGATGATTTTCTAGAAAGAGGCCGGAACCCAGACGTAGATCCTATGAGGAGAGATGTTGCACAGAGTGGGTTATTAGAAGCGGTCACATTTCCTACAGCTGCTCCTTGCCCTGAATTAGTTTTAGAATATATGAATCACTATGACAAGTGTAATAGATACATAAGGAAGAATAATGGTGAGGTTTTGTTATCCATAGATAGATAGACAGTAATGGCAGCTATGGGTATCCCACACCGGGAACCCTATGAAAATTGGATGATTGGGAAATCCTATGGAATTTTCTCCGAGAAAAAGCAGTATTACAGAAATGTTATTGCACGGAATTGGCTTTAGAAATTCCAGAAAGGAGGTTCAAGGCTGCCGAGACCTCTAACCCGTGAACATTTAATTCCTGCAATTTGGGACTTGGTAATATTGTTGAGCAGAGTAAAGGGTAATTCCCACTCCTTTCATTGGGAGGACTGGATGTATTTCTTCATCCAAGTCACTCTAGATAAGAATTGATTCATTGACTGGGGAACTGTTATAGCGGAAAGGTTGCATGAAGGTTTGAGTAATTACCCTGGGATGGCGAACTTCCATATGTCTTCGTACCTGTTATATATGCTTGCTTGTGTGAGGGAATGGTCTAGACTGTCCCATGCAAAACGGGTTCAAGGCATAAAGATTTATGAGTATCATCCTAATTTGACCTTGAAAGGGCATGTAAATGACTATCTACACTGGAATGATATTTTTGTTGGGAGGTTAACATTTGAATTACAAGGTAACTTGCATAGGAGGATGTCTGCAAAAGCTATTGAACTTGTTAACAATTATGGTAATTTCTTTACACAGTTTAGTCACTTCACTTACCTAAAGGTTGGAGGATTTAAAGGTGAACCCTTTAGGCTACCGAGGTATGTTTCAGACTCTTGTATTTTGATCAAAGTTTCCAGGCAACTTGCCTATGTCGCAAAGGATTATGGTGAGGACTCAGACACAAGTGGAATTTTCCCCATTGACTTAGGTCATTACAGCTGTAGGTCTATCTCTGATGCGTTGAACCTTGAGCTAGAATTTAAGGGTTTACATTTGAAGACCTTTGTGAAAAGGGATAATTTTGATAGCAAAGGTTTTATCGCCCAATATGTAAAGAAGATGGTGCCTGATCAACATGTGTCTCAGTTGGAAGATTATTGGAAGGGTTGCTCGGATGAATTTGAAGTGAGGAAAAGGAGTTGGTCTAGGTTAACCTTGAAGCAAATCCATGACATGAAATTGCCAATGGACACTTCAGGTGTCACCATTGATGATGAGGATATACTTGACTCTGAGTTTCTGAAGCGGGTGCATAATGAGCCTCTTCCAGAGGTGGATTGGAGTAAAAAGATGGAGGATAGTATTGAGACACGCACTTTCAATGTAACTCGCAGGACAAAAAATTGGCTTAGGAGTTGCCGATTTCATTCGGCAAGAGCAACCAGTTCAAGAAGCAAAAGTGGGAAGAGGAATACTGCAAGCAAAACTTCTATTTTAACTAATATTCTCGTTTCTGTTGCAGGAAAAAGGCAGGCAAGGATTAAAGAAGAGAAACTTGACACCGAGGTTGAGCTTGCTATTGGTGGTCAAGTTACCAGGTCAAGGTCCAAGAAGAGTTTTCAGCTTCCGGCTCTCCATCTCATTCTTGATCTAGACGCAGAGGAAGCACTGTGCGATATGGCATCCCTTGTTTCTGATGCAGACAAAGTTTCAACTGGTGTAGACACTACTTTCCAGGATTCAGGGACACTCGATATCCAATCTCATGCAGACAACGCCACATTGCCACCCTCAGCAGAATTTCCACCCATGTCATCTAAGGAACTGACTCTGGCACCCAAGTGGTTAGGTGATTCAATCACCAGGAAAAGGAACGTGGTTCCTATTTCGGTATCGATGGAGGATGTTGTGAGTAAATGTCTGGGAAAGTCTACAAAGCCCAAAAAGCTAAAAATGGAGGCCATGATTGATTTTGACAAAAGCACGAAGCATTGGACCGCAAACATTGCCAAACTCGCGTCCGACAAAGATGATGTTATTGCTTCAAAAGTAGACTATGCTATTGAACGAGTTGATTTGGGGGTTGGAACCAGAGCCATAGATGTGAAACATCTGGAGACTTCGACTAAACGAATTATCTCTCGTACTTGGAAAGACAAAAGAGACAAGGCTGAGTTAAAGCAAAATTTAACACAAATGGCTCAGTATATTCATGCTCTGCAGAACAGCCCATTGTCGTTGTCTCAAAGTTCAGGACCATTTATCCCAAAATCACTTGGTAATCAGAAATTCTTTGATGAGGTTCAACGAAACAGGATGATTGCCGAGGTCTTCTCAGAATGGCTCACCTCGATCATGCATCAAGCGACCAATTACGTAACGGATTTAGTCCAGATCTTCAAAGATGCAAATGAAGTCACCAAGGCATTGGACTCCGACTTAATCTCATGGCAGAAAGAGAAAACTAAATGGGCAGTGATTTCAAAACAGATGTGTGATATTCAACATTATGGTCTGATGAATTTTCTTGCGAAAAATCAAGTGTCGGGGTTAAATGAGGATGTAATGTTTATTTGCAAAGAGTATTGAATGGCGCAACCAAATTATTGAACAGGGTCATAATGAATCAGCCAGTCTGTGTGGCGAATTAACAACTCTAAGGGCGACCATGCGGAAGAATTTGCATTGCGTGGATGTTCAATTGCTTAAAGAAGATAGCGAAACCCTGGAAGATACCACAGAGATGATTAACCAGTTTAGCAGCCACATTAAACAAATCAAAGTGGAGAAATCCTTGGCTGTGGAAGATTTCACAAGGATTTCCAAAGTAGAGTCGATACTCACAGTTTGTCTTGATCACCTGGATTCCCACAGAGACAAAGTGTAGATGGTGAAGAGAAAGAAGGAGCTCTGGAAGCAGAGAGTAATTCACATCAGTTTGCCACATGTAATCGTAATTCAAGAATTTTCAAAGGTGCATCGAGAGTGGAGTGCGGCGAAGGCAGTGATGGTGTCTGTCCAAAACACCAACTCGAGCAATCACACCAGGACCGAGCAGACGACATGACTAGCACTGCTGGCAGTTGTTTGCTAGCGAGTCTAGTCATTTTCTTTAGTTTCGGTTATACAGTTAGGGTTGTTTTCTATTAACTCTTACGAGTTAATTTTACTTTGGTTAAAAACTAGTGGTCTGGTGACCTATATATATGTTTTGTAATGACTTTGAAAAGGTTCACTAAGTTTTTGAAAAGACTATCTTTTAAATTAGCTAAGGATGTTGTGTATGTAGAAGGTGGATGTTCATCTATGAATGAAAATCTCTTTAACAGTTCTCTTTGATTTCAAATCTGTGTGTTTGTAATTTTGGAATTTGATTTCTTTGAAAATCTGTTTCAAGGAAGGAGTCGTTATACTTTCTATGTGTGCAGAAGATTATTAGCAAATTTCATTTTTAAAGGCTTTTCATTTTGTTTTAGTGTACGAGCGAAGTCTGTTGGCTTTATATAAAGAGTTATATATGAATTAGTGCTTGCATTCATTTTGTATTGACTGGTGCGTGCAATTACCTTTTAGTGCTTTTTGGTGAAAAGCATTCTATTGATTGTGTGTAATTTGGAGCCGATTGAATATTTACTAGAGGGAGTTGTACCTTAATCCAGAGGTTAATCAAATATAATGATTTTCCAACTGATTGGTAGAGAATTAATATTTCTTTTCATGAGCCATAATACACAAGCTTAAATAAATAAAAAAAGACTAATCTGTTTACCAACACAAACTAAGCCTTTTGCTTTGTAATTTGGTATTTTTTTTTCATGACTCATAGTAAGTGAATCTTGCTAAGCTAGTGCGGTCATGTTCTCTCTCTTCTCCTTTCTTGTGTTGTCCCTTTTATCTCAATATTAGAGTAGTAAGATCCTAAAGTCCTTGGGGGCTTAGTGTGTCTTGTCTCTTTGATATCTTGGTGAAAGTTTTTCAATGCAACTTTGTACATTACCATGAGTATGCTTAGTCTCATACTCCCGCTAAAGTGGGGGCGAAATATTGCATCATAAATTGTACTCGCTTACAATTTCATCCTCACCTAGGCCTCACTATGGAGTTTTGACTTTCGATGCCTGATTACTATACTGATTATGCTCACACCCCCTATCAATTCTGCATTCTCATAATTTTCTCTTCTCCATCCTCTTGTCGAGTCGTGATTTTTTAGGACTAGGGCACCCACCACCCTAGTCCTCCTAATCAGGACCAATTTTGGGCCCTACGACAATCATTTCATTTGAGCAGGAAATTTGATCTTGTGTTGGCCTACTTCAAAAAGTTCATTTATTTTTGGGCAATCAAGTATAAAAGGAGCTCCACCCATATCATTTGAAACCTAATCAATAAATTGAGCCAATCAATCTTCTCAATTACACTTTGGCGAAATTCAATTCAAGTGAGCAAGCAATCAATCATTCATCAAGCATTTGAGTAGAAGTGAAGTCAAATTCAAGTATCGAAGATGGCATCCATGATCAATGTTTTATGAAGATATTCTACATGAAACCCTAAAACCTTTGTGTGAAATTCAAATAAAACTTCATCAAGTTATACATTGTTGTTTCAAGCATTTTAGCATTTCCCTCAAAAGGAAAGTATTTTATTAGTCTTTCATTTACATTTATCAACTCAATTTCATGGCTAATTCCAAAACCCGGGTTTAACCTAAGGCAAACCCCTGTTCCCAACATCTTTCCCCCTCTTTCTATGTGTAGGAAATAGGTGTAGGAGCTATACTTGGGAATTCCGACAATGTCAACAATGACAAACATGTTTAGCTTTTGATGACAAAAAATTCGAAGGACCAAGCCGATTCTATGCTACCTGGTCCTGATAAATTAGGTCAAACTTATAGGAACATGTTTTGAACATCTTTTACCCATATATCAATTTGTGGCTTTGTGGGATATCTGTAGCAGTCTGTTTGGATGATTTACTTCAATTATTCATACGTTTACCCTAATTTCACAATTACACTCCAAATTCAACTAAGAAAGAGGATAACCAATTCCCACCAATGAATCCAATTAGAATTCCATCCCTTTCCTCATTTTGATTGAGGCAAGATCTATTGGGTTCACTCCTCTTTCAGTTTAGGTTGTGTTAATTGGGTTATTTAGTGGATTTACTTAGTGAAACCCTAATTTCTAATTATCACAACATCACACATATCATCGACATATAGGACAATGATTAGTAATCGATCATCAATTGAATGGAAATAAACACATCAATCAACTTCACTTCTAACAAATTCATGATCCAGTGCAACAACATCAAATTGTTGATACAATATTCTTGGTGACTACTTCAAACGATACAATAATCACTTTAACTTGTAAATTGTAAGAGACATTCCTCAAAACTATATCACAATCAAATAAATAATTTGATTTCACATTAATAAGGAAATGAAATGAAACATCACCAATATACTAGTACATCTTACACCTTCACATGAAGTAATGTCAAATCATGAATATAGAGTACAATAACATAATGTACAAATGGGGTGATCTAGGCTCTCATGCCCATCTTATCACAACAATACAATAGGAATACAAATCATTGGAGTCTTTGATCACCACTAATCCAAGAGATGAGAACATACTTCAAATGCTCTTCCACCCAACCATGAAGCTTGCATTTCCTCAAAATTCTTCATACTTAATGAATGCCTAACCTTGAACGAGAAGCCTAGCAACCTAGAAATGACAAGCATGGTTGAATCAATACAAATTGATATATATAGACACATTTCACATATAAACATGCTATTTCCTACTATCAGGATATGACATACAAATAAAATAATAAGCAAACATTCATTTATTTCAATGATACACATGGCTTGGGCCAAAGCACTTCAAAACATAAATTGGTAGGTAGATCCTGAAAAGAAGATCTACTCTAGCTCTATTAGCTCATTTGAAGCACTTGTCTCGAAAGGTAAAACCATAATCACACATAGAAAAGAAAAGATAATTCAAAACATAACATGAATGGTTTAAATCATAAAAAATAGCTCATTATTCTTTCATGCAAAAATAATAACATCTATATGATAGATTATGCAATTCAATTTTTACTATGATTTCATGCAATTTTAGGTAAAATGAATATACTAACAATATTTCATCATTTTCTAACAATTTTGTTTGACATTTTATAGCTTAACTATAGATAATTTAATCACACAGTGAATGTTACAAAACATCTTCCTCTGTGCATATGTATATGTGTATGTATATACATATACTCATATTATATATACAATTAATAAAAAAGAAAGTTGGTTGGAAACTTTTCATGTCAATATGCAAGAAGCTGATATTAATGTTACAATTTTAGATAAAATCTAAGATAAACTTCAACATGATCATTCATTGCCATATAAATATATATATGCATATAACTATGTATGTATGTATGTGTGTGTGTGTGTGTTTATGTATGCATGTATGAATTATTGTGCGCATGTTACATAGATTTATAATTTGCAATTCCATTTTAGTAGTGATAATTAATGGTACACACAAACTAAAATCAATTTATGTTCCATTTCAATAAACAACTCAAATTTTTACAAGCTTTTGACATAGACAATAGAAGCAATGGTCGACTAGCGAATGTGGTACCCAATGAGAGCACAAATCATTGTAATTTTCAGATTTACCATCATCAATATGTGATTACATATTCACATGAAATAATGTCAAATCTTGAATATAGTACAATAACATAATGTACAAATAGAGGTAACCTAGGCTTTCATACCCATCCTATCAAAACAAGACAATAGGAATACAAATCATTGGAGTCTTTGGTTGCCACTAATCAAATGATCATTCGCAAATCCAAGAGACGATTTTCCATCCAACCATGAAGCTTATGTTTCCCCAGAATTATTCACGACCTTGCCCGAGAAGCCTAGCAACCTAGAAATGAAAATCAAGATTGAATCCACTGCAACCTAATATATGTACATTCATTTCACATATGAGCATGCCATGTCCTCCTATCAGGATATGATAGAGAAATAAAATAATAAACAAGCATTCATCTATTTCAATGATACACATGGCTTTGGCCAAAGCACTTCAAACCATAAATTGATACGTAAATCGTAAAAAGAAGATCTTCTCGAGCTTTGTTAGCCCATATTAAGCACCCATTTGAAAGGTAAAACCATAGTCACACATAGAAAAGAAAACTAGTTCCCTTAACAAGATAATTCAAAACATAACATGCATGCTTTAAATCATAAAAATAGCTCATTATTCTTGTTGTGCGTTATGCACACCTGCCCTGCTTCATAGGGGACCCCCGTCATTTTTTAAGTCTACCCGATAGAAATAGAGAAGTCTTGTGAGGTTGCAGAGGCAAAGGAGAGAGAAAATATTCAGAGGCAAGAATTCATTGTGTAAACCAAGTGAAGCAACAAAAGATAGAAATCACGCGAAGAGAGGGCAAACTGTGAATCAAAATCGTGTTCTTTTTCGTCTAAAATCGCCCATTCCTCTCAAAACCCAAAGTTTCATTCAGTAAGAGGGATGTCGAAAATCCCTTTTGCAAAGGCCAAACCCCGAGTTTCACTGAAATCGCACGTTTTGCTTCAAGGGCCCGATATTTGAAGGGCAAACAAAAAAACAAAACCTAAATCGCGCAAAGCAACTGATATAGCCAAATTTACAAGTCAAAAGGGAACAAGGGTGAAATCGTGCAATTGATTTTTTAAGGTCAAATTCCCTCAGTAAAACGAAATCGCGCAATTGATTTTTAAAGGTCGAATTCCCTAGTAAAAAGAAATCGCGCGATTTCATAGAAAATGCCGAAGTTAGCAAAAAAAGGAATAGTTCGCACATTTTTCCTAAAATGCCCGAATTTCATTAAAAAATGGAAAGGTCGTTTTAAACATAAACCAAAATTTCGCCCAAGCCTTCCAAAGTCGCTAAGTTTTGGCGTTTCTTTTTTTTAAGAGAGGCATCTAGGGGAAAGGACCCAGTAGTTGTGCACCCTAACTTTGCGCTTCTCAAAATCCTACTTGGAAATTTCAAATCACTCCGATTTTTTTACAGCAGCTTATTTGGCAAGTCCCCTGCTTATAACTATGGTTTCAGGGCCACATCATCAAATATGATGCCACATTAGCATGTTTTTTGCCAAGGTGTCCAAAACAGCCCCAAAAAAAAGTGAGACCAATAGGCATGCAAAAGAGACCCCAATAGTTGTGCAGCTGACATGGCATCACCTGATTGGTTACTTTTTATAATATTAGTACATTTCTTAACAACTATTGGTACATTTCCTAACAACTGTTGGTACATTTCCTAACAAACATTGATATTTTTTGTTTCAAACAATAGGTTTTATTTGTTCAATTTTTGGAACAAAAGGTATCAACAACCCTCACAACAATTGGAACATGCTCAACTACTGGATCCTTTCCCCTAAAAACTAAAACTAAAGTTCACTCATTTAGTTGGAAATGGGCGATATTTATTGCAAAAGGGAGCGTCTAAAGCTTAAAATAGAAAATTCGCACAAGATGACTAAATAGGCTGAATTTCATCATTAGAGAGGAATTCGCTAAGGTGAAAATCACATATTTTCACTTATAAATCCGAATTTGGCTTAGGTGTTTAAAGCATTCTCATGTTTCGGCCTAATTGGACGAATTTCGTGACTAAGAGAAGAAGACGTTGAGAGCATAAACTTAAAGGCAAATATCGCCCCAAGTATGCAAAGGACCCGAAGTTGGCAAGTTGAAAACTTAGGCATTTAGGATTAATAAATTCCCACAAAAGGTTAAATCGGCCAAAATTTATATTTTGTGAATTAAGCCTTCAAAGTTGCTAAATTGAAATCTTGCATTTTTAATCGAGTGACCAAATTTCATAGCAAGTCAAGGTTAGGCGTTTAGACAAAAAGAAAAATGAGTCACAAATTTCAATTAAAGTTGAGTTTTTTTGAAAGGTGTTTGTATTTTTTGCCTTAAACGTCGAGTCAAAAGAAGTCAAACCATTGTCTCTCCGAAGACGAGTTTTCTTTAACAACGAACATTTAAAATTTTAATATTTGTTAAATTAATTTATTTAATTTTTCAAAATGATTAATCCATGTAGAAATTGATTGTCTGCATATCAACGATGTCGCTGGAAGTGCCAGGAGGAAACCTTAAAGCTTATGTTGAAGACCTGATTACGATCAATGCCAGGAAGCGAAGATGCGGGAGCACAAGATCAAAACGAAGCATGGGGAAGTGCACCATCACCGAACAAGTTGAAGTCCACTAACTAGACCGAAGACAAAGAACACTCAGAATGCTAAAAAATATGCGTTCTCGAAAAGATACACAGATGGAATTAATTACAGAAAGTCAGTTTGCAAAATTGAAATGCTTTATTGTAAAAGGACTGCCTGTGGGCCCCGTCTAATGAATCTAAATTTAGGGGACACAGGTCAGTTATGTCCAACTACCGGATTGACCTGAATTAATTTTGAGCAGTTGTAGGTAGTTGAAAGGTGGTTGGAAGGATAACTGAGGATTAAATAGGCATGGGTTAAAGCTGCCAAGTTCTAGAAGGTAGATCAGGACTCTTGGATGCAGTCAATCCTGACCTCCGGTTCAATTTGTAAAATCTATAAAAGGTACGATGCCTCTCATTGTAAAGGGTTAGAGTTTTTTTAAAAGGTTAGATTTTAATAGTTATATTATTAAGAGTAGCATACACTTGTTGTAGAAATTGTTGTAATGACAACCAAAATCAATATATGAACATTGAAGTATGGTGTTTGTTATCTTGGTTTTCTTTTGTTTGCATGGTTTCCTTCAACGAGTTTAGATAGATCCTTTCTCGTGTGCAAGTATTTGATGGATTTGGGTTCATACCATTGGGGATATGTTGATTGCATATCCCTGTGTATGGTTAGTCCGAGCCTTTAAAATCATGCTTAGTTCAATTGCAAGTGTCCATCTGAGCTATGTCAGAATTGAGTGTTTAGGCATGCACCTGCAGTCTAAAAATCTTCTAAGTCTTCCTTGACGATTACACCATTCTTGCGAGGTTGTGAGTTATTCTTGCCAAGCAGGGATTGGTTATGTCGAATCCGTCTACTCACACACCAGTTTTGTTAATTTTAGGTCTCTTAACCCTATCCTTTTGCATTTATTATTTCCGCAGCATCTCAGGATGCAGACCAACTTGTTGCAAACATAAGGCCCCCTTGTATTCCTAGCAAAACACATCAAATCATTGAGTTATCCTGCAATCATGAATTGACATTTGAAACCTTGAGGTTGTCCCCTTTGATCAATTAAAACAACATTAGGGATTCCTTATGCAAGAGAGGATAGGATACTTAGTGATAACATTTTATTCTGTGTTGACTAGATAGAGTTGTAGCAATACGACTTTAGCCACGTCAACAATTCTTTCATGAAAAAATGGTAACATCTATATGATACTTTATGCAATTCGATTTCTACTATGATTTCATGCAATTTTAGGTAAAATGCATATACTAACAATATTTCATGTTTTCTAACAACTTTCTTTGTGTTTGTAGCTCAACTATAGAGAATTTAATAACATAGTGAATGATACAAAGAATCTTCCTCTATGTGTGTGTGTGCGTATACATATACTCATTATATATATAATTAATCAAAAAGAACGTCGGTTGAAAAAATTTCATGACAATATGAAATAATTTGATATTCATATTACGACTATAGATAAAATCTGTAATAAACTTTAGCATGATCATTCATTGCCCCTCCAGCCCCACCCCCCCCAACACACACACACACACACACACACACACTTGTATGTATGTGTGTGTGTATGTATATATGTATACATACGTGCATATATATGTATATACGTATATACATATATGTATATATGTGTGTGTTTGTATATATATAAATATGTATGTATACATATATACATGTATATATGTATATGTATATGTATATATACATATATATATGTATACATATACATAGATGTACATATACATATGAATATATGTATGTACATATATATGTATGTATATGTATATGTATATGTATGTACATGTACATGTATATATGTATGTATGTATATATATACATACACATCTTATACACACGAGCGCGCGCACACACACACACACATATAAAGAAAGAATGTTACCACAAATCAATAATTACATTTTAGCAGTGATACTTAATGGTATATTCATATTCACATACATACATACATACATACACAAACTGAAATAATTGCATGTGTTATGTTTTAATAAACAACTCAAAATTTTCAAAGCTTTTGACACAGACAGTAAATCAAGCAATGGTTGATTGGAAAATGTGGTACCCAACGAGTGCACAAATCATTATAATTTTTAGATTTACCACATACAATATCAATGTGCATAAGAAATTGCAAGGTTTCAACAACGATAAGTGTGCATACTACTTAAGAAAGAGAAGACAAGTCGATGCCTTTACCCTGGTGTGTTGCCCTTGCTATGTGTTGGGTCTCCAATTCTCTTACCAAGCCTTCGCTAGAAAAATTCTCTTGTGCTTGTGTATGAATTGTCTATCTTCTATGAATATATAGTAATTGTCTTGTATGATATGGATGGAATATAAATCGTCTCTCTACATGCATATGCATCCTCATTTTGCATGAATGGGTAATTTTTAATTAAAAAAAATGCAAGTGTAAAGGTATGTCCATTAATAGATAGACAGACAGACAAACAAATGGATGGATGGATGGATGGATGGATGGATAGTGTAAACGGTAAAAAAATTAGGATTTCACCCTTAGATGTAATAAAACCACTCATTTTTTCTTAGAGACCAATATATTAGGGAAAGATGGAATTTGAAAGATCTAAGACTAAAAGACTAGGATTTTGATCAGATTCAAGGGGTTGTAGATGTGTCTATTATTTCCCTTTAAACTGAATTGATTTGATTAATGATGCTGAAATTGGGGTAAATGTATGTAAAGTGAAGTAATTATGCATAAATAGTGAGCTACAATCATCAAATGGAGCTACGAACATGGATCTGAGCAATATGTAAGTGTTCGGATATGTTCCCAGAAGGTCAACCTGAATTGTCAAGACCAGAATGCTCGTCACTCTTGTCCTATGAACTTTTCGTCGTCCAAAGAGGAACCAGTTTGTCTCTGCAGATAATGTCGATCCTGAAAATTACCACTTCGTACCTATTCTAGCACACAATAGAGAAGGCAAAATGGTTGAGAATAGGGGTTTGTCTTAGGTCAAAACCCAGTTTGGGAATTAACCATAAAATAGAATTGAAATGTAAATGATGTACTATAATGGAAATGATTTCCTTGTGAGAGAAATGTTGAAAATGTAAATGTCTAGAACACTTATGATATACCTCTTTATGAAGTTTTGTTTGTCTCCACGAGGAATTAGGGTTTCATGTAGATAGTCTTCTTAAAACATAGAACATGAATGTCATATCCAATGCTTGAATATTGACTTTACTTCCGCTCCAATGTTTGAAAGAAGACTGGTTGCTTGCTCACTTGAACTTGAGATCTTGAATTCGAATTATGGATGCTTGACATGAATGTGTGATGTCAAAATGAGAGTCATAGACCTCCTTTTCTACATGCTAGTCGAAAAACAAATTAATATTCCGACCTGAGCCAACATAGGATCTAGGTTCTCGCTTAATTCATGTTACCATTGAGAGGCACCAAAATGAGCCCTTTTGAAGAGGACCAAGGTGCTAACGCCTTGGTCCTGGACATCAGAGGCCTATGATCTTGGGCAAGGAAGTGCAGAACATGAAAATTTGAGTGAAAATGCATAGTGTGAGTAGAATCAGGGCTTCAATTAGGCCTTAGGGGATGAACACCAAGGTGAGGGCCCAAATGAAGATAAAATTGTAAGGGAGTACAATTGAGTATGCTACATTTAGCCCCCACTTTAGTGGGAGTATGAGACTAAGCATACTCTTGGTAAAGTACAAAGGTTTGCATTGAAAACTTTCATCAAGGTATCAAAGAGGCAAGACACACTAAGCCCCCAAGGGACTTTAGGATCTCACTACTTCAATATCAAGATAAAAGGGACATCAAAAGAAAGAGGAAAGAGAATCATGACTACTAGCCTAGTAAGGTTTGCTTACTATGAGTGATGAAAAAAAAATACCAAATTACAAAGCAAAAGGCTCAATTTTCAAAGCAACTTGAGTATCAAGACATGTGATAGTGTGTGCATAAAGTGAAACATGGAGCATAGTGTATTCCCCCATGTTAAAGTGATTGCATACGCCTTATCGAGATCAATTGCTTTAAGGTAGCATGCATCCGAAGACAAGCATGTAGCCACAATGGATAACAGTCACAAAACACAAAACATATAAGGGATCCACTAACTCTGGGGTTAGTATGCTCATGATAAATATTGTATATCATGAATATAATTGTATTGAATTTGACCTCATCCCCCAAAGGAAGTGGAACCACAAGCACAACGGAAGAAGGGAACATGCGTCTGTTGAGTCAACATGGAAGGGACCAAAAACACTTTGCATTCTCCCCAAGTAGACAACACAAGTGACAACAAATAGAAGAATGCCACAACAAATTCGGTCTCTTTATTACCTTGCATTGATGGATGACAAGGGTCATCCAAAGAGAACCTAACATAATGGAAAAACACATCATGAACAAGAAAGAGAGGAGAGAGTATCTACGACACAAATGAAGCTAATGAAGCAAATCATCCACCTCCCTATCTTATTGGACATTGTTTTGGGATGGTGGAGAAGATGCAAGAGGAGCAACTTCGAGCATGATAGATGGAGCTATTGCAAGTTCCAAACAAGGACCATGCTCTAATGATGAGTCACTTTGTCTATAACTAGGAGCTAGGATTAATGTTTTTGAAAATTGTTTAGATAAATCATTGATAACATCAACAAGCTCATATATATCATCAAAATCATTAGCATCAACATGAACATCACTTTCATCAATTTCTTCATAAATATTAATAAAAATAGGATCTCAAATACGAATAGAACATGAAATAACATCTTTCTTTAGCATTTTTAATCTTGGTGATTTTGGTTGAACTTCCTTACTAGGGTTAGGCAAAGGTTGGACAAATGGGACTAAGTCAACATTTAGTGTCTCAAGGGAGGAAATTGGTTGAAAACAAGTTCACGAGCCTTAGCATGACGTCTTCGTCGGTGTTCTCTCTCACAATGGTTTCTTTTAGTTTTAGCTGAGAGTTGTGAAGGTTTAGGATCAATGGACACAGGTTTCTTCTCTTCCTTTAAAGGAGAAGGAATGGGAGAAGGTCTACTAGGTTGAAAAATAGGAGATATTGGGTGCTTCCCTTTGTAAGAGGTAGGAAGCGAAACTGCAACATATATTGGAGGAATAGAAGGTGTAGGAAGGAGACTAGGTTCATCATGAGGAGGAGGAATAGTTCTAGGATCTCTAGGCTTACTCAAAGATAAGATCATATCATTCTTCCACTTCTGATAAGATTGAAAGAGAGCATTACTTCAAGGCTTAAGAGGTTCAAATTATTTAGGCCAAAAGTAATCAAGGTTGACATGTCCACGCCTCACTGTGGGTTGATACATGCCATGATTGATTGTTATGATTTTGTCATTATGAGGAAATTTTAAACATTTATGAATAAAAGAAGGGATCATCTTCATGGAAGAGAGCCAAGGATGTGGACCAACTTCATATGAAATTGATCCGATGTAGGAATGATAGCAAAAATGACATCTAAAAACTTAGTACTAACCTCAACAAGAAGAGTAATTGAACCAATAGTAGGGAAAGAGAAACAATCATACACCTTAACCACTACATTAGATTTATCATATGTTAGTTGATGTTATTGTAAATTATAAAGATATTCTTTAGTGATCACATTCACCATACGCACTGGATCAATGAGCACTGCTCATGAGAGTTTGTCTTTGATCTTTGTAGTGATATATAGTGGGCCATCAGGTGCATCAATAGTCTCATTAGGATCAAAGGCAATGCATATGTCCTTAGGAGGTATAGGTTAACAAGATTCATCACATTATTAGACTCAATACCAAGGTCATTGGGAGAAAAATCAAGAGGTTCATATTCAACCACATTAGTAGAATGGCAAGACAAAGGATTTGTAAAGATTTGGAGGTTTTGATTAGGTTGAGCTACGGATTTGTTTCCTTTGTCATTCACACCAACTACGAATATGGTATTGTTATCAATAAAGTCTTGAATTCTACTCCTTAAGGTATAACACTTCTCGGTATATCATGACCGGGTTGACGAATATGGTATTGTTATTAATAAAGTCTTGAATTCTACTCCTTAAGGTATAACACTTCTCAGTATATCATGATCGGATCGATGGGAGGAAGCTTCAACACATTTTTATTTATCAATTGTGTCATTATGCTATGCAAAGATTCAGAAAGAGGAGTAAATTATTTTCTAACGTATTTGGATAAAGGGGCCACACCTAATGTCATGGCTGCCACTTGAGTATTGATGTTGACATTGATCTTGATGTATCCCTTATCAGTTTAAACTTCACAATTTAACTATTGTTGAGCACTCTGATTCTTATCAATCGAAGCCATTGAAGGAGATGATTCAAATTGACTCACTTGAAGATGATAATTATGAAACATCGTGCACAACTATGTAAAGGAAGTAAAATGAGAAAAGAGAAGCTTATCCCTAATGTCTTTTTGAAATTTTGCAATAAAAATTCTTTGAACATCTTGATCAAGTTGTTGGCATTATAAACAGACAATGAGAGATTGTTGGCATTTCAATAAGGATATTGAGAAGGTTGTTGATGTTTATGGATATAACTGATTAAGGATATTTACTGTCTTAATATCATTATTTTGTCATTGATGTCAAGAAATTGATTTACCGATTCAGTATGATGTTGCCATATCTTAAGAAGTATGTTTTGATGAGTATAAAGAAGTCGGTAAAAGACACAGAAAGAATATGATGAATAAGGGGAGAAATAAGTTATTCAATGGGCAACTATTACCGAGTTAGACAATGATGAGATCATGATGTTTTAGATTGTTTTGATATCGTACATATGTTATTGATTGAAAGGTTAATACTATACTATGTTACCGAGCAAAGAACCTAGTAAACCCTAAGGTTATCGCTATCGGTTAATGAAGGCGGAATGTCTATCGAGTGAAGTTTAGTATTCACCGAGTTGCAATCGAGCAATAGCAGAATGCATTGAATGAATAAAAGCATTATTTAATGAAGGAAGTTGATGAGCTGGAGTTGATTAAATGATTGGTATGTCGTGCATCAAGTTTGTTAAAGAATCTATGGCAAAGGAAAATCGACAAGAAGATCTACAGCTCAGATTGAACTGCAATACCCTAGCACAAGTTCCAAGAAATGTATGCAAGTTCCAAGGCGGGGTAAAACATTTTTTAGATTGAAGGATACATTGAACCTAGTCAAGTTTGAAGATCTGATGGCTATGATTGATCATGGGAAATGTGATCAAGGAGATTAAGCGGTTAGCAGATTGTTTATAAATAGGAAACTGTTGATAAACAATGCATGCGGGCAAGTGTATGCACAGGGATGCTACATAGTGATTACCGAGCACAGAAGCTTGAAGATCTATTTTGAATAACAGAGTATAGAGCCCAACAGATGGACAAGATTAGTTCTATGTCTATATTGTATTGAGCAAATAAGAATCTGCTTTAGCATTTTAGATGTGAAGTTGTAGATAGATTTTTATTACTGTTATTTTGTGAAGTGACAGAAAATCTCTTAACTGAGTGGACTTAACAGTCTTATTTGTAAAACCCTCTAGCAAGGTGACATTCTGATTGAGTGTTTGAAATCCTTTAACAAGGTCACTTCTAACAAGGTGAAGATTCTAACAGATCTGAGGGAAATCCCTTAACCGAGTCACATCTAGCAATGTGTTTGTAATCTTTAACAAGATTTGCTTTTAACCGAGCATACTCTAGAAGAGTATATTTCTTAGTGGGTCTGAAATCCCACAGTGGTTTTTCCCTATTTGGGTTTCCACGTTAAATCTGGTGTTATGAGTGTTATGATGTTTATATGCTTTTGAGTTTGCATGTTTAGCAGTTTTGGTTATATTACTGAAGTATATGTTACCGAGGTTGAATCTGATGTTTTTATGGAAGATTAAGTTTGTATGATTCACCCCCCCCCCTCTCATCTTATTTTGGCATCTGTACTTATCTTTAAGTATCAGAACTATCAATTGGTATCAGAGCTTTGGACTCCGGAAGAAAAAGTTTAAAGGTACTTGAGGCAAAGATCCAAAGATGTATAAGAGGGATGCACCGAAGCTGAACAAGTCAAGTTTCTCTACATGGTAGAAAAGGATGAAGATGCACTTATCAGGAGTTGGAGAATATGTTGTATATTATTTGGAGAATGATTTCATTACACCGAGCAACTATCCATTGACAATGGAAGAGATAAAGGCAAAACAAGAACATATCCAAGCAATGATTGAAATAACATCTGCATTGACCGACTCAGAATTTAATGCTCTAGAAGGCTTCAATGATGCAAAGGCAATGTGGGACAAGCTGATATCTGTGTATGGTGGAGATGAACATGTTCAAAGAGCAAAAGTGGATAGTCTAAAAGGACAACTTGAATCTATGAGGATGAATGAAGGTGAGAACATAACCCAGTACAGTACAAGACTAAAGGAGATTGCCAATCAAATCAAAGGAGTAGGGAAACTATTGAAGAAAATGATATAACAAGTAAGTTGTTAAGAACCCTTCTACCGGTTTATGCAATCTGAGTCTCTACAATCAATGAATTGAGGTTTGTACCTAATATGCCAGTTTCTTTAGATGCTACTATCGGTAAGCTACATGCTTTTGAGTTAAGTAATTTTGATAACAGTGGGTCATCAGTAAATAAAGTAGAATCTGCTTTCAGTTCTTTTCATCTTGATGAATCTGATGATTACAATGATAGAATGAGTAAATACACTGAAGGAGATCACAGTGGAGCAAGTGAAAGATTTCGCAAGAATATGGAAAAAGTACACAAGCTATATGAGGAAATCAGGAAGCAAGAAGAGTTTGAAGCATTGTTAGCCAGAAGGTTACCAAGAAGAAAAGGTAAGTATAAGGGAAAGCTACCTTTGAAATGTTTCAATTGTGATAAGATTGGACATATGGCTTCTAACTGTCCTGACAAAGAATCTAGTGAAAAGAGAGATTACCGAGATGACAAACAGAAAGATAATCATTACAGAGGACACCGAGATTTCAGAAGAAGAGATAAGAAGACATGCCTAATAATTGATGAGGAATCTAATGATGATAAATCAGATGAAACTGATACAGAGGAAGTAGTTTATGTGGCTATTAAAGATGGATTAGATGAAGAAAGGTATGAAGAAAAAGCCCTAATATCTCACATAAATACTAATGATTCTTGGATCATAGATAGTGGATGTTCACATCATGTGACAGGTGATAAACACAAGTTTGTTATATTAGAAGACTATGATGGAGGCTATGTAAGATTTGGTAATGATGCACCATGTCCGGTAAGAGGTAAAGGATCTATAACACTTCTTGACAATGCAAGATGCAATGATGTTTATTGGGTTGAAGGTTTGAAATACAATTTGTTGAGTGTAGCACGGCTAAACAATACAGGATATCGAATAGAATTTCAGAAAAGGACTTGTCAAAGTTCATGACAAGCATGGAAAGTTAGCTGCTACCGGGACACAAACAAAAGGTAACACATTTCACCTTGACTCAACTCGGAATAAATGTCTGTATGCAAAGATAGATGATACCTGGTTATGGCATAAAAGGTTTTGTCATGTAAATTTTGAAAATCTGATCAAAATAAGCAAGAAACACCGAGTAAGAGGTCTACCGAGTCTTGAGAAACCTGAGAATGCTATATGTCGAGGATGTCAGATGGGAAAAATGACAAGATCAAGCTTTACAAGTAAGTCCTACACTTCTAAGGGAATTTTAGATCTTGTGCATACTAATCTTTGTGGTCCTATGAAAGTTCAAAGTTATTATGGTGATAAATATTTCATATTATTTGTGGATGATTCCTCAAGGATAATGTCAGTAATGTTTTTAAAAGAAAAATCAGAAGCTTTTCAAATGTTTAAATGGTACAAGGCAAGAGTTGAAAATGAAACAGGAAGACAACTGAAATGTCTTAGATCAGATAGAGGAGGAGAGTTCACATCTGATGAGTTTAACTTATACTGCAATGATCATGGTATTAAAAGACAAGTCTCTGCACCGAGAACTCCACAACAAAATGGAATTGTTGAGAGAAGAAACAGATCTATTGTGGATTGTGCTAGAACCCCGATGATTGAAAAGAAAGTGCCACAAACATTTTGGAGAGAAGCAATAAGCACAACAATTTACACCCTGAATCGAGTACAACTGAAGAAAGGTACTTTGAAGACACCATATGAAATCTGGTATGACAAGAAACCTAATGTAAGTTATTTTAAAATCTTTGGAAGTAGATGCTATGTACACAAAGATGATAGAAATGACAAGTTTGATTAGAAAAGTGAAGAAGGAACATTTCTAGGTTATTCTTCTAGAAGCAAAGCATTTAAATGTCTGATCAAATCATCTAACAAAATAGTAGAAAGTGCAAATGTGAAAATTGATGAATTTGTAGAAAGAAATGATGAAGGAAATTCCAAGGAACCAAAAGATTATGATGAATTTGTCTATGTTCAACCGACAAGTCTTACCGAGAAGACTACTAAAGGAAATGAAGAGAATATCCAGTTACCGAGTAATGAAGAAGATCATACAGAGCCTACCGAGCCTGTATTAGCCAAATATGTCAGAAGACATCATGCATCAAGTCAAATTATAGGAGATAAGGACAATCCAGTGATGACAAGGAATAAACTGAGACAGAACACATGTCTGATATCTGAATTTGAACCGAGAATAGTGAAAGAGGCATTTAACAGTGAAGATTGGATAAATGCTCTGATAGAAGAGATTGGTCAAATCAAGAAAAATGACACATGGACACCGGTCCCAAGATCGAAGGACAAAAATGTAATCGGTACAAAGTGGATTTTCAGAAACAAGCTGAATGAAAAAGGTGAGGTCATTAGAAATAAAGCAAGACTAGTTTGCAAAGGTTATGCACAGGAAGAAGGAAGTGATTATGGTGAAACTTTTGCACCTGTGGCAAGACTTGAAGGAGTAAGAACATTGTTGGCATGTGCTGCTTACAAGAATTTCATGATATATCAAATGGATGTCAAATCTACATTTCTGAATGGTATATTAGAAGAAGAAGTTTTTATTGAACAACCTGAAGGATTTGTTGAAGACAAGAGTAAAGATCAGGTATGTAAATTGAACAAAGTTTTATATGGTTTGAAACAAGCACCCAGAGCATGGTATGACAAATTGCACTCTTATTTGATCAAAATTGGTTTTATAAGAACAAGTGAAAACAGTAACATGTACATAAGAATGATAAAAATGGAATACTGATCTCAGCCATATTTGTTGATGACATTATATTTTGTGGAAATGACTATCTATGCAAGAACTTTGGAAATGAAATGAGCAAAGAATTTGAGATGTCATTAATCGGTGAGATAAAGTATTTTATAGGTCTACAGATACTGCAAATGAAAAATGAGATTTTCATTACCCAATCCAAGTACATAAAGGAAATCTTGAAGAAATTTGGAATGGAGGATTCAAAACCAGTAAGTACTCCTATGACTACCAACTATAAATTATCAAAGAATGATGAATCTGCATCTGTTGATGAAACACTTTACCAATCCATGATTGGAAAGTTGCAATATGTTGTTCACAACATGCCAGACATAGCACATGCAGTAGGTATAGTTGCAAGATTTTCTGCAGATCCCAAGGAAACACACATGACATTAATCAAGAGAATTTTTAGATACTTGAAAGGCACTAAAGATTATGGCTTAGTATATCAGAAAGGAAATGATTTTGATTTAAAAGTTTATACTAATGCTGATTGGGCAAGCAACATTGATGACAGGAAAAACACAAGTGGACGAGCTTTCTTTTTAGGAGAAAGACTAGTGAGTTGGCTTAGCAAGAAACAAGGATGTGTTTCATAGTCAATAGCAGAAGTTGAATATGTTGCTACAACGTTGAATTGCACTAATATAGCATGGATCAAACAACTGTTGGAAGGTATAAATGAGAAAGTTATCGAGCCAGTAACTATATTCCGTGACAATACTAGTGCCATTAACATTTCAAAGAATCCTGTTATGCACTCCAAGACAAAACACATCTCTATCAAATATCATTATCTTAAAGAAGAAGTTCAAGAGAAGAAAGTGGTGTTGGAGTATGTTATCACAAAGGAACAAATAGTAGTTATCTTCACCAAGCCACTGCCAAGGGACACTTTTGAGTATCTCAGAAGCAAGTTAGGGGTCCTACCCCTATCTTCCATTCACTGACCGAGTTCGGTGAAAGCATCAATTCGATGACTCTACAGAATATCTTTCAGGAGTTGATGCTAATTTACACACTTTAGGAGGTTTTCTAAAGGTGTACAGAAAACAATAAACAGGGAATAGGAATTAAAGACTAAATGCTCTGACTGAGACTAAGTTGACACATATCAGTAAGGAATTCACTTCTCAGCGAAAGAAATTATGTTTTAGATCTTTACTTTTTGGCATTGTTGTCAAAGGGGGAGAAGACTAATATATGGGGAGGAGACTGACAAACAAAAAGGAGAAGACTAATGTACGGGGGAGAAATCTAATAACAGGGAGAGCATTTCAACATTTCACAGCAATCTGAATCCAAATCAATTAGGTCAAATCAATTGGTTTTGCCATCAATGCCAAAGGGGGAGATTGTTGGCATTATAACAGACAATGAGAGATTGTTGACATTTCAATAAGGATATTGAGAAGGTTGTTGATGTTTATAGATATAACTGATTAAGGATATTTACTGTCTTAATATCATTATTTTGTCATTGATGTCAAGAAATTGATTTACTGATTCAGTATGATGTTGCCATATCTTAGGAAGTATGTTTTGATGAGTATAAAGAAGTCAATAAAAGACACAAAAAGAATATGATGAATAAGGGGAGAAATAAGTTATTCAATGGGCAACTATTACCGAGTTAGACAATGATGAGATCATGATGTTTTAGATTGTTTTGATATCCTATATATGTTATTGATTGAAAGGTTAATACTATACTATGTTACCGAGCAAGGAACCTAGTTGGTAAACCCTAAGGTTATCGCTATCGGTAAATGAAGGCAGAATGTCTACTGAGTGAAGTTTAGTATTCACCGAGTTGCAACTGAGCAATAACAGAATGCATTGAATGAATAAAAGCATTATTTAATGAAGGAAGTTGATGAGCTGGAGTTGATTAAATGATTGGTATGTCGTGCATCAAGTTTGTTAAAGAATCCATGGCAAAGGAAAATTGGCAAGAAGATCTACAACTTAGATTGAACCGCAATACCCTAGCACAAGTTCCAAGAAATGTATGCAAGTTCCAAGGCGGGGTAAAACGTTTTTTAGATCGAAGGATACATTGAACCTAGTCAAGTTTGAAGATCTGATGGCTATGATTGATCATGGGAAATGTGATCAAGGAGATTAAGCGGTTAGCAGATTGTTTATAAATAGGAAACTGTTGATAAACAATGCATGCGGGCAAGTGTATGCACAGGGATGCTACATAGTGATTACCGAGCACAGAAGCTTGAAGATTTGTTTTGAATAACAGAGTATAGAGCCCAACAGATGGACAAGATTAGTTCTATCTCTATATTGTATTGAGCAAATAAGAATCTGCTTTAGCATTTTAGATGCGAAGTTGCAGATAGATTTTTATTACTGTTATTTTGTGAAGTGATAGAAAATCTCTTAACCGAGTGGACTTAACAATCTTATTTGTAAAACCCTCTAGCAAGGTGACATTCTCATTGAGTGTTTGAAATCCTTTAACAAGGTCACTTCTAACAAGGTGAAGATCCTAATAGATCTGAGGGAAATCCCTTAACCGAGTCACATCTAGCAATGTGTTTGTAATCTTTAACAAGATTTGCTTTTAACTGAGCATACTCTAGAAGAGTATATTTCTTAGTGGGTCTGAAATCCCACAGTGGTTTTTCCCTATTTGGGTTTTCACGTTAAATTTGGTGTTATGATGTTTATATGCTTTTGAGTTTGCATGTTTAGCAGTTTTGGTTATATTACTGAAGTATATGTTACCTAGGTTGAATCTGATGTTTTTATGGAAGATTAAGTTTGTATGATTCACCCCCCCCTCTCATCTTATTTTGGCATCTATACTTATCTTTAAGTATCAAAACTATCACAAGCATAGGATAAGCAATTCGAGAATACAAACGTTTATATCTACCAATAAAATCAGTAACGTTTTTTTTAACACCTTACTTACAATGAATCAATCAGTCAAAGTAAACTTAGGACCAATATTATTGTGAAATTGTTGAATGAAAGCATTAGCTAATTGTTGAGATTATATAATAGAATAAGGAGGTAAATAACAATACAATTGAAAAGCTTTATCCCTAAAGGTTCGAGTAAACAATTTAGCCATAAGTCTTTGATCATGAGCAAAGTTGTTACACAAAGTTTGGAATGTTTTCACATGAGTCAAGGGATCACTTTTTATTATTATAAAACTCTAATTGAGGGACTTACATACATTTAGGTTGTATATCACAAACAATGTCATCAGATAATGGGCTCGCTGTATCAAATGTGGCCACATTAAACTCGGATTAGGTAATGGAAGCTAATTGTTGTTGTAATGATGAGACAGTTTGAGCTAGGTTATCGATGGTTGCTTCGATGGATGAATTGAAATTGGACATATTGGATTGAGATGGAGGAGTAACATTGTTGTACGTAGGTTGAGGTTGAGAGTAAGGAGGTGGAACACTTTGATGTAGGTATGGGAGATGATTGAGAGACAAATGGGAGACTCACAAAAGGAGGTATAAAATAATTTTGATTAACAAGGTTTCCCCCTTGACTAACATGTGTAGGATTAACATTTTGTGTGGAAGTAGTAATGATAGAAGATGTTAATTTAGGCACACTAGGCAAGGATGTAGGCATAAGAATGGAATGATTGACTTGACTAGTGGTCAAGGTTGCCCCCTTGACTAACATGTGGAGGATTAACATTTTGTGTGGAAGTAGTCATGATACAAGATGCGAAGGTAGGCACACTAGGCAAGGATGTAGGCATAAGAATGAAATGATTGACTTGACTAGTGGTTTGAGTGTAACCAAGGACTTCCACACAACTTTTGATAGGCATGATATTAGTGTCAACAATATGAGAAAGGCCACGCAACAAATCAACACCAATTTTATCACTTTCAACCATTTGTTTTAATCCTTCAATCAATAGGATGACCTCACTTTCCAAGTATTGTTGACTCATTCATTGTTGAATATTTTCAAATTCATTGTCAATCTTCTCTAATTGGTCAATTGAAACCCTAGTTAGTGATTCATCCACATCATGAATATAATGAAAAGAATGGGGATAAATGATATCATTTGTTGGATTAGAGGAACCACCAACATTCTCATGAAATAAGTTATCCAAATTAGGCTCCATACCCTTAGTAAGTAAACATTGTGAAGCCTTAATCTACAACTTTTTTTCACGGGAATATCGTAGGTAGGGCTAATGGTAACAATATTCATACATAAAGGAGGGAAATATGAATTTGAAATTGAAAATTGTGATTAAATAATGCAATTTTTTGTAAACACGATTGATTAAACAATTTGATTTGTGAATTTGGAAGATAAATGCCTCTAAATCATAGCATAGCATATCATAAAGATCGGATCTGAAAATAAATTTGAAAAATTATGCAATCCACAAGTAAATTTTAGAATTATAAATTAGAGTTTTTGTGAATTCAACCACTAAATTTATGTAATTCAATTGGAAATAAGATCTAGTGGGGAAAATTTGAATTTTAAATTGCATGAATAATCAGATTTCAAATAATGAATCCAAATTAAGCAACCCACAAGTTTAATTTTAAAATTAAAAATCAGAGTTTTTATAAATTTAACCTCTAAATTTATGTAATTCAATTGAAAATCAAACTTGTAAATGTAAATCTGAATTTTTAAATGCATAAACAATTAGATCTAAGAATACAAATAAAAAATTAATGTGTAAGATGTCGAGTTCACCAAAATGTAATAGGGTGAAAAATTAGAGTTTCACCCAATGATGTAGGAAAACTGTTAATTTATGCTTAAGGACCAATACATTAAGGAAATATGAAATTCGATAGATCTAAGCCTAAAATACCAAGATTCTAATAAGATTCTAGGGGATCTAGATGTGCCTCTTCTTTCCCTTTAAATTGAATTGATTTGATTAATGATGTTGAAATTAGGGTAAATGTATGTAAATTGAAGCAATTATGCATAGAAAGTGAGCCATTGTCATCAAACGAAGCTACAAACATAGGTTTGAGAAATATGTGAGTGTTCGGATCTATTCCCAAAAGGTCGACTTGAATTGTCGGGACCAGAATGTCCATTGCTTTGGTCCTTTGAATTTGTTTTTGTCCAAAGGGGAACCTGTTCGTCTTTGCAAATAATGTTGATCTTGAAAATTACAGCTTCACACCTATTCCTGCACATAGTAGAGAAGGGAGAATGGTTGGGAATAAGGGTTTGCCTTAGGTCAAACCCCAGTTTTGGAATTAACCATGAAATATAATTGAAATGTAAATGAAGTACTATAATGAAAATAATTTCCTTTTGAGGGAAATGCTGAAAATGTATGAAACATTAATGATAAACCTCTTTATGAAGTTTTGTTTGTCTCCATAAGGAATTAGGGTTTCATGTAGATAGTCTTTATAAAACATAGAACACTAATGTCATCTCCAATGCTTGAATATTTACTTTACTTCTATTACAATGCTAAGACTGATTGCTTGCTCACTTGAACTTGAGATCTTGAATTTGAATTATTAATGCTTGATATAAATGTGTGATGTCAAAGTGAGAGGGGTAGACCTCCTTTTATACATGCTAGTCGAAAAACAAATTATTTTTTCGATCTGAGCCGACACGGGATCTAGGCTCCTGCTTAATTAATGTTACCATTGAGAGGCCCTAAAATGAGCCCTTTTAAAGAGGACCAGGGCGTTAGTACCCTAGTCCTAGACATTTGAGGCTTAGGATCTTGGGGAAGGTAGTGCAAAACATGAAAATTTGAGTGAAAATGCATAGTGTGAGAGGAGTTTCAGGGCTTCAATCAGGCCTTAGGGGATGAACACCAAGGTGAGGGCCCAAGTGAGGGCAAATTGTAAGGTAGTACAATTTAGGATGCTACATATAGATTGATTGATTGATTAATAGATTGAAGGTAAGAGGACTAGTTATAAGTCCATTTGGTGCACTTGTGTAATTTTCAACAAGGGAGAAAGAGGATCTACTATAGGTTGGACATATTTTATGCTAACAAAGATTTCTTCTCATTCAAATAGGAGGATGATGGTACCATTGTTAGAGTATGCATGTACACTCTATCGGATCATCATCCTAGCAAGGCTCAAATTTCAATGAAGAATCTTGCTAACATACCTTTTAAGAGGGAGGGTAACTTTTTCTTCAACACTAGTCTATTGAAGGAGGAAGGTATCATGATTGTAGTTTACATGATTAGGCAAATTAATAAATGAGATTGTCACACTCTCTCTACCATTGATAGGTGGAATAGGAATGTTAATAGTTGGAAGGTCCTATTTCAAATGTTGGGAAAGATAAAAGTCAAAGATGAGAGGAAGCTAGAAAGAGATCTTGTGGAGAATCTTCTAGTCCTTGAATCTCAAATCCAAATGGATCCCACCAACCATGACTTCTCATAATCTAAAACACACACCAAATATTTGTTAAGGAGTCTTTAGACCAAAAAGATTTAGGGACTTAGGGTAAGGGCCATAATTAATTGGTTATAGTAGGGGGACAAGGGGTCCAAGTTCTTCTTCAATATATATAGAATCTAGGATGATGGAAAGAGTCGATGGATCGAGATGACATTAAAAAAGAATTGTTTTTATATTACCAAAAGTTGTTCTCTCCTAAAGGGAATTCCCCTATTAGTTAGAATGCAAGAGAGAAATGTCGATCTCTCATCTTGAGGAAGATCTCGAAGGCTAATGCTCTCAAGAAACCAATCTCAACATAGGAGATCATCAAGGCCATCAACACTATCAATAATGACAAATCCCCTGACCCTAATGGTTTGCCTATTGAGTTCTACAAAGAAGCTAAGGAATGGGTTGGCATGGACTTATTTCATGTATATGAGGAAGCTCTGAATAGGGGATCATTGGGAGCTAAAATCAATAAGGATGTGATTAAGATACTCCCTAAAGATGGAGACAAGTCCCTCGTCAAATACTGGGTGCCCATACCATCGTTAAA
This sequence comes from Cryptomeria japonica, assembly GCF_030272615.1. Lineage (NCBI taxonomy): Eukaryota > Viridiplantae > Streptophyta > Pinopsida > Cupressales > Cupressaceae > Cryptomeria > Cryptomeria japonica. The sequence continues at coordinate 662,143,759 of NC_081406.1, read as the reverse complement.
TGTGCCATACAAGATCCTAGCAAAAAATATTGTGTTGAGATTGGTGGATATTCTTCCCAACTTTGTGAGTAATACTAAGACTTGTTTTTATCATGGGAGGGCATATATTTGAAAACCTCATCACTAGTTCGGAAGCTATGAATTAGATCAAGTCCACCAATAAAAAAGTAGCAATGTTCTTAATTAACTTTGAGAAGGCATATGACTGATTAGAGTCACATTTTCTTATCATGATGTTGGAAGCATTCAGTTTTCCTAAAGAATCCCATCAGATGATTCAAATACTACTAAAAGATGCCTCTTCGCAGGTTGAGATTAATGGTTCCCATACCCAATCCCTTACTTTGGAGAGATCTATTAGGGAAGGTTTCCCACTTACTCTCACCTTATTTGTTATAGCATCTAATTCTATCTTTTATTTGCCGAGGGACTCTTCTTACTCCCCAAATATCAAAGGCATTTCCTTTCCTAATAAGGAAGACTTGATCAAAATACAGTTCACAAATGACATTGCACTTTTTTTTAAAATTGAAGAGGAAAACAAGAATCCTTGACTATGAAGCCTTAGGGGCCAAGATATCATCATCCAAATCTACCTTGCTTGGATGGGAAGATGCGCCCCCCCCCCCCCCTAATGTGGCTCAAAAAGTATAATTATCAATGGGGTGGCCCCTCTAAGAAAGTTAGGTATCTTGGTATCCCCTTTACAGTCAATCCATGTCTAAAATAAATGTGGTTGTGGATCGAAGGAAAGATCGAGCATAAGTTGGGTAGATGGAATAAACAATACTTGTCTATGGCTACTAGAATGCAGGTGTGTCAGAATATCCTCTCATCATATAATCTCTATTATGCCTTTGTATGGATGTTCAACAACTACCAGATCAATAATATTAAAAAATTAATCAAAAAATTCTTGTGGTTTGATGGTAAAGGTAATAGGAAGTGGCACTTAGTCAAATGACAGTGGTGTTGCCTAAGCAAGAATATGGGCAGATTAAGTCTCAAAGATCTTAAGATGCAAGGGATTGTCTTGGTTGCCAAATGTATCTTTCATGCTTTGGAAGTCAATGAGCCATGGAAGGTTTTCATTAGAAATAACATCATGCTTCCTATTTCTAAACAAGCCAAAACCCAGAAGTTGCTTCCCTTTACCGATCTCATTATTGGTAGTTTCCCTGTCTCCTCGGTTGGCTCTAATGTCTTCAAGGTTATATGGAAGGCATGTGAGCGTATTAGAAACTTGATTTCTCATAATGGAATCATTAATGATAATAATACCCTAAGTGGTGAGAGATCCATTTGGTGGAACCTATCCCACAAAGGTAGACCTCTTGCTCCTATCCAAGGATGTTCTACTAAAAAATGGAATCTTAAAGGTATTTGTTGTTTTAATGACATTATTATTAAAGGTCAGTTAATTTCTTGGAATGCTTCAATCAAAACTACTACCTTCCTCTCTCCAATTGGAGAACTTACTTTGTCTTAAGGGAGGCTTGTCTTTGTCTCCAACTACCTAAGTAGTGTTTTGTGGAGGAAGACAGATTTAGATCGTTCAAGTAGGTGGATGGTGCTCTGCTGAGGAACACCAAGGTCAAATTTGTCCATGATGCTTTATGGAATAATGTTAATTTGAATTATTATCTTAACTCTGTATGGAATTTGAAATACAATAATAAGGATTGGCAAAAGTTTTCACCTATTTGTGGGGCAATAATATCATGCCCAAGAAGAAATGTTTTAAGTGGCTATTTAAACTTCATAGATTGCCTATTAAAAATAAGCAACAAGATACTAATGTTTGTAGCGTATGCAAGATTGCTAAATCAACTATGCATATTTTCTTTGAGTGTATTGTGGCTAAAACAATATGGAAGAACTTTGGAATTATCTTTTTTGATAGATTTTCTTATCATGATGTTGTTTTTGGATTCATTAATGGTATTAAAAAATATAGTAATCTATTTTGGTCTCTATTACCTTGTGAGATACTTTGGATGATTTGGTCCCTTATGAATGAAGATAAATTTCAAGGCAAGGACATGCTGCTTATTGAGTCTTTGAGAAGATTCATCCTTCACAATTTTGAAATGCAGGTCACCATTGTCATGCGTTTAATGAAGAAGAAATTTGAAATATTTACAGAGGATGGTACCACTAGAGTCTACCTATTAGAGTTATCTCATAGCTACACGTGGTCTAGATTCAAGATAGAGAGAACACCCTTTGTTAAGGCAAACACAGGCCCCTCAAGTAGCTGCAATAGAAGCAGTGCACTGGAGAAGGAATATCAAATGGATGGAAGGACCCCTAGGGTTGACAAAGCGGATTGAGGAGTAATCATGCTGATACCTTCACTTTGTACAATAGATTTTAATAGATCTTGCATATATGATACAATATATAGTAAAACTTAGTTTTTTTGTTGTACATGGAGCAATATAGTGTAAATGGGTCAATGTTTTGTATATGGGTCACATGTATATACATTCGATGTAATTTTGTACAATTGACTAGTACTCGGATAGTCTGATAGCTTGCTTCATAAGTTTTTTGCCTAATTGGCACAAATTGTTTAAGTCGTAAGCAAATAGTACAATGTTTTTTCATATATATATATATATATATATATATATATATATATATATATATAATGACGTTTTCTTCATTATACTTGATATATATAAAAAGATAAAATGTAAGTATATAAAGCATTTTTTAATATTTTTAAAAGTTAAGCTTGACAGATATATTTTAAAATGAATTTTTAAAAGTTTTATTTCAAAGAAAAATAAATTTATTATCAAAAAGTATTTTTATCATCAAAATTAAAATGCGAAAGAGTAAAAAGAAGAGTAGTTGAGCATGGACGTAGCAAATGTGCCGAAAGTGCCTTATCAAGGGCTCGAAGAGGAGGAAGCAAACTGGGTCGAATTATATCACCGATTATTTTTTGGGAGATATATTTTCCTAGCTAGACCAGTTGAAAAACAATTGGATGATCAAATCATGAAAAGTATCATTTATTTAAATCAAGAATATATATATAAAACAAATAAATATATATGTTCTAACTGAAATCAATTAATAAACCTTAAAAAAACCTGCGTGTATTTATTTTAACAAAAAAATGTTTTTAAAATGAATTCCATTTCTCTTAGTATATTCATCTCTACATTATAATCAATTATTGCTAGTCTAATGAGATGTGTGAAGCTAAATTGATGGAGGACATTTAATGATAATAAGAGAATTTTTATCAATAGTTCATTTTTATTAGTTCCTCCCATATTAACGCATTCATTACATCCAATTTTTTAACTAGTTCAACCAATCATTGTATATAATTAAAAAAAAATGAACAACAATTCTATAGTCTATAATTAATTTTTTTTTTTAATAATTGAAAAAATGTCATTTATATTTCTCTTTATTGGTTCATGTCGGGAATACTATTGTAAAAATCATTTAATTTTTTTTTTTTTTTTGTGAGTTAAATTAATGACTTGAATGACATTAAATATTTTATACATCATCATAAAAATACATTGTCGACTTTAAGACTATGTTGTCTCCTTGAATGACATTTGTGATGTCATTCATATTTATCCATCTAAATATCATTTAAAAAAAATAAAATTAGATACTATGCAATTGTTTTGATTGTTTTTTAATACTTTGTTATTTTTTATGTATATATTATTTGTATAATATATAATACAATATTATTGTATAAAAATAAACAGATGCACATATTTTAAATCTATATATAATAACTCTAATTTATAACAATTTTTTACTAATTATACTTAATTTACTTTAATAATTATTTTAATGTTGAAGACTTTTCATATATGGAATCAACAGGTTATTTATTGAAATACATAATTGTCAATTGTAAAGAAGGGTGCAAGATGCTACAAATAATCTCCACTACACACAATTCTGAACCTAATAAGCCATGTAACCAATATAAAGCATAAAAAAAGAACAATTAGCTAGATGGCTAACAATATATTATTCTAACTACAATAATCAACTACTCTACCGAACAATAACTACTATAACATTTATAGGAGGAACTTGATGCAATGCCTCTTTTTAAACATGTCATGCTTTGTCTCATATTTAAGTTTTTGATATACCCACTCACTATTAATACAAGTTATAAGAGCACATAAATCATTTATACAATGCGATAAAATGTTAGTGATTTTTATATGTATTTGGCATATATATTCATTTTTAGTTGTATGAGACATTTGTAGGATTTTAATGATAAGAACCATCAACATTTCTTCAACATTTTTAAATTTTATAAATTTTTGCAAGCATGACATAGAATAATATAATTTAATAAAAAAATATTCATATCATTTCTCTTGTTGACATTTACTACAAATAAAAATTATTGATTGCATGATAACATTTTCATATGCATGACACATGCTTCAAATTCTATTTTACTTTATCTTTTGAATGAGCCTTGAATTGTCGCGATTTTCCTTACCTCTTTGATCTTTAACGATTTAATTTTGTATTCATTTGTTTTGAGAGAGTTAAGATTTTTTTAAAGTTTTCCTTTATATTTAGTTAGTTATTCTAATTTTTATTCCTTTGAGGCAACCAAGGAATTATTTAGGATTTTCTACTTCAATTTCAAAAATTTATTCATTATTTTTTTGCAGTTGGAGATTTGTTTAGGGATTTTGTTAGATATTTCCTTTTTCAAAAGAAAAATCTATTCACATTTGTATTGGTAAAGGAATTAGGAAGTAATAATGTTATTTTCCTAGAATTATGGTTTCTTACAGATTTCTTGATTGGCTCACTAATCTTCTTAATTTTTTAATTAGAAGGAGATAGATGGGTATATATTTGGTCAAATTCTCATCAATATATTGCACTCTTTAACATGTCTTATGGAGCTTGGGTTATTTGATCAAATTTACATGTATTTCATGTACTCTTCACATCCATTTAAGAGTTTGAATTATTTATTTCATCTTCATATCAAAATTACAAAGGCCTGAGAGCCAACTACTCTTGTAGAATAAATTAAGACTTGTACCTAGCCTCATCCCTTTTTTATGTATGTATTGGAGAATGTATATGACCAATTCAATTGTGTTTGGCCCAGTGCATAACTTTTACTAATTTTGATAGATTATAGACCTTATGCATACAATTCTCTGTGAGTGATCGGCTTTATAATGATATCATTTGGTTTATTTTTTCTTAAGTGAAGTTTACATAATAATGTAAGATTCTAATTAATTGCTATTGTTCCAAACAAAGAAACAAATATATATAAAATAGCAAAACATATCTTTTCTTGATAGGAATCTTGAGATTTTCCTATAGATATTATGAACTTTTAAAAATATTAAATTGTGACTTTGAAAAAAAGTGTTTAGACATTTATTAACAAAGACATCAACACTCCACAACCAATCCACAACCAAGTTTAACAATCATTTCTCTCATTATCCATTTTGTCCACTAAAAAATCAAACTGTCCACATTCCCTTACACACACACAAAAAAAATGTACACTGCTAGTTTAATGTTATCCTAGTATTTTCTCCTAGCAAAAATATTCAAATTGTCCAATTTAACCAAAACTCAAGCAAATAAAAAATAATTCAAAAATATATGACAATGACATGGATTAGTAGCTATTTGACACTTGTCAAAATGAATAATTTCGAAGGTTGAAACTCCTAAACTATGGCTGGAATGTTAATGTAGCCGCCTGTAAAACTATGGCTCATATGCCTTACAAAGAAAACCCACGTTCAAGCAATCATCTCATGGGTCCACGTACTTTCATTTGATTCTGGATAATTTAGTGTTAATTAATAGTTTTTTTTACATGTAGTTTCTTCGTTTCTCATTCTATCTGATCTGAATAACTACTCTGTAGTTGAAGACAGCCGATGATTTCTCTTTGACGCCTCTTGCAATAATTAAATCATAATGCGTAACTTTGGGATCGGGTGTCAAGGCTTATGATTGAAAACTGGTGAAATTATCGCTCGAAAATTGGGGCGATATGGCGGGAGACTTCACCGCAGGAGAGAAGCAGATTCTGAACGCGCTTAATGTGGGGTTATCGGCATTATCCTTGACGGGATCTGCATTTATCGTGCTCTGTTATCTGCTCTTCAGAGAGCTTCGCAAGTTTTCATTCAAACTCATCTTCTACTTAGCATTATCTGTAAGTTGCCGTAAATCATAATTTAAAAGAAAATTACTTGGCAACCCTTTTTAGGCATCTGCACTTAAGTAATTGGGAGCATCGAGAATTCATGCATGTTTTTTGAGATCGCGATCTTCAGCCGTAACCTTATAGGAATAAATTATGTTAAAAAGTTTTGATGTAATCAATGTCTGGTAATGGTGGTTTAAGTAGGGCACGGTTGATTGTAGCCGCCTTTTAGAAATAAATCTGATTTTGACCTTGTTAGAATTTTGAGATTTTTTTCACAGGTTCTTAATATCAGAACATTTATTTGGAAACCACTGTGTTCTATCCACTTTTATTTAGTTACTTTTTTGCACAGGATCCTGTTAAAGAATTCTGTAAAATCGAAACCGATTGAATCTCTGCTATTTTGCCGTGACTTTTTTCTCGATTGGGTCAGAAAGAAATGCTACACTTAAATTGCTTTTTCAGTGAATAAATTTTCTCAATCAGAATGAGCTCCCAGATTCCAAAAGTTTCCTTATAGAACGTATCAAAAAAGAGGATAAACGATTATCTCGCCATCAACCATAACAGAGACAAGTCATGGACATTAGCCATATCCCATTAATACCGATACTATTACCTTTATATATATACACATATATTACGATAATCAATTAGAATTGGTTTATTGAACTTCAAACCTGAACTGACAAAATGATTAAGACTACATTTAATGTAGATAACATGCTGGAATGCCGGATTGACCTTAAGCTAGAGGGGCAAAAGGATGCACGTTGAAGAAAAAGCAGATATCAATTAACCAAAGTACCTTGCAGCAGCATGTGGCATGGAGTCATAATAGTGAACAATTGTATTCCTGAATGATCCGATCCAATTCCAACTTCATATTATTCAAAATTCCAATCACTGACAGGAAAGTTGATGTAATAACAGCTTTCAGCCTCTGGTTATTAGGCTTTAGTTTAGCGGTATCCCCATTGGCTTATTCGTTTTACGTTGGATGAAAGTAGGCCTCAAGTCAAAACCATGTTCACTAGAATGCCGTCGTGGCCCTCTAAGCACATTTGTTCTAGATTACCTTTGTTCTTCCCCATTTCCTCCTATATCAGCTTCATTTTCTTCTCTCAGTTATGTGAGAAAGAAAATTCCCAATAAGCATGATCTTGTAATCTCTTGCGATGGCCTGGTGTGGAATATTATTGAGGCATTTACTGCTACAATGATGCAAATTTCTTTGATTGGAGTAAATTTTAGATTTAAGAGTACACTCTGGCCTCTTTTTAATATGAGCACGCCATATTAGCACCCCAATTAGTAGCCTATCTGCTGATTTTTTGGTACTTTCAATATGATGAAAGCTGGGATAATTAAATGCTTTGTAAACCTTTGATTTCTTGTAAGCTATACTGAAACTTAGTCTTAGACCTATGATAATTATCCAGAGCCATACTACAAGATTAGGCAGAGGTGACTCCATGACAGTTGAACTATCTCCCTAAGACTCATATGCTGAACCAACGTGAGCATCTACAACCAACTTCTATGAAACATTAAGGAATCTGCTAATCTCAATGATCTCCCTTGGAGGTTTTAACAAGAATGAGTTAGAAGGAGAGTTAAAGAGGATGCCCAAGCATCCTTGTAACTGAAAAGGAAGTTATTGATGTTTTCCAAAGCCCTCAAGACTTCTCCAGGCCCTGCCTTTGTCGTCTTCTGCAACATGTCTGGCCACAGTTGAACTTATTGTGCATTCGTACTTCTCACAGGGACAGGTTTGACTATATTCAAACTAGTGAGATGTGTTTGACTCCTGTCAAACTCATTTCTTCTGCTTCTTTTCTCTATCAATTCCAGTCATTATGAGTAGACAAGTCCTTAAGTTCTTTTTTCTCTGTTTTTCTTCTCAACAATCAGTTTCTAAAACTTGGTTTAGGTGTCAATTTGCAAGAATGAGCCTTGAAAGTTGTTTATCATAAGTGGTTAGTTTCAATGAGAACGTTAAGTGACCAAGTTAGTTAACTGACTGAATCTTGGATCACACCTTACCAATTAGAAGGCATTTTGGTCCTAAAAAGCTTGGAAAATTACTAGATGAGATACGATTCCTACCTTGGCTCTTGGATATTACTTGTTCCTATGTGGCTTAGACTCTTCAGATCAACCTGTAACTATTGTCACGGCCCTTTTGTTTGTTTTCCTCGTTTTTGCACTTCCTTTGCCATTCTAACTTGCCTTAGAAATTCACCTGTTTCATTGTAGCCAAACCTTCCAGTACACCATTGTTGGTATTGAATCTCACTTGTATTTAAGGAAACCCCTTTTTAACTTATGGCCCAACTTTGGATGAATTCCTCAAGCTTACAAGGTAGAACCTAGTTAATATTAATACTACTAATAATGCCATTCCACACTTACTAGTGGTGTAGTTTAGAGGAAGATGGTCAGCATCCTCCTCATTTAAGGCAGAGCTCACATCTATTGTGTCCAAGAAAATACCTTTTTACAAAATGGTCTCCAATTATTATCTCTCTTTATGACAATGGGAAATAGTAAGCAAAACTACTTTGCTAGGGTCTTAGGGTGTGAGATAATGAACTTTTTGGGTTTCTATCTTGGAATCCCTCTGAAGGGTTGCTAGCTTTAATATTTAGCACTACATAATAGATAGACTCAAGAAGAAACTAAGCTGTTGGAAAGAGAAGTGATTGACTGCAAGTCGGCTAAACATGATCAAAGTCATTCTCTAAGATTCTTAGATTTCCCTATATTTTAGTTTTATATAATGCATTCCCTGAATAAGATTCATAGAGTTTTGTGGCTTTTGAAGCTTTTCTTTGCTTGTTTGTTCCCTGCCATAGCAAAAACAGCAAAACTCAACCAATCTCCTTATGAACCTTCTTTAGGGCATGCATTATATACAAAACCTAGGTTGCCGGTTCGGGTTTGAAGAACCGGTACGCCGGTATGACAACATTTTGAAAAGGGGTTTGGGTTCGTTTGGGTTCGTTAGTACAAAAACATGTAAATTATATATATATATATATATTAATACTTGAGCATCCTATAAGCATGAATTAAGATTAGCATGTCACATAGCATCATATAAACAACAAAACAAACATAAACTTGTAATCATAGCATCATGATCATACCATAATAGCATCATATACATCAAGTTTAATATCAAAATGACAAAATATTCAAGTATCATTGTTTCAACTTTCTACAATTTAAAGTTTAATCATCAAATGGATTCTCTAAATTTATAATTCATCCTCCTCATCATTGACATTGACATTAGATGAGCCAATGCCACTTGCACTTGCACAATAAGTTTGCTCGTTATCTGAGTCATCAAGTGTTAATGCAAGAAGCTGAGAAGTGGGAGCATCCAAATCAGTATGCTCTGGCTCTATATCCCACATCTTCGTTTCCCCTTGGGTGTAGTCGCGTTGTTTGTGTGAAAGAAGACGTAGGTTGGAATACACATACTAAATTCTCTGCTCTTTTTGATAGCAACCTATTGCGCTTTACTAAGTGGATGAAAGAGTGTGCTCCAATTTCTTTCCGAAGCAGATGAACTAGCAACCTATGAAGACAAAGTAAACAATTAAAGTTATACATTTATAAAAATTTAAAATTAAAATTAAAAATTACTAGCAACCTATGAAGACAAAGTAAACTATAAATAAACTTGTGTTAAATTTTAATTAATTAAACCTACTTATGATAAAACTTTGACAGCAAGGGGTTGTAGGTGTTGGAAGCATGCGCCATGGAAGTACCACCAACTATGAGCATCCTTCTTGGATCTATGGCGAAGAGCATCAACACTTAGACCATTCCCATTTTCAAATTCTATGAATTCATTTGTAACAGTATCTCGCAAATCATCATCGGGATATAGTCTAAGAAATGCTGCCTTGTACCCATCAGATACTTCTAGATCTCTCCATGGTGGAATCCTTCCTGGTTTATTAAGAAATTGATTGCTATAATACTTTGGCGTCAAGGCATAGGCAAGAAGATGCAAAGGAGTGGTCATCTTATTCCACCTTTCAACAACAATTGCTTCCACTTCTTTGAAGAATTTCTCATCAGGGTCTTTCTCTCTTGCATTTATAGTGCACTTCATTTTTTCAAGCATTGAGTCAATGCCATCATAAATCTCACCAATGCAAGGCCTATCCATGTCGGTATAACGAATGATGCTCATAATGGGCTGAGTGATACTAAGGAGATATGTCACAAGATCCCACCAGTTCTCATTCAATATTCGGTCCCTAATTTTTGCTGCCCTCTCACTGCTACTCTCCTTCCATACAGTCCAATTGGTGCTGATCACCATATTGCATAGTGCCACTCTAACTTTCACAAGTCGTCTTAAGACAATTGTGTTTGATGCAGAAGGGGTCTCAGCAACCTATAACATAAATTAATGCCAAAATGATTAAAAAATAAAGCCAAATTTTAAAGAAGAATACACAATATAGCTTACACAATGATATTATGAACATTGAAAATTAAAAAAAATCAGAAAATGTAAAATTAAATTACTATTTCACTTACCTTTAATAGCTCCAAATTTGAAAAGGATCTAAAAATCCCTTGAGACATGTGGTGATTTGTGATGAACATCTGGATGTCCTCAGCCTCTGCATACACATCTTTGATCCATTTTATTTTAGTTCTGTTGTGACCTTTTCCACACATCGCTCCATTGCAAATGGGGACCCTCCCTTTTTTCTTGCTTTCTAGTGTTTTTGTTAGTGCCCCATGGCCTTCCGCTTTAGTTCTACTCGGTTTTGTCAAGTTTTGAACGGTTTGAGTCCTAAAGATTGAAAATCAGTTTGTGCAAGCCAAGTGATAACAGAGTCTAGACACTGTCAAAGTGCCTAGAAAGGCCAAAGGATGAAGAACGCAATTGATTTGAACGAATTTGGATTTTTAGAAAGTTTGCTTTTTTTGCTTTTTCCTATTTTTTAGGAAGTTTTGTTTTTGGCATTTTTAGTCCGATCCTCGGTATGGCTATTTTTAGAAAGTTTTCTCTATTTTTTAGGGATGTCTACTTTTTGCTTTTTTGAAGTGGGGACCTAGGGTTTGCACTAGTACCATCAACCTGCATTGATCGCAATCGGAAATTTTCGAGTTTTGACCCAAAAAGCTAAGTTCCTAAATTTTAGGGGTCATGATGCTTCAGATGGGTTTGTAAGAGTATGGATTTCAAATATCATGTTAATCTAGTTAAAATTGATGAAGTTATCAAATTTTGAAGTTTCTTTTCAAAAATCTCTGAGTCTGGCTAATCAATGTTTGATGGTGAATGTATGTCAGGAGCTCTCCAAACTCCGCCCTATGAATGGTGATGAAGGTCATGTTCTTCATAAAGTCCACCCTACTTTTTATAGCAAAGTGAAGTGGAGGAGAAAAAGTCCGCCCATGATGGAGACTCTCAAAAGTCCACCCTATGGAGAGCAAGACTCATAAACTCCGCCTTGCTTTTGAGCATGTCTCCAAAAGTCTGCCCAAGCAAGTGCCAAGACTCCAAAAAGTCCGCCCTTCTACCTTGCCTTGAACAAGATTCCCAAAGTCCGCGTTGAGATGTGGTGCCTGGGATGGAAGAAGTCCGCCCTACCTTGCCTTGAACATGAAAAAGTCTGCCATGGAGGAGAGAAAAGTCCAAGGTGAAGATGCATAAGCCTCACAAAAGTCCGCCCTCATGGAAGGGAAGCATGACCATGATCTTCATGAAGTCTGCCCTACTCTTGATAGCCAAGGTGTCAAGTCATTCAAAGTCCGCCTAAGGTAAGGCGTAAATGGTGCAAAAGGGTTAACAAACTCTGCCCTACTTGATGTCTAAGTCTCAAAAAGTCCGCCCTATGGATGATGGAGAAGGTCATGAACTCCAAAAGTCCGCCCAAGCAAGTGTTATGAACTCCAAAAAGTCCGCCCTAAGGCAGGAAGCAAGTGAAAAGTGCATGAGTTTGAAAATGTTCGCCTAAGGAGATGGTGAGTAGTAAGTGGTCATAAGAAAGTCTGCCCTCCCACTTGAGAAGAGAACAAGTCATTCAAAAGTCCGCCCTAGATGGAAAGGTTTTGAAGGGCATGAAATGAGCAAAGTCCGCCTTGATGTATGGTGCACAAACCCATGGAAGTCCACCCAAGGTGATGGGTAATGGTGCATGAAACAAGTAAAGTCCGCCCAAAAGGATATCATTTGGTGTTTAAGTATCTCAAAGTCTGCCCAAGAAGTAAGGGAAATAACAAAGTTGAAGGATTCTCAAGTCAAGCAAGGTCTGCCATGAGTAAGGTGCATGCAATTAACAAAGACCGCCTAAGGAGATGGTGAGTGGTGTATGAAAATGACAAAGTCCGCCCTTGGAGAATGTATTGTGTGTAAGGAAGGGTGCACTATTTCAATAAACTCCGCTGTCTGTGGTGCCACAAACTCTCTAAACTCCGCCCTAAAAGATGAACAAGTGTGTTGTCATGAGTTGGTTGAAGTCCGCTCCACTGATGAAATATCAAACAAACTCCAAAGTATGCCTTGAAAATGATCAGATCATGGTAAGATTAGGTTTGAAGATGAGATGTTAAGTTGAAGAGGAGTTCAAGTTCAAGATGAAATGATCAGATTTTGGTTAAGTATGAATGAATATGAAGTATGGTACCTTGTCTTGTTCCACCAATCTTCTAAAGTCTGCCCTATGCTGGAGTGTGGTGCCTTGTTTAGTTCCCCAACTCGAAATGAGTCTGCCCAAGTAAGATATTTGCTAAAACGGAAGACAAGAAGATGATGTCAGCAGAATCTATCATCCAAGTTTGAACTGAGTGCAGATTTGAAAAGTTTTGAAAAGAAGAATATGGAAGATTGAGTTCGATTTGCAAACTAAAGACCAAATTAGAAACATTCTCTGCAGATTCAAAAGACTAGGGAAGGATGAGAAACAAGTTTTGAAGAGATTTTCTGAGTTTCTAATTATAAAATTGAACCCTCATACAAATATTTCATTCACTCTCTCATTTTTACACATGAGGTTCGAATTTCTTGAGCAAGTTGAGAGCAATCAAGAGATGTTTTCTGTAGGTAAAGAACATTTTGAGAGAAGTTTTAAGAGTTTTGCAGGTTGAAAGAAGATTTTAAGGGTGATTCCAAGTATAAGTTTGAAGAGCAAATTCACATGTTTTTTGAGATTCTGAAGGTGACAGGGGTATTCAAGGAAGATTTATTTTTCAACCTGGTTTTCAAATTTTGGATGGAGTTTTCAGGGACTTGGGTCTGATTTTCACATTTTCCAGGATTCGAATCTGATTTCAACATTCATTTCATAGATTTTGGGACTAAGTTGTTCATTTTTAGAGTAATCAAAAACAAATTTCACTCCCAAACCTTCAAATCAGAATGAGTTTTCAAGGGTTTCTAAAATTCCTAAGTGTTCGCAACTTGTTGAAAGCTAAAAGTGTTGGGGAAGTGGAGAATCAAAGCACACTTTGCCATCAAACCTTCAAAGTTTACGCTCAAAATGAGGATTCTAATTTATTTTCTTTCGGTTTTGCAGGTTTTGGATGATGGCTGAATGTGATGAATGTCTGAACAGCAGATCTTTCGATCACATCAATTTATATTTGTGAGGAGTTATCTAGAGCTTTTTACCCTCCTCCCGTGCAACATAAATTGGCAGCTGAAGGCAAGATCATCGCAGAAAGCACAAATGGAGTTTCAAGCCAAATTCAGAATTGAAGACAAGTCCACGAGCAAGGTTCGTCCAAGCATAAAGATGGCCAAAATTTGGCTAAGTATGAGAAGAGCTATTATGACGAAGGCCTAGAGGAATTCTTCTCCAAATTCAAGACACGTGAAAGAATCTCAAGGCATCAAGAAAGAAAAGTTCTTAGACTTGGTGAAAATATGGAAAAGTTAAATAAATTTCCAACTTCTTGAAGGATTTCATCTCCTGAAGAAATTAAAAAAGACAAGCTCCCAAGTAGAATCAAATGGTGACAAGAAGGAATCAAATTTCCATACTTAGATAATTTCTTGACACAAATTAGAGAATTCGAGGAAGACATCCAACACGTTGAGGTGGCACCTCGTCATCTTCCAACCAACTAGATTGTTCCAAGTCAACATGTCCAAGTTCAATGAACCTGACTTAGCCAGAAGCTTCTAGAAGGGCACACTTCACAATGCAACAACCTTCCATTTTCATTGATGGTTCATATTTAGCAAGAAAGACAAGTGTCCCAAATGTAATTTTCTCACTGGTCGAGGGGTAGTTAGTTTTGGGAAACCCTAATTAGGGTTTATAACTTTCAATCTGGGCCCTTGACATCTCAGCCGTTCATTATTTTCTGAAAAACTATATAAGGCTACCTCCTCTCATTTGGAGAGTGTGAGGTTTTTGATATATTGTTGCGTGAAGGTCATTTTTCAAATAATACATTGCATGTGCACTTTCTCTTAAGGCTTTGTAATCTCTGTTATTTGATTGATTAGCATGGTTTCAATTTCCTCAACACTGTAGTTAAAAGTTAATTTAGATTTGCTTTTAAAGTTGTTAGAATTGAATGAAGGATTTGATAAGTATTAATTAACGGTGAATGGATGATTTCCATTTGACTGTGCAAAGTTAGTCTGAGCCTATCCCTTGTGTATGCCAACATTTCGATCATAAGCACAACCCGTTGAAGATTGCACCCACTTTGTGTAGTTGCCCTTAGTGTGGCGAAGTAAAGTGCGGTTTCCTGAGAACACCCAGTTAATATCGTCTCCAGAATTCGTAGGTTTAGTTCAACTTTCTTAACCTTGTCTCCTTTTTCCCTTTTTTTTGAAAGTCTTAAATCTTGAAAAATCCAAAAAAAGAGAAAGAGCCTAAAATAGATAAATCTATCCAAGTCTAGAAGCTTGAAAGACATTCATAAACATAAGTCCCCTTTGAGATTTTCAGCATACACTACCCAAGTAGCTATCCCACTAAAGTCGCTTGTTCGCACATATAGACCTTGGAATCAACAGTGATTTTTTAGGAGAGGATATAGTACCTTTGGGTATCTTATTCTAATGTTTGGTAGATAATAAAATGTACACCAACAAGTCCCAATCCTTTGTAGCATAAGATTGAGTGAATGTACCGCACAAGGTGTCCAAAAGATGTGATCATAGCGTTCCTCAACCAACAAACCAATAGCTCTACAATTTTTTGCATTGTTCGTTATGACTTGGAAAACATTGTGGGGTCCCATTGACTCAATGGCGGAGATGAGAATATCTGCAATAAATTGGCCATCTTTTACTTGGCCCTCACAATCCATAGCTTTCAAAAACATTGCCCCTTTAGGGGACACCGCTATGACATTGATCAAGGGACAATTTTTAGAATCTTCCACTCATCTGAAACAATTGATACACCCGTCTCAGCCCATGAATCCCTTATGGGTTTCAATGCATCTTCAATCCCCTTCACCCGTTTCTCCAATAATGTTCCACGTACCTTCTCATAACCTGGGCCCTTATACCCTCTTGGAGCTTCATTAACACTTTTCAACATTTGCTTCCAATATGGGGAGTGAACAACATTGAAAGCCAACCCATTTGCATATATGCACCTTGCTACATCTTGGTCAGCAATGTCTCGACTCTCATTTTGAAATGCGGTTTCTAAAGGCCCCTTTGTTCTTTTGTGTGACAAGGGTGCTTCACTTTGAGTTTCAGCTGTGGAAAAGAAGGGGTGGTCTTCTACTACAACATCGGGATAAGATGGGGCTTGCATTCCCCTTGTTTTCTTTGGTGCGGTTTGATTCAATCTGTGGGCTTCTCTCTCTCTGCCTCCTCATGCTCCCTAATATATTTCATCACCGTCTCATCTGGTATAGGTTTACCATCTTTTCCAGGACATTTTTTGATGCCTCTTCCTTTTATTCCACACAAATGGCCTACCACCCGATAATATGAACTATTACGTTCTATACCACATCCTTGGCATCTCCAACAAAATCTCCCACCTCCTAGAAGTGTCTTATAATGTCAACATACTTCCATAGGGGAGAATTTGGATCATTTCTTTGTTTTGATTGTTCATTGCCAACAAAGGAAGAGGTAGATGCCATTCTAGTTCCTATGGCAAGAAATAATATGAACATATTCAAAATCAAAAACAAAAACAAAACAAAATAATGAAAAACAATTAATGTTTCATGTTTGACAATTTGTGAAACAAAAATAGTTAAAAAAAAAATGTCAAAAAACCTACGTCTTGCAGCCAATGGGAGCTTGCAAATGTGTGGAAATGATGCTGTAACACTTGTTGAAGCTTCAAAAATCAGTCTTAAACAACTCCTATTTGATCTTGGAAGCCAAATTTTGTTCACCCTTTCTTCAACCTGCTAGCAAAAAACTTTTGTTTGCAACACAAATGAGGAGAAATGAGCCAAGTTTATGTTTTAGAAGTCACTTTTAGGGTTTATTTTTCACTTTTTCACTGGTGGATTTAAAAAAAATAAAAATTTTGCACATAAAATGACTTTTTGGGTCGGCCAGCTGCTTGGGTTCGACTAGGTTCGAACTGGGTCCACTCGGGTTTGACCTGGCTCGAACCCGGCCTATGTAAAACAAACCTTGTCCAAACCACACTCGGTCCGGACCGGACCGGACCAGGACCAATGGTTTGAGGGGGCAAACCCGGCAAGCTAGTAAAAAACCAAAATAAAAGAAAATCTAAGAATCTTGGAGAATGACTAGATCATGTTTAGCTGACTTGGAGGCAATCATTTCCCTTTTCAACTTATTAGTTTCTTCTCGAGTTTATATATCATATAATGCCGTATATTAAAGTTAGCATACCCTTCAAAGAGAAGGATTCCAAGATAGATGCCCAACCTCATACCCTAACATCCTAGCAAATTAGTTTATCCATTCTATTTCCCATTGTCATAAAGAAAGTTCTAGATTTGCTTGAATAACAAACTGTAGCAAAATTGCCTTCTTGCTGCGAAATTTCAAGGAGTGCATAATTTGATGAACCAGGAAAAACTTCTTAAGAATTTGTCTTCCTTTCACAGAATTCACTGCTCTTGAGAGATAATATGTGCTAGAATTGGCTTAAATCTATTTGCAATTACTTTAAACAATTGATATTATAACAGCTATAACAAAGAGAGATTGTTCTTAACTCTTTGGACTATTTAGCCTCTGCTCTTTTTAGATTATAGCCAAGCAAGTGCCATAGATAGAGTTTAGAATCTCGTGAGAAAACTTGGACTATTCCACAACCTTGGTTAGCTACTCTAAATGCCTTCCAAAATCGTTTGAAAGAAGAAAGTTGGAAAGCTGTCATGAGTAGTGGCCTTACCTCCCTGCATTTTAAACATAGCTTTTATTTCCCCCTCCCTTGAAATTGGGTAGACAAACACATTGTTGTAGTTTGTAATTAGCATAAAATGAATTCGTAATGTTTTGTTAAGCTGTTTGTGTATAACTATGTATTATTTACTTGGCTTAAGGGTAGTTGTTAGGAGGCAGTTATTAGTAGTTGATACTTGATAGTTTTGTTTTGCTTGGCAACTAATGAGTTCTTTAAATAGGTTTCTCATAGTTAGGGAAAATATTCTGATCCTTGGTTGGTCTACTCTATGTAAGAACTTCAAATGAATAAAGATATACGTTTGTTACTCTATTTGATATGTGTTGTTATTTGTATTCATTTATGCAAGTGCTAATCTTTTTATATAAAGGAGTAAATATTAGTGTTATTAATTTAAAGAAGTTGGGTGTAATTTAAGACATTAATGCCCTTAGACCCCAACAAAGGTGGGAAGAGACCACAATTTGGTTAGGCTAAAGAAAATCATTAGTGCGAATTTAAAGTAAATGCGGACTTGAAGCAAAACTAAGAGTTGAAGTGTAAGTTGAAGTTGTACTTGGAAGTGGAGACAATAAAACAATCAACTTGTACAAATAGCCATACAGAGGAATAATGGGTGGAGATAGACATCTTCCCTTACTTGAAGAATTGTGCATCTATTTCACAAACCAAGTTCATTTGGAGGAATGAGTAAATCCCCTTAGAGTGAAATGGAGTTGAAGGACCTTTCGGTAGATGAAGATTGGGAAGCATATGAGAGCAATTTTCATGCTATTGAAGAATTGCTCATTGAAGATGAACTTGAGCCTACAACCCCAAACTAAAGGTTGGAGTTGGAAGGTGTAGTGTCCCCATTTTCTAGAATGAGTCATTTATCGGAGATTGTTATTCTATTTTATTCCTATAGGCTAAGCTGGATAGTTTAAGGGAATAATTAATTAATTTAAATAGTCCCAAGCGTCTTGTGATTATTTTTGTTTAATTAATTAAAAGCCGAGCCTTGGTTATTTTAGTAAAGTGACTTTATTTTATGTCAATGGATAAAGTGGGTCACTTTATGAGCGGAAAAATGAAATAAAGGAAAACAAATAAAGTAATTCTCTCAAAGATGGGACATAGAAGGCATTGAGAGCCATAAGAAATTCATTCTTGACTTGTTATTTTTCTTGGAAAGCTTTGATAGCTTCTGCTTTTGGTTCAGCAAACCCTAGGACAAAAATG
This sequence comes from Cryptomeria japonica, assembly GCF_030272615.1. NCBI lineage: Eukaryota > Viridiplantae > Streptophyta > Pinopsida > Cupressales > Cupressaceae > Cryptomeria > Cryptomeria japonica. The sequence continues at coordinate 662,124,964 of NC_081406.1, read as the reverse complement.
CTTGGGCTTTTTTGTAAGAACCCAGCTGGTTCTAACTCTCCTGAAATACTATTGCTGATATGTTCTTGGATTTTCAAGGGTTTTGAACAATTTTAAAGCAAAAAATAACATGTGTCAGGCAAGAATTGCACATAGAACCAAATAGAAATGAAATTGAGAACAACTGCAACTATATTATGAATAAGATAACTGCTACAATAAATTCTACTGCTAATTGCATACCCGTAGGTCCTTAGCTTATTTTAAATGAAGAATTCTGGTGTTTGCCAGCCAAAACTGGAAAATTGACCAAAATTGGTGTTCAATTCCAGAATGTGAATTCTCTGAGCCAGAAAGATGATGGAATAGCCTGAATAGGCTAGGCGTTGGGAACTGTGCACTCAGAATGCAAACTAGGGAGGCGTTTCAGCCTCCAACCAAAAAACGTCCTTCCTAGAACCTCCACATGGCAAGCTGAAAGTGTACAGCCAGCAAAGGAGAAGTGTACGACTGCCTTTATTGAATTAAAAAATGTTGCTAATGAGGCGTCTAACCTATATCGCCTCCTTCCTTATTCAAATTCTGCAAATAACTATCACAATTAACCTCTGGTGAAGCACATAAAGACTTCTGAATGAAGCCCTCTCAGTTTGCAATAGTTCAGCTGATCTTTCACATCCTCAAAATCACAAATCCATGAAGAATGAACGTTCTTCAATAGCAAACCCTCTGAAACCCTTGTCTCAGACAATCCACAGAGAAATAATCAAGCAATGTCAAAAAATCAATAATGAGTTTTAATTGCCTTTTTCTCCTTATAACCCCAAAAGCGCAAATTCCAAGAAAGTACGCCCAAATGCAATTTAAAATACATTAAATGTATTTAAATCACTTTTCAATAGTTTAAATTCATCTTGGATGCACTTTTACATTTAAATGATTTAAAATCACTTTTAATATTTTAAGTGAACTTTTAATTTTAATAAAGTCACTTTATGACTTTATAATATCCATATAAGTTAATTAAATAACTTAACCACAAATATTAATATCTCCCTCAATATTCAGTCTTTTGACGTGCTGTTAGAAGCTGGGGTCAACACTGAATAACGCCCATGTGTCCAGGGATCCTGACTAAAAATATCACAATTGTCAGATTGACTTAAAAAATATCACAATTGTCAGATTGACTTACTATACTATAAATAGTAAGTCCCTCAACTAAGCCCATACACTGACTGCAAAGGCCGTGGAATTGAAACCAAGACTGAACTGAATAAGTGGAACTGCCACTGAGACTCTCTATCCCGAATGTTAGCCTATGAGAGTCCAAATAATAGGCTAATCGCTCGAACTCTAATGCTCATGAAAACGGGGACATTACATTTTTGGTCGATTGGAAGAAAACCCATTTCAACCAATGTAGGTGGATTCACACAAGATACATAGATGCATCTATTGGATTGGATTGGTTTCGGTGGTAAGACATCTACCTTAGTCATTTTGTAGGTGAAATCAAACAGGTTTCATGTAGGTGCTGAACGATTGTCGATCGAAAATAATTTATTAGAGGTTTTGCAAGCAAATGATAAATTATTGTTATCACTCCAATTTTTGATAAAAGTTTAATTTATTGATTGAATTTCTGAGAGATATTTTGGGGATGCCATTGAGGAGATATTTGCAGTTGAAAACATTCCTGTTGGTTGATGTGAAGTTTCTGCAGAGTGTTTGATGATTGGAAGGTCTTCTAGAGGTCAATTCACTATTTTCTCCAAGGTGTTTGCAGTGTTGGTGGAGTTGTGGACCTTTGGGAGCTTATTTGGTGACCAATCTACATTATCACTTTTGGCATGATGCCCATAAAAGGTAACGATGATTTACTCTAGTGAACAAGATTGGCCATAGCCCTCAGGAATAATTGGACTCCTAGCAAGTGCAGAAATGTTGGTTTAAGGAGGTTGTGGGTTTTGGTAGTCTATATGTGATGGTCACTATCATTCTATAGAGAGGTGTGGAGGTCTAAATTGTCATCAAAAGGATGGAAGTGTGGCGTGCAGGTTTGAAACACCCAAGTACAACCTTTTGTAGGGGTTTACAAGATTGTAAAGGGGGTCACAGTAAGTGGGGTAATGCATGATCATCCAACATCTGGGTGACTAAGTTTGCTATTCAAGGTCATAAAATTATTGTGAACATATTTTTGTACTTGCTAATGCCAAACAACTTGTTGAACATTTGTATTTTCTAATGCATAATTGACCAAAACAATGAAAAAATGGTTTGATGTAATGCCTCTCTCTCTCTCTCTCTCTCTCTATATATATATATATATATATATATATATATCATCATCATCATCAATCAATGCATGATGAAATTTTGTCCCAAGAAATGTGTGTTGAGCAATATATCGATTTGCAAACACAATAAACTTTCATCAAATTGTTATCCGAAATGCTTGGATATTGAACTTGATGGAAGTTGCAAAAGTTTGTTTTAGAAATTGGTCCATGTTATTACAAAAGGTGGAACTAGTGGTTTCCAAACTATTGATGCTCTAGAAGGGGTGAGGGTTTGGATGTGTCCAAAAGTTTTCAAGGAGCAAAGAAACATCCTAACTAGAACTTCCCAAGGAGAAAGTTTAAGCATCACACTCACATCAAACAATGGTGACCCCTCCCATAAGTTTTTGTTTAGAGGAAAAAGTTGCCAAAACTTAGTGGAAATGGATCCAAAGATCCTTTACAACATCACAAAACTTGTACTACCATATGGAGGACAAACAAGCAAATGGACCAAAGATATTGATTAAGGTGTTTTCTTGGCACACTACAAGTGGTGATAGCCTAATATACATACCTTCTTGATATTGAGAAAATAACATGGAAGAGACTAGAGAAAGCATTTGAATAGTTCAAACAGGATGATAGTGAGACCGTTGTGGAAATCTGTAACACTTGATAGGTTAAGCATGAGATCCTTCAAGCCTATAATTGGAGGTTCAAGGAGTTACTTAGCTGATTGGAAAGGGAACCAATCAATATACTAAAGAAATGATGGTTTATTGAAGAGTTCATACCCTTAAATCAAAAGAAAATGAAGATAGTTCCTCCCTTGTCATATGAAGAGGCATACAGTCCGACCATGGACATAGAGGGTGAAAGTAAGATATCCAATCATTTGAAGAGAAATGAAGAGGATTCTAATTCAAGTGACAATGAATTTGTATTGTTGCAGGCTCTTTAAAGAGACATGCAAAGAATGATGAAATAATTGAAGGACACAAAGGAAGGTAAAGAACTTTGGTGCACTCCTTCTAAACTAGGTCACACAAAATTGATGTCCAAAAAAGCTATTCTTTGATGTGCCAAGTTGCGGGTCACTCAATTAAAGATTGTTCCTACACAAGTACTCTTTACACAAGGAGAGTAGTGCGCTCCACCAAAGCTTCAAAATAACAAGAGCACATCTTTGGGTGGCCATCAAAATCAAAGATGGGGAGGTAGAGTTGGATATATCTAATTTCAAAGATTGTCCCATTATACAATGTTGACAATTTAGTGAATGGAGAAACTTTGCAAGGAGCTACGATGGAAACCAAAACAAAACATGAGTACTTTGTAATTGGTGCAAACTTGGAGATCATGATGATGTGCCTATTTGAAACAAAAGGTGAGAATCGATATAATTGATGTAGAGAGACATAATGAAGTATTGGTTGTTACTTGAGCTAACGCAAAGAAGGTTGTGTACCTAGACCCACATATTGAAAATGAGACTTGGTGAAGAAAGAGTTGAGATGGAGAATGTTATGGATAATGAGTTGTGATGTCCCAGCCTAAATGTTGCGGTGGTGCGGATTCTCGTTGGACATGTAGCTAGGGTTGGAACCCACCCACAATCAAGCACCCATGTGTCCATGAGGGGGCTGACCTGCTGAGTGGAATGGATACCCTACTCTTAATGCTAGTGGGCACCATTCACCACCAGTTTGGGCTTTTGGTGTAGTGGTTGCCTTGCTTGGTATCAGAGTTGAGGTCTCGAGGTCGAGCCCCCCAACCTAAATGTTGTGGTGTACGGATTCTTGTTGGGCGTGTAACTAGGGTTGGGACCCACCCACGATCAGGCATCCACTTGTCCATGAGGGGGCTGATTTGTTGAGTGGGACGAAAACCTTGTTGTCACAAAAGTTTGCACCTTTGCTGAGCTATCAACCCAGCAACCTTGTGAAACATGGAAACAACCCTGAAATGTGAGACCTTGCACAAGGGGGGTTGAATCTTCGGAGAAGGCTGACTTCCTTCTCAATCCAAGTGCGAGTGTTGAACCAACCCAACACTTCGAATTCTACTTTTAGACTCTAACAACTCGCAGAGGAAAAAGGAAGAAGGAAATGCTAAAAAGAAAGGAGGTGATGCACCAAGATAAGAGATGTTTCTCTCCCCACCTGAAATGACACAAAGAATCAATTAAAATACCTTGGAGATGCACAAATTTCAGTTGCATGAATGATGCCAAACACACGTATTGAGGTTAGGATTCGTTGAATGTCAAAAGGGGAGAAAGGTTTTCCACAAGTCACACTTAGAAACAAGTTAACACAGCATATATGTGAGAGAAAACCACAAAATATACACTTATAATGAAGGTAAGGAAACATACACAACATGCATAAATTGAAGAGAGGCAAGAATGATGATTTCAATTCATTCTCAGGCTAATTGCCAAACTCATAGTTGCAGAAATGCAAGAAAATATACAAATCTTCAAGAGAAGTGAAACAACAGAGAGTAGCTCAAGCTACCAGGGAGAGAACCCTTTACAATGAGGCATAACAACATATATATAGCAAACTGGTCGAAGAGAATAGACCAATGGTTAGAAGGGAAACCTTGACCCGGGTGTGCATAGGAGAATGTCAGCTTGGGAAGGTAGGGAAGTGCACGGGTTTGACATGGTTGTGCATGCAAGGCACCCATCCATACCCTAACAAGGCAATCCCAAGAAGGAAAGTACTTCTAGAAGGTAGATTGCCTGGCATTCCAAAGTCAAAGCGTACATACCTGACATGAAGGCTATCAAGTAACCATAAATAAGCATGGTCTTGGACTCCACTTGATGGCAATCCTGTAAAAATCATTAAATGCTCCCCTGTAGCTCCATAAGTGAAAGTAGACAAGTCGCAGGAGTTGGTGGAGCATTAAGAGCCTTGAGTGTTGATTATGCCACTTGGAAGTGTTGATCTCATCAGAGGTCGGACGTGATGACGTGGATGAAATCGCATCGCTGCAAACTCCATACGGCCAACGCAGAATAGAATAAACTCACTGAGTATCCTACCCTCTCTTGAAATAAGGGAATCCCTAATGCTATTTTCTACGTTTTGATCAAAGGGGATAACCTCAAGGTTTCTTTTGTCAGATCTTGACTGCGGGATCTCTCAGTGGCTTGATGTATATTGCTGGAAACACAAGGGGGACTTACGTTTAATTGGCCATTCTATGTATAAATTCCCGGGGACCTTTTACGGCCTTTCCTTCAGGTGATGTTGGTTAATTTGAAGCTGATTTAGCAGGACTGCATATTTTCCGAAAAGATAAAATAAGGAGAAAAGAAAGGAAGGATAGGGAGAGAGAGAGATGAACTGTAAATTCTAACTAGGACAGCAGATTCAATTAAACAGACAGACACCTCCAGGAAACTAAATTAGGCATCATCAGTCATTTAGATGCAATGCTTGCATAAACTTAGTGCAATCTTCAACGGAGAAACCAGATTTTCATATTACCAAATACGATATTAGAACTTCTACATTCATGATATATATATTTGATAATCGAACTGAATCATAAAATGGTCCAGATTAACCATGCGGAAAGGAAAAGCAATCAGCTATCCTCTAATGGTATGGACTGTGAATGCTCTATCAGATGCTTGATTAAAAAAACTGCTGTGCAAAATGAATAGACATAATTAAAAGCTTTCAAAATTAAGTGAAGAAGGAGACCATGCACTCACAAGGAAACTTGAAAATAGTTTTAATCCATTGTATTAATTCCTGCAAATTCCTTCAGAGCTTTCGCAACAATCCAAGAACTTCTTACAAAATGAGGGAAAACCAGTCCCTTAAATAGGCCTCAAAAAAGATGAATGGCCTGGATTAAATCTTCATAAGTGGCCCAGATTCATCCATAAAGCAGGGCTGCCCATACCCATAAATGGGAGGCAAATATCAACAACCACCCCAAAGGGAGTAATAACTACCCAAAAAAGGATAATTACAACAATTGGAATAATCCAAAAAAAGGTGTATAAAAAGCTTTACAATTTGTTGACCAGAAGTCAACTGTCACCCTTTTGGGACAAAAGTGCATTTTTAAGATTTGGAGGGAAAAAGGCACTTTTGAGAAACTACTTTCTCTATTTTGGTTTCACATTCTTTCTTTAGAAACTGGTCCTCGTCATGCAGGTATTCCCGCCATAAATCACGACCTGCCGCTCGTTCCTTGCGAACATATTCCTGAAATTTGATACATAACTGGAAGAGGAGGCTAAAAGGTGGCATGGGAGGGTGGCGAATTTTGTACTGCATGCCCTCAAGATACTGGTCTACATGCCTTAAACCGTCCTTCCAGCTGGAGCGATTACACTCGAAGCACAATATGTCTGAATGGAACTGACCAGCAAAACTCAAGTCTCCAACGGAATAAGAAACCTTATCTGCTCCCAACCTTTCTTCCCAGTCCGATCGGATAGGTCATTTATCCACCCTGAAACCATTGATCGGAGGATGGTCTTGCCTAGTTCTTGCATGTTCCCCAGAATTACCTCACATGCGTCATTTTCTTTGTCAATAATTTCCTGGGCGTCGTTCTTCATGGTGACGGTCCAGTACCATTCCTTGAGAACACTGATGCCATGGGGATCTAGGATGTCAGGCAGTGTGGGAATCTGTGTATGTGTCCAGAAAAGAGCTCTTATGAGGGGAAGGGTAGAGGCCGCTACCTCGTGCATGTGAAGGGATTCCCTCTTTACCTCCAACAGCCTGACTAGAGTGAGCTCTCGATGGAGAGCCATTTCCTTCACTTCCCTAAGGATCTGTTCTCCCTTTTTCTTGATGTCCTGCATCCATTCCTTGACGGCCTTTGCAGTATCCCGAATTCCTTCAAATTCAGTTGTGGTCCTTTGTGCCAATGCTATTGGGGGAATATGGGATTCAGAGGGGTTGTGTAATGGCCGTAGGAGCTTATCGATGTATCCCTCGACTTGTTTAGCACGGGCCCGATACATATCCTTTTCGGCAGTGATTTCCTCGAGCTGTCTGAGTATGTTCTGCACTGAGTCCTTAAATTCCTCCTTTTCCTGCTCTTTTGTAGCTCGTCCGATGGGGACAGTCGTAATGCTATAATTTGCCAGTGTTATTTGATCTGCTGGCTTGTCCACGGGCGGGGTGGCAATATGAAGAGTGCGGTTCCTTTGCTCATCCCTGGTTACCTTAGAGTATGCCCTTGGTTTCTTCTTCCCTTTAGTTTTTGCTTGATCCATTCGTGAGAAGATATCCTCTAGATCGATGGGTGCCTTGGTGGCGGCCCTGCGCTGAGCTCTGGCGATCAGCCACTCTTGAGGCACCGTCAGGGTTGAGGATAGGGTCAAGTTAGCACCCTGTTCTCCTATGCCCTCAACCGGCTGACCACAAATTAGCAGCTGCCCCGCCATCGGAGGGGTGAAAGAAGGAGGAAGCTCCTTGCTTGCAGCTGAGTTCTCCCCTATTTCGCTGAACAATTGTCTGACATCCTCTTGTGAAGGTTGCTCCTTGGTTCTCTCGAGCTCATGAATTTCGTCTGTTCTTTGTTCTCCTTCGACGGTCGAGTCGTCCTTGGCTGTATTGGGGAGTAGCAATTCGTGACGGCTCTGCTGGGTAGGTTCATGCACTTCGACCCCCTGGGTGGATGGGATTTCTCCTTCCTTTATTTGATCACCCAGTTTGGTCGACTTGGGGCCTTTTGGCTCGGTGTTCGGTATATCAGGTGCAGGAGGATCATTGGCCTCGAATGCATCGATGTCGCTCTGGGAAGGCGGAGCAGGTACGCAATCCAATTCTATGGCGTCGTCGGACGAACTGGGGTCCTTTGAAGATGAAGTGGCCTCTGGCTTCCTTATGGGAATCTTCTCCCTTCTTGTTCTTTTGGACGTCCGAGTCCCTCTGCAGGCCTTAGCTTTCTTTCTTTTCTCTGGTTTCTCAGCTGATGTCCTTTCGTCTTTGGAAGACTGAGAGTCGAGACTGCCCATCAAATGGTAAGTGAACTGGACCCCCTCATGGACTAGCCTCTCGATCTGGTGATGTAACCATTGATCTGTGTATCTTGCTGGGGCTACCATAACTGCTTCGAAATCCGTGATTGGGTCTTGAGACCAATCAACGCCTGGCAAGAGGTGCCTTACTGCCTCGAATTCTCGAACTTGGAGGCAGTTCCCCGAGTCTGTGAGCTGATCTGGGACCTGACGGTATTCAAAGAGTCGCATCTGCTGCACACTCAACCTAGAATATTCCCGTCGCCTGACTTCGTAGTCATCGAAGCAATTTTTCCAATAGTCTTCAATTGACTCCTTTGCTTTGTAGTGCCTACCGTAGGCTCTCTTCGCCAAATTGTCATGATCAAAACATTTCCTTGGGAAATGTTCCTGTAGGCCATAAGAGGCTAGCTCTGTAAGGGACTCCTCTGCTAGGGTGGGGGTTCTCAATTGGACATCATGGCTGCCTATGATCATAGGAAATGTGAATCCAGCCTGCTTGCTCTCTCGTAGTAATATGCCGGCGGGGCGTGATTGCCTTGCCACCTCCATGAGGATTGCTTTATCGGTTGGGTATCGCGGAAGTCGAAGGGGGGCACCATCGAAGCTAGCTATTCGGATGTAGGAGAACCTTGGGAACTGAATGAACCAGGCCCCATACCTCTGCACTAAAGTGGTAGCTTGCTCCGAGAGCCTTATGTGTAACCCTCCCTGCATTAGCCTGACCAGGCGCATTGTGAAGGCGTCGTTGATGCTTTCGTACTGACCAACCGCGTAAGCCGGGCTGTTCTTTTCCCTTTGAGCTATATCCTGGTAATGCAGCTGCGGGTAGCAATCATAGACCTTCAGCTGACCAGGCCCATTCCCGATCTCACCTTTCATTATTAACCCTGGCAGTGGCTGGTTCTTTGCGAACATATAGACCAAATAGGAGGTCATGGTGAAGTACTTCTTTGTTTCGAGCTCAATCAGCTGAGCGTGGATGTTATCGCTTATGATCTGGGCCCAGTCAAACTTAGACTTTCCGGCAAAGACCTGCTCTGTAAAATAGAACATCCACTCTTCAAAGTAGCTGGACTTAGGAAGTCCCATGACTCGGCTGAGTAAGGTGACCATATCCCCATGTTCATTATGAAAGTCACTCCTGGGGGTCTTTTTCACCATCCTGGTGTTCGGAGGCCTTTTCTCCTTGAACCATTCTTCGTTAATCAATGCCTTGCATCGGGCCGGATTCATATCATATGCCCCTTGTGCTTCGTCCATTGTTGTAGCTATGGGATTATTTGGAAAGGGGATATCAAATGCATCACCGATAGCCTCAGGGGAGAAATCGGCGATAGTCATATTTTCCAGAAGCACTAATCTGGACTTTGGTTCGTAATGCCGAGCAGCCTCCACTACTAATTCATAGTTCTGGATTGCTGGAGGAAAACCTGCTGCTTGGGCGATGCCACTTTCCACCATTTGCCTAGGCCTGCCATATGCGTTGGGTGAGAAGACCCGATTCCTGAAGTCCTGAATATCAATGTGGCCAAGGTCGGTGTCACCAATGTTGTCCCAGATGCTCTGGACCTTCGACTCTCTTAATCCTCCCCTCTGATATTGATACTTCATTCTTTCAACTTTCCGCGGGATGTCTGATTTGGATGCTCGTGAAGTTTCGGCTGCAGCGGGTGTTTTTGATGATTCCGCCGCCGATTTAGGCATCTATCCTGCACAGTCGAACGCGGATTACAAGGTGATACAAGAACGATAACGCGGGTTAGACAACAACAGAAGTGTTTCAGCAGGCCGGGATTAGTTTAAATATTCATTTTAGCTAACAACTTGATTAACTTTAACAGCATCATATTCCTGAAGATTTACGACTACGCATTATCACTTTTGGATTTTGGATTAATTTTCAACAGAGGCAAAACATGAGAATTTTTTGAATTTGAAAAGATATGCAGTTTTTGGCTAAACCTCGGGAGTGAATTCCAAATTTCGAATGTTTGAATAACGCTTTATGAAAAAGAGATGTAGACTTCAAGAATTCAAGCATTGCGATCAAATTTCGTGCATTTGCCTATTTGATTTACACATTTTCAAATGACCATACGCGTTAAAGCGTACTTACCTGATGGGAGCGGATGGCGAGAGATTACCTGACCTCGTCGCGTGAAGTGAACGAACGATCCTGCAAAGTTTGAATCCCAATGGTTATCCTTTTGATTTAAATTTTCGCGGTTTGGCGGATGAAAGGGAATTTATCAATTTTAAATGGTTCTATCCCTGGCAATCTGAATTTAAATGGTCGACGGGGAGGGTGATGCGGCGTCTTACCTCCTTGTTTTCGGATTTTGGAGAGCTCTTTCAAATTTTGAATTGCATTCTCTCTTCAACTTTGGATTTTGACAAATTTGGAGGTTTCGGAATTTAACTTGGCTTCACTCGGCCTGCACGAAATTCGGAGCTTGGACGCTATTTGCAACCTTGGAGATCTCAACCCGCTGGCGAATTTCGGAAGTCCCTGGGGTTTAGGCGGGCTGGAGACACTTTCGAAGCTGGGAACGCGGATAACAAACCTCGGTAAACCTTGGAGATTTCGGAGCCCGCTCAAGCTTTGGTGAATTGGAAAACTCGGAGGACTCGCCGTCTATGCTGGATGCCCGTTCAAACTTCGGGGGTTTGTTCTAAAAGCTTTTCGAACTTCAACTTCGCGATTTCGGACCTAGGGCCCGAAAATAGGCTTCGCGATATAAACTTCGGCTCTGGGGTTCGAAAATGAGCTTCGCGATATAAACTTCGGACCTGGGGTCCGAAAAGGAGCTTCGCGTTATAAACTTTGGCTTCGCGTTTTACTTGATCTCTCCTAAAGGGTCCGAAATTCGGACTCAAATGCTCATCGAGCTTTCAGACCTCAACGTGTTTAAAAGACTTCGCACCTTTCGCAACCTCGAACCTGAGGTCGAAAATAACACCTTGCGTTTTACGAACTTCGGACCTGGGGTCCGAAAATGAGCTCCTTAAGTGATTTCGGGTGCTTCTAAAAGACGTCGCATTAACTTCGCACCTGGGGTCCGAGAATTGGGGCCTAAGTGCCTTTTCGGGCTTTCGGACCTTATGCGTCCCTTTTTGCTTTTCGCCCTCTGCTTAAGCTTTCTTTGGGGGGCCGAAAATAAAGATTTTGAGTTTTAAACTTTGGACCTGGGGTCCGTTTTTAAACGTTTCGCGATTTACTTTAAACTCAGGGCTCCAAAAATGGGCTTAAGTGGCTTTTCGGAGCAAAGCACCATCCTGTTTCAAAATATTGCACGATTTAAACTTCGGACCTGGGGGTCTGAAAATGGTTTTTATTTGACTTTCGGATTTTCGGACCTAATGCGTCCTTTTCAGAACATTCCGCCTTCATTAAAAAACTCGGACCTGAGGTCCGAAAATCGTTTTTTTGTGATTTTGGGGGGGGCAGAATCTGCTCCTTAGATAATTTTGGAAACTTGTATAGAATGTCGGACCTCCCACCAGCTTCGCCAGACTCCACAAATCTGGACTTGGGAGGCATCAGAATACCAAGGCACTCGGTCGGGCAATTTGATCTTTTAGGAGGCGAAAATCATCTCTTGCCCAAACCTTGCAAGGGTCGGGTAGCAAACTTTATGCAATTGGCCTCATAGCTCTGGCTTGGCGGGGTCCGTTAGTTCCTACCATCTTACGCCTATCCAAGGCAATCTTCAAAATTTTGGAACAAAGCTCTTGGCATTCACGCCCGAGAGCTGGACCAGTCAGGAGGACTCACTGGTCCATTACTCCAACGTCAATCAGCTTACGGATTGGTCACGAACTCGCTCGAAGAGACACGAGAAACTCTGCTTGGATCCTCAGGACAACGATCGAAAACTCAAAACAGGAAAGGGGGACCCTGTCGGCGACAGGGAGCGTGTGCAACGCACAATAGGACGTCGAGCCTTCAAGAAAATGTTGCAAGGGAAGAGGAGGCAGGAACCCCAGAGTCCAGAGGAATGTGAGGTAGGAGAAGGAGGACTCTGGGTTTCGGGGTCCGGGGAAGATGAGATACCTCTCACCAAAAGGTAAGGGGTAGACTGGTTCCCCGGACTTCAAAATTCGGAAGGAAGGGAAATCTGGGATTTTGGGGTCTGGGGAGATGGGATACCTCTCTCCAAAAGGGAAGGGGTAAACTGGTTCCTGGGACTTTGGAATCCGGAAGGAAGGGAAGTCTGGGGTTTGGGGAGATAGGATACCTCTCTCCAAAAGAGAAGGGGTAGATTGGTTCACTGGTCTCCGAAATCCGGAAGGAAGGGAAGTCCGAGATTCTGGGGTCCAAGGAGACGGGATACCTCTCCCCAAAAGGGAAGGGGTAGACCGATTCCCCGAACTTCGGAATTCCTAAGAAAGAAAAGGGAAGGAGAAGGGACCAACTGACTCGAAGGCACAAAGGCAAGATGCAAGGGGAAAGGGGAAGGCCCAAAGCCCGTCTCATAATGAAAGAACACTTGAACATTTTCATGATTCCCTGTCTTGGCGCTTGATCAATTGAGGTAGTATTGGTCCATGGATCGTATCTTTGATCGGTTCTCATTGATGGACCAGGGGTGTCATAAAATGACAACAAACCCCACTCTTAATGCTAGTGGGTGCTGTTCACCACTAGTCTGGGCTTTTGGCATAGTGGTTGCCATGCTCTAAAATAACCCACCCTGTTCTGGATATTTTTTTTGATTGATTCTTGTGTTGAATTGTATGATTGTTTCAGTTGAGTTTTGGCATAAACAAGTGCATAAAATAATATAGAATACAAAGCAATGAAGGAACACACAGTAAACTTCTTATTTCTCCTCAAATGTCAATGAAGTTACAATGATATCAGATCTTATATAGGTCTGATATAATTGCAACAGTAATATATTTCTTTCAATAATGTAATCTATATTGATTTCAAATGAAATACAAACATACTTGGATCATGCGAATGATGTATAACACAATAGGATGCCCATATGATCATTTTGTCAAGGAAGAAGTTGGTGCTTCAGCTGGAAGAGGTACGGCTGTAGGTGATAATTCCAAATCAGCAATGAACAGTTCAAAAAAAGCTGGAAATCTCTCACATAAATCTGCAATATCGATTATGTCTCACATAAATTTGCAATATTGATTATGCCTTCAAACCCTAGGTGCGCTTGAACTGAAATGATGATTTCCTCTTCATTTGTTACAAATACCAATCACCCCATATGCAGAAATAATTTTATAAATTATTTCTTAGCTGATATAAACCTGAAACGTTCACCAAATGCTTCCAAAATTCCACTAACCAGTCACCCCTATGCAGAAAATTATTATAAAATGTTTCAATCACAAAATTATCAAAATATCTCAAAATAAGGGTCTGAAACCTGTTGACGTGTATTTTGTACACTATCAAACACAGAATAAAATACCCAAGGGTACCTTACCCTCTCTTGAGTAAAGTCTCTGAATGCTGAAGATATCACGAAAAGGATCAATCAGGATGACTTCAAGGTTCTTCGATGTAGGATCTCTACGTGTGGACAAGCTCTCTGTGGTATGATGTGATTTGCTGGAATCACAAGGGGACTTACATTTGATGATTGAACGTCTGATCTGCTTTGAATATTTGCTGGAACACAGGCTCTTACTAGCTTTGATTTGAAAAAAAGGAAAAAGATGAGGGTGAGGAAAGGATCTAATTCTAATACTAAGAATGTAGGAGCAATGAATAATCTTTGATGAAATTCTAACTAAGTCTTGTTTTGACATCGCAGGACCATCTCCACAAGGTTAGTGCGATCTTCGAAGGAAAGCTTTATGATGTTCAAATCATCACTGCAGGCATAGACACCATCAAGCTGATGCATATCAATGAAGAAGCGACAATTGAAGTTAAGCTTAAGCTGAATGATTCCAGTTGACTACACAAGGCAAGTCTGCAATCAACAAACTGCTAGTAGTATGGATATGCGAATTTCACCATCAATCAAGCACATTTCTTCCACTCATCTAATAACATGAAATCAAATATGAGAAGTATAAAGACCATGCAAATTGTCGAATCGACCCATAAATTTCACCAAATCTTCAATGAAGTTACAAGTCTTTTACAACAACATCTTGGCAACAATCTTTGCCTTCTCTCTCTACTCTACTCTAATTGCTATTCTATCAACTAGCTAACTACTCTCTATTCACTAACTCCTTTCTAACTGCTTCCAACTCTCTAACTCCCTTTACAAAATGAAATGTCAGGGCTTATATAGTGCCCACAATACAATTCGATGGCTAAGATCAATTTGAGATCAATGGCCAGGATTCAATAATAAAAACCCTAATTAGGGTTTGTTACAACCATTACATAACATTTAATGCTTGACCAATGATAAAATTGTATTGCTTGGACACATGTCCTCTCTGGAAAATTCCACCAATGAATAGCCAGGGTAGGTACATCGAAGTTTGTGCCACCTTCCATGAGTTAGGTACATTGAATCTGGACATGCTGAGGTGGACCACACTGACTGGGGAAGTAATGACTAGGATGCCACCTCATTTGACACTTGGTTGATACTTAATTTGGTAACGTTGAGAAGTTAGCCTTAATTAATTCTTCTGGAACTATCTGCTTCTTCAACGAACCCTTTGCTCTGACTTGTTGTGTCCTTGATTTGCAGGATGATGATGTACCTCGCCTTGGAACGTTGGATTGGAAGAGGTCGCCCCTATCTTGATCGAAGAAAGCCATCCTTTTCGATGCTAGACTAGAGGAGGTCGCCCTTGTCCTTGCTTGATCTTCTTGGAGGAGACCGTCCTTGATCTGGCTTGATTTTACAACTCCGGGATCTCCATTTGATGCCTACACAAAATATTAAAGTTAGTCTTTTGAGCATCAAACCTTAAAGCATGAAATTTAAGACCTTTCAAAGGTAAAACTTAAGATATTAATTTGAAAAAAGTCATGCTAAATCAAGAATTATACATTTTCAAATTAATCATGAATTGGATTTTCAGGACTTAGATTTTACAAAATTGCAATGGGATCACAATAAGTCTTGAATAAGAACTTCAAAAAAGTAATTCTTCATACCTCCTCCTTTGAGTGTTTAAACTCTAAGAAATGATGAAAAAAAAATAAAAATATAGATTTCGCTAGGCAAAGTGTAGATCAAAGCCTTCTCTTGAACAAATTGCGCCTCCTTTGTCTTCACAAGCATCAACTCCACCACCTTTAGTCTTCATATCTGGGAATTCGCCTTCAAATGTCTTCAAAAATCTGGAAATTATCCTCCAAACTAGCAAGAAATACGCCTCTCCAATTTGCTCCTCCAATTCGCATTTTAAAACAATGAATGAATGATTTGCATTTGTCCACAACACTCCTCTCTTATAGAGCGCTCACCATTTCACCTCCCCATAGGCCGACTTGATAAAATAGGCCAAAAAATAAATAAAATTAAAAAAAGGAAGAGGCCGACTTAATAAAATATTAAAAAACGATACCTCAAGCGCTCCATTTTTTTAATTTTAATTTCACAAAAATTAATTTTAAATGCCTTTATAATAGAAATTCGATTTTTTTGAGGCCCAAAATTAATTTATTAAATGCCAATTTAATTAATTTTTTCAAATATTTCGAAGTTGGCAATTTGGCATCTAATGCAATTTGGAGGATGTTAACGTTGGGATATTGCAAAAGAAAGAAT
Source organism: Cryptomeria japonica (assembly GCF_030272615.1). Lineage (NCBI taxonomy): Eukaryota > Viridiplantae > Streptophyta > Pinopsida > Cupressales > Cupressaceae > Cryptomeria > Cryptomeria japonica. The sequence goes on along the minus strand of NC_081406.1, from coordinate 662,108,972 downwards.
GCACATGTTAAGCGCTCTGGTCCCTTGGAGAGGGACGGGAGCACTTTTTTCATTTTTAGGCTAGGATTCTCAATTTTTGAAGTCAAACCTTTGTTCACCATGCTTTAGAAGATTCTTCCCATCTCCTACAATGTTGCCTTAGCATAATCTCGGAGGGAATTTGTTGTTTTCAAAAAAAGTGGCACGGTCCTTCAGTGAGGGACGGGAGCACTTTTGAGTCCATTGCATGAATTCTTGATCATATTAATCTTCAATTTACCCTCAAGGCGTAGAATATCACATTTCACACCATCTTGAGCCTTGGTAATAAAAATATCATTTCAAAATGCAAGGTAAATGGTCATATTTGGAAAAAGCGCTCTGGTCCCTTTGTGAGGGACGGGAGCACTTTTGCTAGTTGTCGTCAAAATTTGCAACTCTCGCATCTCAATTCCACTTCAAGGCATTTTAAACACTTTTTCAAACTTGCGCCTTGGCCTCAATTCGTCCAAAATTGGTGAGAAAGACAAGATAACATGTTAAGTGCTCTGGTCCCTTGGAGAGGGACGAGAGTGCTTTTGCAATTCCAAGCCAATTCGTCCTTTGCTAGTCTTCCAAATTATCTTCAATGGATGAATCTTGCCTTCTTTCATTCATTTCAATCACGCAACTTGCCTTGCCTTTGCAAGAAATTTGTATTTTTAGAAAAGTGCTCTGGTCCTTCAGTGAGGGACGGGAGCACTTTTGAAAATCGCTCTAGTCCCTTGGAGAGGGACGGGAGCACTTTTCACATCTTGGCATACTTTTTTGTTCTTTAAATCTCTCAATTGCGTCCAAGGCATAAAACATCCTTCGTCTTTCCCATTTAAGTCAAGCTTTGCCATAAAATATCAAACAAAGAAGAGAAACTTGAAAAAGTGGCATGGTCCTTCAGTGAGGGACGGGAGCACTTTTTGACTTCTTGGTGTACTTCTTTGTCTTTAAACCTCTCAATTGCATCCAAGGCATAAAACATCATTCGTCCTTCCCATCTAAGTCAAGCTTTGTCATAAAATATCAAGCAAAGAAGAGAAACTTGAAAAAGTGGCATGGTCCTTCAGTGAGGGACGGGAGCACTTTTTGTCATTTGGGTTGATTTACTCCTTTGTAGACTGCTTAAATTATATTCAATGGACAAAACATGCTTCCCTTAACCTCTTCAAATCATAAAATCACCTTAACCTTGCAAAGATAGTGCAAATTTGAAAAAAAGTGGCACGGTCCTTCAGTGAGGGACGGGAGCACTTTTTGTCATTTGGGTTGATTTACTCCTTTGTAGACTGCTTAAATTATATTCAATGGACAAAACATGCTTCCCTTAACCTCTACAAATCATAAAATCACCTTAACCTTGCAAAGATAGTGCAAATTTGAAAAAAAGTGGCACGGTCCTTCAGTGAGGGACGGGAGCACTTTTTGCGCTCTAAGCCAAATTGTCTCTCTTTCCACCTTGAAATTCCTTTGCTAGGGAAGATTTCATCTTACTTTATGCTATGAATAGAAGTTAATGTCTAATAAAGGTCTAAAATTGTGCATATAAAGAAAAGTGCTCTGGTCCTTCAGTGACGGACAGGAGCACTTTTTGACCTTTTAGGCCAAAACTTCATCATTTCATTGTTTTCAATCAAGTCTGGATGCTCTATAATGTTCATTTCGTCCTTCACCATGCCTTTGATGTCTCAATTTAACCAAACAAGGCCAGGAATGGCTCAAATAAGTCTTTTCGCCCTAGTCCCTCAGTAAGGGACGGGAGCACTTTTGCCTTGGTCCCTTGGAGAGGGACGGGAGCACTTTTTCCTTTAACCTTCAAAAATTCACCAATTTTGTGCCTTCAAAATCTTCAAAAGTATCAAGTCATGTCCAATTATCATTCCGGAAGACCCTGCACAAAACAAAATAGAAAAGTCAGTGACAAATATGCATAAAATAACATTTGTGCTCTGGTCCCTTGGTGAGGGACGGGAGCGCTTTTGTCCTTTCTGGCTAAAATATTTAAAATTTAGGTCTCCAATCATTTCACAAGGCAGAGTTAGGTCATCTTCAAGGCCAAGAATCAGTTAGCAAGCCCTCGCAAAACAAGAAATTGCACTTAGAATGAAATTCGTCTTGGGCCTCCAGTGAAGGATGAGAGCACTTTTGTTGTTTCAGGTATCATCTTGCCTCCAAAATTTGATCAAAATTTACCTAGGCAAAAATGTACAATTTCATCTTCAAAATGCTAACACTCAGACAAAATTTGAATTTTACCTCAAAAAACCCTGACTAGACCTAACCTGAGACATATCTAACTCCCTGACAAACTTATCTTACTTCAATAATCAACCTTCTGAAGGACGCTTAATAACTTTCAAAATTTGACTGGACTCGGCTTGAAAAATATCCAAAAGAAACCCCTAAGGCTTAGCCCTAGCCCAAACAACTCACTCACTCAAAACCCTAAAAGCAGAGAGAAGAACAGGCAAAACAAAAGCAAAAAGAGGGGGTCCCCATTTGAATGGGGCGATGTGTGAAATGGTCACAACAAAACCCTAGCACCCAGCTATGCAAGCTTCAACCAGCAACAAAACCCGCATCAATTATATCAAAATGATTGCCATAATGCTGTCATGAAACCCTCTTGGTTGAATCTTTAATCTGCCTTCAAACAATGCTGTAAACCCATGAATAACTCTGGAAATCTGAAATAATTTTGCCCTGGTATAATCTTTGAATGAGATTATTGATTGAGTGCTCTTGGGTGATCTCTCACACCTGCAAACACTCTCGTCATTGATGGATTTTGTCCTCAATAAGCTTGAATCTAAAGTAGCAAATCCTTGCTCTCCAAAGAGCTTCATTGATTTGCAAACAAGAGTGAATTAATGAACTCTCAAGAGCCATTTTATAACCTTCTCAAAAACCCACAACTTGGAGGAAATGAAATGCACTTTTATAATTTTATTTTATCTCAATTAATCATTTAATGTAGTTGGTGCCCCCATACAGGTTTAATAAATGACTTTATAATCATTAAAATAACTTATGCAATTAATTCTTCTTAATTCCCTTTTATAAGCCATTAATTTAATTAATATTATTGAAGTCAAAACTTTAATAAATTAATATTAATCATTAACTCCAATAAATGCCAATTGGAACATTTAATTAATTTTGCCAACTACCCAATAATAGCTGTGGTACCCTCCAACCGTATAGATGACTTACTATAAATGTTATGGGACCAAATTTTCAAGACACTAAAAATAGTATGTACAAACGAAGCTTGAAAGACCTCTAGAAGGAAAACCACCAAATAACTGAATCTTTGATATGGAGAGTACTAAAATAAACAACCCACCCTAAATCACCCCCAAGAGGGTCCCCTAAACTGGAGAGCCTATAAGGGCCATTGATAATAGGCTAACCTCTGAAAATAACTGATGCTTAAGAAGGCACAAAAAGGGGACATTACAACTACTTTGTAAATGGTGCAAACTTGGAGATCATGATGATTTGGCTATTTGAAGCAAAAGGTGAGCATCAATATAATTGATGTAGAGAGACATAATGAAGTATTGGTTGTTACTTGAGCTAAAGCAAAGAAGGTTGTGTACCTACACCCACATATTGAAAAAGAGACTCGGTGAAGAAAGAGTTGAGATGGAGAATGCTATGGATAATGAGTGTTGCCACCAAATGCACATGCAAGTGTGGTAATAAATCAATTGCAATTTGATAAAGTTATTGAAAGGCAAGTATGTCAAACAACCATACCAATTAAAGTAGTGGATTTATTACAAAGTATTTCCAAACTTAGAAATGCTAGAACTTAGAGGGATGAGACAGTCCATGCCATTGCCTATTTAGAATTTGGAAATAATGAAGACCTCATAATCGTACGTCCATTGTTGGGAAACTAAGTGATTGATCTCATAATAGTTAATACTGATGGTTAACATGAAAAAGAAACTATTGGTGGTGCATGTGGTGTTTAACACAATATTGATGGAAAGTTTGGTATGAATGTACTTCAAAAAGGCACTTGGCGAAGTCTAGGTAAGTTGACTATTTGGCTGCTAACTTTCCAATTGGTAGGAGCAGATCAACAAAGAATCATTGTGTTTGGAATCTTCGTGGGGCAAAAGTTAACCTTTGGAACTCAAGCATTTCTACTTAATTTCACTGTCATCTTGTTATGGAAGAAAGCATATGATGCATTGTTGGATTGGGGTTGGTTGGTAGCAACCAATGCCAAGCACAACTGAAAGAATAAAATAAGTGAGGAAGCAACTTCCTTAGATTCCTTGGTTTCATCAGATTCTTGACTTTAGAGAAGAGTGGACAAAGAAGCATGATTAGTGGCCACCAAATTTCCAGTTGGTAAGAGTTAACCTTCGGAACTCAAGCATTTCTACTTAATTTCACTGTCATCTTGTTATGGAAGAAAGCATATGATGCATTGTTGGATTGGGGTTGGTTGGTAGCAACCAATGCCAAGCACAACTGAAAGAATAAAATAAGTGAGGAAGCAACTTCCTTAGATTCCTTGGTTTCATCAGATTCTTGACTTTAGAGAAGAGTGGACAAAGAAGCATGATTAGTGGCCACCAAATTTCCAGTTGGTAAGAGTGGTTCGACAAGGAACCAAGATGCTTGAAATCTTCATGAGGCAAAAGGTAACCTTTGGAACTCAAGCAGTTCTACTCAACTTCGTTGTCATCTCATTATGGAAGAAAGCATATTATGTATTGTTGGGTTGGGGTTGGTAGCAGCCAAAGTTGACCACGATTGGAAGAATGACATAATGTGCATTGAAAAGAAAAAGTTGTTGATGTATAATTGATTTGAAAAATCAAGTAATAAGTGAGGAAGCAACTTCCTCAGATTCTTTGGATTCATCAGATTCTTTAGAGGAGAGTGAATAGAGAAGCATGATTAAAGTTCCATGGAGCTGAACATCAAAGGAGTTTTGAAATCGCAGTTGTGTTCAAAAGATGAAATAAAATCTCTTCAGAGCCTATTTCGCTAGCAAGTGGAGGACTGAAGTATCTTCGTTGAACTTCAATTTTATTGAAGCTACAAAGATTAATGAAAGGAATAAGGATTATGAAATGTCAAACAACCTTTTAATGAGGAAAACCTGGGCAAATGATTTGAAAAAGTTGAATAGTTCATGTGCATCGAAAGAAGTACATGGTTTGGAATCCCCAGTTTATTCTCAAAGGTTAGAAGCTATAAATATGAAATTAGGAAATTAATGAAGGTATGGCTCATGTTAATGAAATTAAAATGATATTCAATTAGGAGCCAATGAATACTTTTGTCTAGCAAATGTTACAAGGGACCCTATTCATGTTATATATTTTGACATGACATCAAAGTGCAAAGATGATTGAGTGTACTTAAAAGGAAAATAACCATAAAGGGAAAATTATCATATAGTGGGTCAGAAAGAAAAGTATTTAAGTAGGAAAGGGAAATAAACATAATGCAATAGCAAAAATATTTAATTCTTACCATATGGCTGCTTTGGGAAGTTCCTATTGTATGGTCACTTTAGCAGGGTCCCATCAAATGGCTACTTTGGCACGGTCCTACCAAACATTTGCTTCTGCAATTTCTCAGTTCTCACAATGCAACATCTTTGGCAGTTTCTAATTGTTGCCTCTTTAGAAAGTTCTCACTGAATGGTCTCTTTATCAAGTTTTTAGTGTATGGCCTCTTTAGTGGTTTCTTACTACAACATACTTGAAAGAGGAAAACATTAGAAGGAATATTATTGAAAGGAGAAAATTAAAATTAATAATAATCAAGTTCCTTACTTTTCTATTGTATGGCAAACTATGAAAAATATTAAATTGGGGACAATCTTACAAAAATCTATTGTATGATTGTTGCATCCCACTATACGTCCTTTGTTGACCATCATACAAACAGTCCGTTTGTTGTATGCCTTGTTCACAGATTTCTCATACGTTCTGCAGAAGGATTTTCTATTGCACAATCTATGGAGTTTTTAAAAGCAGTGATGATATATTTTTCTTAAGCCATACTCAGCACTCAATCCTCATTTTTTTTACTCTCCTCATCAGATTTGTATTTTACTACATGGACTGCACATGCTTTTGTTGCATGACCCTTGGTATTATTCTGTTATATGACCCTCTAGCATTCGTTCAATCATTATACAATGTGATCAATCATCTATTGCTGCTGCTGTACAGTTTGGTACTTCCTATTCTACTGTTGAAACAATAGCTAAAATCTTCTGTTGCATTTGTTCAACCTTTTGTATTATTCTCTTCGTCAGACTTTGAATTTGGTAGAAATAAGGAATCATTCCCATAGGCTAGTGAGGTAGGAGGAGGCACATTCATGTCATATGGGAGTATTGAATAAGATTTTCTTAATGGCTATATATATTTGCAATGTTAGAACTTAGAAGTACTGCCTAGGTACAATATTCAGCATGGTGAAGGCTATTTTTGTAGTCAAGTACACATTTATACACTACTTGTTTGTATAGTCCTCCATCATGGTACATCTAGTTGTATGGCTGCTGGTGGGTACATTCTTTGTATGACACATTGCATTCTCAATGTGAGGCTGATTAGTGTATACTTCATAAGTTTTCATTTCTACTTCTAGTTGAAGAAGCAGTGCTGATTTAAAGTTCCAGTGCTAGAGTTTCAGTAGCTTTAGGATCTTTGTCCACATTTCATTGTGAAATGCTCACTTGTTATGGAATGTTCAGGTTATAATCAAGTTGTTTTGATTGCACAAGGGAATCATTAGCTTGAAGGCCCTTCTATCTTTAGAGTGCCATCATGAGTTTGGAATACCTTCCCTATTGTGACTTAGCTATTGTTTCGTTCTCTACTTGTTGGCTAGGATTTCAAATTTTCTTCTTTTGGGGGAATGATGTGTCTAGCATAAAATGACTTTGTATTGATTTGTTAAGTTATTTGCATCCAACTATGTTTTATTTGTTTGTTGGCTTGTGAATAGTTGTTAAGAGGCAATTATTAGTAGTTGTTGATGGTTGTGTTTTGCTTTGCAATCGTTGGGTTCTTTAAGTAGATTTTTCATAGTCAGGGAAAGTAGTTGGATCCTTGGTTGATCATCTTTGTTCTACTTCTGTGTAAGAACTTCATGCGAATAAAGATATATTTCTTTTACTCTATCTGGTATGCTTTGTTATCTATTGCAAAAAAAATTCTGCATTAAACTGTGTGCTTTTTTTCAATCGATGTTTTGAATCACACTCAGTGATTCATTATCAGGAAGAGGAAAAATGAAATAGGAATGCAGATAAATCCTTATAAAGGGTATAGTTGCAGAGGGAGAGGAATAATAAATTAAAAATAAAAAAAAATTAAAGACAATTTCATTTATCTGCAACTACACCCTGTATAAGGATTTATCTGCGTTCCTATTTCATTTTTCCTCGTCCTGATGATGGATCACTGAGTGTGATCCAAAACATCGATTGAAAAAAAACACAGTTTAATCCAAAAAACTTTTTGACTGTGGAAAACTCATACCATCTATTTGTTATTTATTTTCATTCATGCAAGGATTAATCTTAATAAAGGAGTAAACATAGCTCACACAAATGATACTTTGGAAAGTTGAAAGCAACAAAGATTGAGCTTCTTCCCTGTCTCCCTCATCTTCTAGAAGTCCTGAAAGAAGCAAACCAACTCATTGGTTTTCAAATGTTTTTTCATTTCATACAATAGTTAGCATTTTCATACATGCATCTTTTGGGAACACAAAAATCTCAAGGGAAGAGCATGTTGTCTACCTTTGCACAACATATTTTATGATATAATATTTTAAATGAAGATCATAACCTTGTCATACTATGTTATAATATTTGTGTGGTCTTATTTCTTAGAAATGCTTCACTGTATGCTTGTAAACGGGTGTGACCATGTAGCTTAAGTTCTGAAATAATTAATATGGTTTAATTTATAAAACAAGGACCTAATCATCAATACTAAATACGGGATCTGTAATTGCATCAAGGAACTCTTTACTTTTCATGATCACAATTCATACTTTGAGAAAATTTGTCGTGCTATTAAGCTGCCAATGGCTTTCTTTGTTTGGAACTTTTTGTTCTCTGCAAAATTTAGTTAGATTGTCTTGTCAAATTTACAATCTTTTGTACTAACATAGGCATGTCTTAATATGCAGGATATGTTCTACAGCTTCTTCAACATCCTTGGGTAAGTCATGATTGTGACAAGTTCTGCATGCATAACCTGCTTTTCCAAATGATTTGATCACCAATCTATAACTCTCTGGTTTAAAACACCAATAAAATGTAATATGATTATTTGTCAAGGAAAGTTAAAGTAAGCATACCAAAGCAATATTTTTTAATGTGCTGTAAAATGTAAGTGTGGAAGCATAAATATGAATCAAAATCAAAGATGGACTTTCACAAATTTGTAATTTTGCTGAGAAACAATTTTCAGATTCTTTTACAATTTATATTTTAACATAAATGTTGACAATGCTATTTTTTCAATGAGTTCTTGTAGACTGAACTGAAAACATTTCTAGATAAGGTTTGCTTCTATTTTTTGAAGACTTTTGTATGGACTAAGATATTGACTCTACTAAATCAACCTCTAAATAGGAAAAGGTAAACGGCTTCTTGTATTGGACACTTAAAGGCATCAAGGAAGGTACCAAGTAGGCAGGAAGTAGAAAAGGTAGAGGGTCTCTTGCAATGGACACTTAAAGTCATCAAGAAAGGTATTGAGAAGGAAGCGACTATACAGTGTATATGGACATTAATGAATGCAATAAAGTAAACGAAGACAACGTGCAAAGCAAATGGTGTGATAATGGAATAACACCCCCTCGGCATCTTTATATACTTCGGAATGTAACTTGTAAAGGAGACACTTATGAATGGAATAACATCTGATATCTATGGCATTATTATTCTGCATTACGTGTTTTATCTGTGTGCTTTAAGTTATTCACCCGAGAGGGTAAACATTGGTGACTCTAACATATGGACAAAAATAAATTTCAATAATTGTAATTGGATTAAATTTTTCATTCATAGTATGAGAAAAGCAAGCCAACCCTTAGAGCTTATAAGTAAGAGTTAAATAGAATTATCTTCCAAATTTTATAAAGCTTTCAATATTCAAAATTAAAATAGCTGTGTAAGTGCTTGAATAGGCATTAAAATGTAATGTCATCGATGGAAAAGAATCTAACAAAGCAATGTGTCCTGTGTGGGGAATTCGAAGACGATATTCCTTATCAGATAGTTTGGATAGTTCATGGCATATCCTTTGTTTTTGAGGCAATACTGCCCGTCTCTTTTATTCAAATCCATTCATTTTACTAAGAATCTATATGTCAAATATTCTTAATGAATAATGCTAACTTCCATATTCCAAGGCATAATCTGTATATGGCAGGTAGCACCAATCTTACTTCAATACCCAATAGCAGCTGCAGAACTCATTTTTTGTTTTTGTAGAAAAAATATTGCATGTGTTCAGATGCTTCTGAATTGAAATCAAAAGATGACTTTCTTTCTCACTGCCCTACCAAATTAATCCCATCTTACATTTTAATTTGACCTCTAGATGAATAATATAGTTTGTAAAATAGGATTGATGCAAGATTAACTGCAAAAACAAAAGGAAAGTTGTACTGGTATAGATTAAAGAAGGTGGAAAATAGGCTTTGAAGTTTGAAATCAATTAAAATTTAACATGAGCATAGTCAAGTGCCTGTTATAGATAAAGTCTAATGGAAACAAAACTACATGCTTAAAATTTCACCCTTCAACTTAAAATTTTAATGTAGATGGAATCTGGAAGTAAATCCAAGAGCTTCGCCCACAGACACAAGGCATTTCATCTAAAGATGCACAATTATCAATCAAAAATGAAGTTACTTTAAAAGTTCACATATCAGTAAGGAGATTTTGGTAGTTATCTGTTTTTAACTTTTACCTAGACGATAAGCTGCATACATTCTAAAAATGTATTGCTAGCATTGCTTTTGCCAAGGGATTTGTTGGACTTCACATCTCCCAATTTTCATCATTGATATGCATTGGGATTGAGGTGGACTTGGTTAGAGCACCCATGACACGTTATCATTAATTAGGTATCCTTAGCATGCCTTAGTTTCCATTATTCTTATACCCAAAAACCTATTGACATCATAGTAACATACTCTGATTCCTAAACTTCATCTAGTTGCCCCTCTAAGATCCCTCTCTAGCTGGCATCATTGGCCATGGTGAAGCAAAATTTCATTGTTTTACCACTGGGGAAAGGCCAGCCAGCAAAGTCGCCATTTTTTTAGTTTTGAATTGAAGCTTGGTACCTTAATTTATACCTTAATCCTTAGGTCATTTCTAAGAAAACAATCCCTGAACCATCTCTTCCCTTGTGAATTGCAGGTGACCTGCCTATATCTTTCCAATTCCCTTGTCGGAACAGGCAAAGAAGTATCTTGCCTAATGAATGCAACAATGCATGACTTGAAGACTTGAAGTTGAGGATTTACTGAAGCCCAATGCCAAAGGCATAGGTAAAAGCACCTACCTGAACTGTTAAGCTACCTCTTCCCTTCCAAAGATTCAACTAAAGTCATCAAATCTTCTGATGTTGAACTCTAGTCAAAAGTTGGATCATTGCATCAACAACTTCCCCACAAGTAAGAATCTCTTTGTTCAACACCTCTTCCATGTTTTTCATTTACATTGGTTGATACATTTCTCTTATTCACATGTATTAGTCTCTCTTATTGCCTTAATGTCAAACATATCCTCATACACATCAGAGTATTTACTTCCAGATTCCATCTACATTAAAATTTTAAGTTGAAGGGTGAAATTTTAAGCATGTAGTTTTGTTTCCATTAGACTTTATCTATAACAGGCACTTGACTATGTCATGTTAAATTTTAATTGATTTCAAACTTCAAAGCCTATTTTCCACCTTCTTTAATCAATACCAGTACAACTTTCCTTTTGTTTTTGCAGTTAATCTTGCATCAATCCTATTTTACAAACTATATTATTCATCTAGAGGTCAAATTAAAATGTAAGATGGGATTAATTTGGTAGGGCAGTGAGAAAGAAAGTCATCTTTTGATTTCAATTCAGAAGCATCTGAACACATGCAATATTTTTTCTACAAAAACAAAAAATGAGTTTTGCAGCTGCTATTGGGTATTGAAGTAAGATTGGTGCTACCTGCCATATACAGATTATGCCTTGGAATATGGAAGTTAGCATTATTCATTAAGAATATTTGACATATAGATTCTTAGTAAAATGAATGGATTTGAATAAAAGAGACGGGCAGTATTGCCTCAAAAACAAAGGATATGCCATGAACTATCCAAACTATCTGATAAGGAATATCGTCTTCGAATTCCCCACACAGGACACATTGCTTTGTTAGATTCTTTTCCATCGATGACATTACATTTTAATGCCTATTCAAGCACTTACACAGCTATTTTAATTTTGAATATTGAAAGCTTTATAAAATTTGGAAGATAATTCTATTTAACTCTTACTTATAAGCTCTAAGGGTTGGCTTGCTTTTCTCATACTTTGAATGAAAAATTTAATCCAATTACAATTATTGAAATTTATTTTTGTCCATATGTTAGAGTCACCAATGTTTACCCTCTCGGGTGAATAACTTAAAGCACACAGATAAAACACGTAATGCAGAATAATAATGCCATAGATATCAGATGTTATTCCATTCATAAGTGTCTCCTTTACAAGTTACATTCCGAAGTATATAAAGATGCCGAGGGGGTGCGAGCGCCAACCATCGCACCGCAACTACCACCCCTCGGCTGCCAACTAACCAACACAATTACAACTTAATTAACTAGTTTTATTTCCGTGTACAATATTGCCGCCAACATCATCCCCCCCAAAAGAAAAGAAGTCGTCTCCGGATGACTTAATACAAAATAGAGAATCAGAGATGACATGAAACAGAACTGCTGATGCCAGTCGAGCCCGAAACTTATGAACCTGCTGCGTCCTCGCTTAAAAACCCTTCTCTGCTACCATCCTATGCTCAAGTGCGGATTTCACCATCAGTGCTTCCTTTGACATCACAATCCTCCTGTGCCTAAACCAAACTTGTCTGCAAAACACGCGTTTCAGTCTCAGCCTCCACCAACTGCTAGTCAAATGATACTGTCTCCCTAGCCAATTTGTCCTCGATAGCCACCTGCGCTGCCCGCTCGGCATCCAACTCCTAGGTACGCTGAGCTAAGTCTCACGCTACTCCTGCCTCCAACCTGGTGGTCAGCTCCTCTCGAGCCCTCTGTGCATCCACCAAGGCAACCGCACGTCCAACCGAGACATACTCCAAGTTCCTCAAAGCGTACCATTCCTGCCTGGAGGTGGCCACAACCCGTTGGCACAAAGGCTAGGAGACACCTCAAATCCTCCATCACACTCCCCAAAGGCTAATAATTGAATAACTCCCTAGTGTCATACAACTGCGCGGACCTGCAATGCCTTCCCTCAAACTCTGTTTGTTCGCAACCTCCAAATCCATCTCCCTCTACGACTTATGGCTTCCCCGCCAATGCTTAGCTGCAGGCTTCTGTCTCATAGGTCGGGACAACCACAACACTTACCGTGACATCTCTAATGCCCTCCGTCCAACTCCAACAAGCGTACTGTAGCTCAAAAATAAACTGGGGTCTGGGGGCAGCGCCCTCGCGGGGTCGAGGGGTAGTGCCCCTCATGGGGTCCAGGGGCAGCGCCCCAGGTGCGCTTCGCCAACACCAATTTACAACCTTCAGAACCACACGGAAGTCCATGGCGCGCATCATTTTTGTGATATTTTATGATGTCAAAACCCTTCTTCTCCACTCTAATATTTTCAGTGTCTTGGCTCCAGATGTCATCGAATAATTTTTCAATCTGGTCGTCATCGTTTTTTTTTTGTTTCACCATAATGTCCCTGATGGCACCCCGGCCATACAACCTCCTCGTACGGTCAACAACCTCCTTACCGTACGGACACACCTCCAGCGTACGGACACTTCCTGTGCGGTCAATATCCCTCCACCGTACGGCTGTGTTTGTTTGTGCGGTGTACTTGGCGTGCGGGTGTGTGCAATCTCCTTCCTCCGCGTTGTTTCCTTCTTTTATTTATTTTCCTCTGTTCGCCTCTTCGATTGTGCGGGTTAAAATAGCCACCGCATGGTGACCCCGTGGTGCCACCACGTGATGGACACACGGTGCCACCGTACAGTGGGCACACGGTACCACCGCATGGTGCACATCGTGCGGTGGTACCGTGTGCCCACCGTATGGTGACCCCGCGGTGCCACCACGCGGTGGACACACGGTGCCACCGTACGGTGGGCACACGGTCCCACCCCACGGTGGATGCGTGGCCCCACCGTACGGTGCACTTTGCCATTTTTTTAGTCGTACGGTCAACTGTCGTACGGACCCATACGGTCGTACGGTTTTTTTTTTAAATCTAATTGTCGAGAGTCTTCGGCTCGGGTCCCATGCCTCTGGGATCGCCCTTCATCCTTCTCGGTTTTCCTCGCCCGAGAGTCTCCTGCTGTGGTCCTGTGCCTCTTGAGTTGCCTGCCCAGCTTCTCGAGTCCCCTTCCATCCTCTCGGGTCCCCCTCCGGGCTTTTGGGTGTCTGTCCGGCCTCTTGGGCCCCCTGCGTGCTTTGTGTGGTAGGGTTTCAATTTGGACCCGTTGGTGGCAAGTCTATTTTCAGTGGCCATCCCAAGACATGGAACCACAAATTCTACAGGGACCACGGTCTCCTTCCCGGTCTCCTTCCCGTACATAAGAAGAAGAAGAATAATAAAGATTTTGAAGGCTGTGGCCTTCCACACAGGGTTCCAATCGTTGCCGACACAATTGATCTTGGGATTATCTACGTCACCGAGGTTTGGGGCGTCTCCCTTCCAATATTCTCTGTATTCTGGCAGGTACACCTCCTCTATTACTTGCTCTGGTTCCTCTACTTTGAGCCTGTAGCTCTGGAACATTTCATAATCCTCCATCTGCCAATGGAAGAGCCCGTTCAATGACCCTGTCTCATCCTCGGAGCACTCTCCTAGTTTGAGAATCCCTTCGTCGTTGGGCTCCCTGCAGCCTCGTCCTTCATCCCTCTGGTCACCTTTTCCTTCATCCTCCGATTCCGAAGATGATGCCAGTTCCTCGTCAACAACCTGGGTCCTCAGATCAATGGTGTACTTCCGCCCCCCTTTCTCATAGAAAGGGTGTTCTTTTTCCAGTCGTGGTTCACCTTTGCTATAACCAGCCACCCTCTGCCTAAGATGGCATCGTACCCCTTCTTCATGAGTGGGATTACCACAAAATCTAGTATGAAAGGTTGCGTGCCGATGGTGACCGGCTGGGCCATCAGGGTGCCGAGTGGCTTGATGCCGTGTTGGTCTGCACCTACCAAGTTGAACGTGGGTGGCCATACTATTGGCTTCCCCAGCTTCTTCCACGTATCCTCTGGCAGTACATTCACCCCCAATCCTCCGTCCACGATGGTGTCTTTGAGGATAGCCCCGAGAATTCCCATCTCTATTACAGCAGGATGCCGACCACTATTTAAGGCCGACAACATTGGGTCAGCCGAGGGGCTGACCGGAACTTCCACCCGTGTGGCATGCAAAGGTGCCTGCGCAGTGGTTTGTATGGAACTAAAAACGACGGTTCTTAACTGTGGCATTGTTCCTACAAGGTCCTTTACCCATATAGGTACTTCCATCTGCAGTACTTGCCCAATGATGTTATTTTCCGCTTCCGTATGGGATGATGTACTCGCCACCTCGTTGTCCCGTCGTTCGGTCATCATCTCACGTTCAATATTGGCCTTTGCCTCCCGTAATCTCTCCTTCTTCGTACGGGGGTCGGGATAAGTGGCTTTTTTCGTCTGGGCGCGGGTGATCGCCAGTACTTCTTTCTCACCAGTCTTCTCAGCCTTCTCAATGTTGAGGAGATTAACCCCTACCTGTGGGCAATTTGCATCCTCATGGTCGCCTGGCCCACACCATTGGTAGAGGTGCTGAGGGGTGGCTTCCTTCGTGCAATCACGGGCGAAGTGCCCCCACTGATTACAGGCCCTACATTGGATAATTGGCCGGCCCTTGGCGTCATACTGGATACGGCTTCCATTATTGTTATTGTTGCTATTCCTTCTGCCGCCGCGTCTGTTGTCCCGGTAACCTCCAGATGATGCCGTTGTGTTGGTTTGCTGGGCCGTACCCGCTGGAGCGGATGTTGTGGCCTGCTCCGTGAACAACACTTGGTTCATTTGCATATTCCGGGTTTTCATGTTGTATGGGCACTCCTTGGTGGAGTGTCCCATCACTTGGCAAATCTCGCAGAATGCCTTCTTCGGGCAAGTACCCTTTGTGTGCCCCTCCTCTTTGCACTCAGTGCACCATATGTCCCCTTCGGTCCGACTGGTGCTTCTCATTGTTTTGAATTCCCTCCTCATTCGCTCCATGTCTTTCCAAAGCGCTTGCACCCGTTTGGTAGCCTCGCTGTCGCTGTTGCTTTCCTGTGACGAGTCATCCTCCTCGGACGAGCTATCCTTCTTCTTCTTTTTCTTCGATGTCTTGGTCTTGGTCTCGCTCTCGAGATCCATCGCTCTATTGTATGCGTCTTCGTACAATGTAGGTGGAACGATTTTCATCTTCTTTCGGAGGGAATGCTTTAGTCCCTCCACGAACGATCGCTTTTTCAACCCATCTACTGGTTGACTCTCCATTTTTCCCAATAGTTCCTTCAGCCGCCGACTATAGGCTCGGACAGTCTCGTTCTTGTTCTACTTCGTTCCATAGATCTCAGTGACTATTTCGTTGTCATCTCTCAAGAGGCGGAACTCTATCCCAAACTCCTTCTTCGGGTCGGGCCATGTGCCGACTTTGGCCTTATCCATGTTTGAGTACCAGTCTATGGCCACTCCCCTTAAAGTTGTTGGGAACTGTGTTACCCATTTGTTTTGGTCAGTAACACCGTTCGCTGACCATATGGTTTCGCACGTTCGACAATGGCGGACGAGATCTTCCTTCTCGTCGCCATTG
This sequence comes from Cryptomeria japonica, assembly GCF_030272615.1. Lineage (NCBI taxonomy): Eukaryota > Viridiplantae > Streptophyta > Pinopsida > Cupressales > Cupressaceae > Cryptomeria > Cryptomeria japonica. The sequence continues at coordinate 662,092,863 of NC_081406.1, read as the reverse complement.
AACTTCGGCAGTTTCTATTTACTCCCCATCGATGGGGGTTGTCTTCCTGGAGGTGGCTGTGGCTGTGGCTGTGTCTGTGCCCCTGCGTCGCTCCCTCCGGTTCCTCCAGTGCCAGTGGTGTGTCCTGCGTGGGTGACTGGAGGTACGGTGTTTTACCTGCCGAGTGTGGCACCTACCATACGGTTATCCTCCCCTTCGTTGTCACCCGCGCCTACTCTTGGCTCCCTTCAGTGATCCTCACTTTGTGGTGTAAGGGATAAGTTTCTGAACCGATCCCGGGTCTCTTCGACTAGATCTCTCCTTAACCTTGTTTCCTCTAGAAACTCTTCATGGCTCCGCACCCTACTATGTTCTGGCGACACGTAGAAATTTCCGTCGGCTTCTGCACCCTTCGTGACACCTCCTTGGTTCCCCTCGGGCCACCCTTCGGCAGGTCGTCCTTCGGCAAGTTGCCTCAGCCTTCGTCTACGTTCTACTTGCTGCTCCAGAATCAAGGCCCATTGCGCAGCCTCCCACTCATCCGTTTCTGCTTTTTTATTTCTATCTTTATTTAATATATTGGGCATAAATCACTTCCGTACATAGCAAGCACACGCCATGTACTAAAAAAAAAACTTTTATTATTTTTCCTTTCGGCCACAATTTATCTCAACATTGTGCCGGGATTATTACAGGGTTCAATTTCCCCTTCGCCGATTGTTCCGTGTGAGCATCGTCGGCCTCTGGGTTCATCTCACCAACGGGTAGGCCCATCGCGTCCGTGCGCCATCCACATCTTCCGTTCCCGAGTACGTCTAGGCAACGACGCCAAATGTTTACCCTCTCGGGTGAATAACTTAAAGCACACAGATAAAACACGTAATGCAGAATAATAATGCCATAGATAATAGATGTTATTCCATTCATAAGTGTCTCCTTTACAAGTTACATTCCGAAGTATATAAAGATGCCGAGGGGGTGCGAGCGCCAACCGTTGCACTGCAACTACCACCCCTCGGCTGCCAACTAACCAACACAATTACAACTTAATTAACTAGTTTTATTTCCGTGTACAATATTGCCGCCAACATCATCCCCCCAAAAAGAAAAGAAGTCGTCTCCGGACGACTTACTACAAAATAGAGATGACATGAAACAGAACTGCTGATGCTAGTCGAGCCCGAAACGTATACACCTGCTGCGTCCTCGCTTAAAAACCCTTTTCTGCTACCATCCTATGCTTAAGTGTGGATTTCACCATTAGTGCTTCCTTTGACATCACAATCCTCCTATGCCTAAACCAAACTTGTTTGCAAAACACGCGTTTCAGTCTCAGCCTCCACCAACTGCTACTCAAATGATACTGTCTCCCTAGCCAATTTGTCCTCGATAGCCACCTGCGCTGCCCGCTCGGCATCCAACTCCTGGGTATGCCAACAACCAATGGATTCATGCTCCCAAGATCATCTACAATACTAAAGATTACCTTTTATAAGAGAGTAGCTAGAGCTAAATATTGCTTGATTATGGTGCACAATGAATCAGATCTGTTGATCAAAGATTACTAGTACATATGATGCCTTGCTTATATAGGCAAGGTTGAGAGAAAGGACTAACTAGCATGATGACAAGTGTTTTAATCCTTTATCACATGATAGCTAGGGTATAAGATCACATGTGTACTAGAGACTTCTATGAAGATTCCTAACACCTAAAGTAAACTTAACATGTGTGAGTAGCACCCAACTAATAACTAGCTAGATAATTTGCCTTGTTCATATGACAAAGGGGGAAATTGGATGGGAAATACTCCCATTTACACCAGCACCTCCCATGTGCAACTTAGGGAGAATGATGAACAAATGCAAATGATATAAAGATGATGATGGGTCTCGACTACTAGGCCATGTTAGGTACCCATGTACAAATGCAAGCTCTCACAATTGGAGAGTAGAAGAAAACCCAATGGGACAAAACTCCTCTTTAAAAGAGAGAAAGATGCAAACAAACATATGAATGTGATGGATGGAAAATTCGGGATCCCCCAAGGATTAGATCCATCACAAGAATAGAATCAATAGTTTCACAAGAGAGAAAAGGAGAGACTATGTGTCCCTCCCTCCCCTCCCCATGATATGTAATGTCTTGCATTAATGGTGAATGCTTGAGGACAAAACATGATCCAATGCTTACAAACAACATTTTTCCCCTTGGGAAGAAACAAAATCAAGCCTAATTTGACTATCAATTTGTCATAATTCAAACATTACATGTCATATGATCTTTAAACACTTAATATTTGAAATTTCATAATTCATACTCAATAACTAGTGGGGGTTTGGGAGTGGAGACCCTAATAGGTTTTTTTGGATGATTGAAAATGCTAAGATGTCTAAAAACTTTCCAAAGTCTAAATATCCATCAAAGTGAGACCCTTTAAAGAGTAAATAATGAGCATTGGATGCAGTCTCATAACATGTGCTCAAAAGGAATTAAGGGAATGATGCCTTGATACTGATAATGATCTTTGCATCATATGACAGCGCTTGAAGTACTAATCGTAAGACTCCTTAGATTAATAATAATAATAAGGCTACTTGTCCTTGCAGATTAATGCCATTAGAAGAGAGCCTGGAGATGAAGAATCTGGAGGACAGATTAAAGATGCAGTCAAAGTGAGGAAGCAGTTTGAATAAAAACCAAGGGAGATGGTCATTCGAGAGGAAAATGACTTGAAGCTTTCCAGATAACATTTCCAAAAGTACTACATGATTATCAAGATGAAATAGGGAAACACAAGATCAAAATCCAGAAGATGATGTCTTTCTGAAGAAGATTGAGAGTAACATGCTCATAGAAATGAAGAATTCTCTAAAATCTAGAGATGTCAACAAACATAAAGTGTGTTGCAGAGCGGGAGATGAAGTATTGAGATCGCTATCATAGTCCAGAGGATGTCATTTTCAGAATTCTAGAAAGCAGTGACTGATTCCAGAGCAATGGTACAGGAAACACATAGTAACAGAGAGATGACAATTAGATATGAGTTGGAATATTATTTTTTTGTAAAATGAATTAATTTATTGTAAAAATAACAACTGTTGGGCTTTATTTAATGCAATACGAGTTGGAATATGATTTATTGTAAAACGAATTAATTTATTGTAAAAATAACAACTGCTGGGCTTTATTTAATGCAATACAATAAAAGCCAAAAGTTAGTTATTTATCTAGTTCACAATTTCATCTTTTTGTGACAAAAAGTTGTTATTTTGTCTTGTATTGGGAAACATCTAAATTTCGTCTTGTAGTGGAGTAGTTGGAAAGTAGTTAGAAAGTGATTAGAAATGGTTGAAACCATTAGATAAAGTTCTTAGAGCTTCTAGAAGGCAGATTTGGGCCATTGAAAGGATTTAATCCTGGCCATTCATCCAAATTGTAATATCTATAAAAGGCCAATGCCTCTCTCATTGTAGATAATTAGATTTAGTGTAGAGCAGGAGTTGCTGAACAAGAATTGTTGTACCAGTAGTTGAAACAAATGAATAAAGCATTGAAGTATGGTGTTTTACTAGTTGTCTTATCTTGTTTGCATGGTTCCTTTCATCAATATTAGTTGAAGTTCAATGATTTTGGTGGTGAAATGTAAAGATATCTGATAGATTTGTGGTTCATAGCATTGGGAATTTGCTGATTGTAAGTTCCTGTGCATGGTTAGTCTGAGCCTACTACTATTGTTAGATCAATTGTGGATGTTTATTTGATTCGCGCTAGTATTGGCTATTTGAATGAATGTTCATAGTTTGAAAATCCTTCATATTCTTTTGGAGATTGCACTATTTTTGTGGCGTTGTGAGTTATCTCTGGTTAAGCAAAAATCAGTTTATGTGAGGAATCTTTCTATCTGCAACATCAATCATTACTATCATTGTCCCTAGGTGTTAGTGTAGTTTCTTTGATCCTATCCTTTTGACTTTGTTTTAACTAGTTTGAGAAGAAAAGCATTGCTTAGATCGGCATATCAGATGCAAACTAACTTGTTAGATGCATAAGTCCCTTTGTGATTACTAGCAAAACACTGATGAATACTAAGAGGGGGGGAGTGAATTAGTATACCGAAAAACACTGTATTTAAACACTTAAACAGTCTGGTGATAAACCGGTAGAACAATTTAACAGACAAACCGGTTAACACACATGCAAACCAAAATGCAAATAAGACATTCACGCACAGGAGCAATAACACCATAACACAAGATATTTGACGTGGAAACCCAAATGGGAAAAACCACGGTGAGATGAAACTCACAAGTAACTATCTGCAGAATAGAAACCAAACCGATTAAGGTCATACAATGTTCTTAACCAGAACAGATCCTGTTAGGAATCTCAATCTCTGTTAGGAGATAAGTCCAATCAAAGACTACCTTGCTAGAGGATTTTAGATCCACAGATGTGAACCACCTTGTTAGAGGATTTTACAAAGGCTTCTCTGAGTCTACTCGGTCAAGGGTTTCAAACTTGTCAAAGATGTAAGTAATCAACAAGTGAATGATCTAGCAAATGGCGCAAGTGCTTGATTAGATCCACTATGGCTCATAGCTAATGCATTTCAGCATTACTTCAGTCTTTAGTAACTCTTACTCTGTTACACCTCACAAACTTGATCTTCTCAGTTAAGATCGCATTTACAAAAACTCATCAACCACCTTAAATCCTAGCAACAACCTAAACCCTAGACATGATGTCCTTATAAAGGAATCTGATTTCATGTCGGTCCAATAGGTTTGTAATCCAATTTCCTAGGTTCAATGAATCTAGACATACTTGGTAACACGACACAAAAAGCACCACCAGAGTGTCGGCACCGTCAAACAATCAGTGGATGGTAACTCATCACAGAGTATTACCGGTTTACACAAAATACCGGTTGCCGGTTTGACAAAAATGAAGACTGGGAAATATGTGTTTTGCCGCTTTGATCCCTCGTACCGCTTGAGATCCTCGAACCGCTTGGGGTCAACATACCGCTTCAGACCGGTAAACACATTCTGCAAAACACCGATAGTCTAAAGACTATAATACATCATACCGGTTGGAACAAATTCCGATTGAGCTTTAAATCATACATATAAAAGTGATCTCAATGCAAGTGTGTGTCCATCAATGACAATCACAACATAATCATCAAAAATGCCAACAATCTCCCCCTTTGGCATTGATGGCAACACTTAGGAAAAGAAAATTTTGACTTCTAAGTGTTTTACAACAAAATCATGCCATAAGCAAAATTGCTCCCCCTAAGCATATACACTATCCCTTTTGCTTAACAATACAATGTATAACTATTTGCATACAGAGATAGACATGAAGATATACAGAGCATACATCAAAATTTAAAGTACCAGAATACTTCTTCCCCTTTGCTAACAATGACAAAGTATAGCTGAACAACCCTTGTTTTCATTTGGTATTCAAATAATAAGAGTTTATGACAATAAAGAATAAAACTTGTCAAAAACTGATTTAAAGTCTTGCAAAAATTGTTTCATAGATAAGGACCAGGACTCAAGTAGGGAGGTGGCTACTTCTTTCTCTGTCTGCATCTGGGAGACCTGTTCTTCCATGGCGTCTATTGTGCTCATCTCTTGAGTCACCATTAAGGCATCCAGATTGAGATAGCATTTCTGAAGTATTTGCAGGCGTGGGAGTAGAACCAGTTGTAGTTCCTGCAAATCTCGTGACCGGTTGCTAATCTCAAGCTCTATTCTTGTAGACTAGATATGAAACCGGTGAACGGTTTGCCCATAAGCTGTAAAGGAGTCGTATGGCGACTTGAAGGTGCTCATGTATAAGTGCAAGTCAGATTGTAGCTTTTGCTTCTGTACAAGCACATCATCACAGAAGAGATGGGGTTGGCAAATCATACTAAGTAGTAGATTCCCCCCATCCAGAGCATTCTTTATATCTTTTTGAGCTTTTTGCAGATCGGACCGGAGCTCATTTAGCTTTTTCACCAGGGCAATGTTCGGAGCCTTTTGATGCTCTTTCTTGGCATTTGCCTCTGCTACCTCTTCTAGGCTCTGCACCTGATCACCCACTACTGTGCATAGGAGCTTCAATTGTGCCAGTGATGAATCAGTATTGGGGAGGTTTGTATCGGGTATCAAACCAGTAAGAGTGTCCACCGCAACTTGGATCACATCTTGCTCCTTTTTCCTCCTTATTACTTCAAGGCGTTCTTAAGCAACCTTGATGCTCTGTAGCAACTCCATTTCACTTGCAAACTGGAGGTCAATAGGACTGGTGAGGTCAGCCGGTTTGGTTTGACTACCGATTGCCTTTGGAGTCTCCATCTGCGTGCTTTTTGCCGCTTCTGCTTTCTCTTCTTCCTTCTTTTTCTTCTTCCTTCTTTTTGCCGCTCCTCTTCCTTATCCTCCTCTGCTTTCTTCTTCTTCGCTTCTTTTCTCTTCTCCTCTTCCTTAACCTCCTCTGCTTTTTTCTTCTCCGCTTCTTTTCTCTTCTCCTCTTCCTTATCCTCCTCTACTTTCTTCTTCTCCGCTTCCTTTCTCTTCTCCTCTTCCTTATCCTCCTCTACTTTCTTCTTCTCCACTTCCTTCTGCTTCTCCTCTTCCTTTTCTTCCTCTTCCTTCTTCTTCTCTACTTCCTTTCTCTTCTCCTCTTCCTTATCCTCTTCTTCTTTCTTCTTCTTTGCATCTTCTTGTTTCTTTTTCTCTTCTTCCTCTTCTTTTCTTTTCTTCTCATCCTCTTTTCTCTTTTCCTCCTCTTTCCGTTTCTCCTCATCTTCTTCCTTTTTCTTCTTCTCAGCTTGCTTCTTTGCTTCCTCCTTTTTGTCCTCTGCTTCCTTTTGCTTTTCTACCTGTTCAGCCTGCTTCTCCTGTCCTGTTGCTTCTGATGGTGTACCCTGAGCAACATCCTCTACATCCAGAGCATCGACATCAATAGTGTCTATAGGTTCAGTAACCGGGTTTCCTTCATTATCAAACACTTCATCCGATTTTGTTATTGCCGGTTCTTGCTCAGCCTTCTTGATGTCTTGAAGCACTTTATGAGTATGTACAGCAGTTGTCATATGCAGATGAGTGTCCTTTTCAACATCATCAATTCTTCCTTCCAATAACCAGAGTCTTCTTCTTCTAGTGAAGAAGAGTCCTTTATTTTGATTGATGACTTCAAACAACTCAGAATTGGACAGGTCGGGAAAGTGTTGGGCAAAAACTTTCTCCCTTATTTCCTGTTCCTTTTCTATGGCAATGTGCCATTTATTGTCTAAAGATTTATACAAAGAATCCGGTGTCTCAGATCTAATTTCTGAGGGCGACCGGTCATTAGCACACAAATACTTAATAATTTCTTGCTCAACTTCTTTCTTTTCTTCATCATTAAAATCATCAAAATGATCTACCAAATCATTTAACAACTTTCTCCTAATATTTTTAATTGTTCTTTGACAATGTGTCAAAGGTTTGTAGGAAGAAATATCAATATTTACCAGTGCAGATGATGCCAGTTCATTCTTTGTCTTTTTCCTTGTTTGTCTTGTCTTCTTGGGTTTTTCTTCAGACATAGTTTCTTCTGAGTCCGGTGAATTGGTCTTTGTCTTCCTCTTCCTCTCGAAGACTTTGGCAGGTGCCGCTTCCAGTTTCTTCTTTGCAGGTGACCGCTTGGTAACTTTGGGGCTTGATGGAGTAACCGGTGCCGATGCTGAAGGTACTACCTTCCCTTTCTTTGCAGAGGGTTCTTTAACTGGTGTCACCCTTTCTAGGTAGGTGTCGGTTCTCTTTGCCTTTGGATCAAGCGGTGAGGCAAGTAGGGTAGAGGCATACCCATCTAGCATATCATACATCACCTCATAGCCCATAGGCTCCACTTCTTCCTGTCTGGGCTCAACGGCCTCCATTATGCATTCATCCACTTTGATGATAAAGCAGATGTCTTCTTCGTATTTCTTGACAATGTCACTGGATATCCTCATCCTTAGGCTCATCTTGCTTCTGAACTCATCAAAGTACTTGTTCAAAACTTCAGGGTAATTGGTTCCAACTGCTTGCAGGCTTTCTTTGATCTGCTTGGTAACCGGTTGGTCAGCAGACCACTGAATATCTCCAACTCCTAGGAAATAACCTTGGAAGTAGAAGAATAATCCTACCAGTAGTTGTCCAAATGTCAGTTTCAATGCATTATCCTGTTTGATTGATTTGAGATTTAACAAGAGTTGTCTCTGCATGCAGGTGCACAGATCAAACGATGCATCTTCCTTGATCATCCGGTAAGCGGCATTTACCGCTGCAGTAGATACAGAGTTGATTCTGCTGGCATGGAATGTCTGGTATCCTATCACCATGCACACATATTTCACCAGGTCATCCTTGATGGAATTGGCAGTCATTCCTCGTGAGTCGCTCACTGAACCGGTGAGCTTGGTTATTTCGGTCTTGATGACCTTTCTCAGGGCTGGCACTTCACCGACGTTGCAGAAACCGGTGACGACATGAATAGCTTGCGGTGTGATATCATGTGTTCTCTCAAGATACATCTTGTCACCATGAACTTTGCTCAGAATGATTCGAATGTGGTCATCTATGAAATCCTCTAGGAAGTAGACCGCATTATGAAGCTTCTTCTTCTCCAAGATGTTATACTCCGGTTTGATCTTTTTATCCTTCCCACATAATAGACCTAGCTGAGAATGGATTGCAAGAGACCCTAGGTCTTCAATTTTACAATCTATATAATCAGAAATGCCTTCTTCCACTATTACGCCAGCAGGTACTTGTGACAGGGCATTGTATTTGGACTTGCGTTGAATGAACTTCACAGAATCGACAAGTACACTAGAGCTAGCATGAGATGCGTAAGCCATGATAAAAACAAAAAACTCGAGAAATACCTTTCGGAAATCGAGAATTTAGGGCTTGCAGATTCTACTTCGCCTCACACTTCGTCGGTTGCAGAATCACCGCTTTGAGTTCTTCTCTTGACTGTTTGCAATTTGCTTCTGCCTCTTCTTCAGGGTTTTTAAATTTCTTTGAATCGCAACACAAATCACGTTTTCTTCTCTCTGCACTTGAAAAACTTCTTTGCTCGAAAAATGATAGTGAGAAATGATTTGAAAATTCCTTTTAAGCATATTCCTCACCTACCGTAATTAATGGTCCACCATTAGGGCGTAAACCCTAATTTGCCTTTTATCGTTTCCGGTCTTCTGCCAAATGACAGGTATCACATACCGGTTAAGGTCTTTTACCGGTGTAAACTGGGGGTTCGAAACATTTCGCCGTTTGTTCTCCCTAAGCTTTTTTGATGCTTAGTTTGCCGGTTTTGTGATTTCCACACTAGGTGCAGAAACTGGTTCTTCATGCAACATTGCTGGTTTCTTTTTCCAGGTTTTGTTCATATCTGCTTGAACGGTTTCAACATCAATTTTTCCTTCCGGAGTGACTGGTATATCATCTGATATACTCTTTCTACTGCTGCAGAATCTTGCCGAATGACCCAGTTTGTTGCAATGATAGCAAATCATTCTAGGTGCTCTCCAGGGTCCATTATTCATGTTTCCATTCATCCTTCTGCATGTTCCCGTAGTGTGACCATGACCATGGCAAATCCAATAGTTTGCTCTCCATCCGGTTGCCGGTTGATAGCCACCGCTTCCTGACTGATGACTAAAGGCATTAAACCGGTTGTGATTCCGGTTCACAAAAGGTTTCAAACCAACTCCTTGAGTCCTCTAAGGATATCTTCTAGTGTTGTTCATAACAGACCTGCATTCAGATGCTCTATGCCCAAACTTGTTACATGCATAACAATTACCATTGAACTTATTGGATCTAGGTATATTGTTTATAAAGTTAGGAAAATTATTGTAGGCTTTGCTCCTACACGCATTGGCAGTATCTTCTTCTTTAAGACAGCTAAAGCAAACAGGTTTAAACTTTTGCTTACCTTTATCTTTGAATGTCGGTTGCTTCTTCGATGCTTCAACATTTGCACTAGAGGTCTCACCTTGCTCATGACCAGAGTAACCAAGTCCATCAGTATTTTTGACAGGTTTGGCCGATTGAAGTTTTTTCTCTAGCTTAACAATACTCTTGTTGAACTTAGCAAGTATTTCCTTGGACTCAGAGAGTTCTTTGGAAATAGCAGCATTTGTCTCCATCAAGTTTGCATTCTCAGAGATGGCTATGTTCAATTCACCTTGTACTTCTTCTTTTTCCATTCTGCTCTCATGAAGGTGAGCAGTAAGTGCACTGATCTCTTGCTTCAACTTGGAGATCTCATGATATTTGTCTTTAACCAGATCTTCAGTTTTCCTCCGGTTCTCAAGCTCTTGACACATTTGGATAGTCAGTCCCTCCAACTCCTTTCTCAGGTTGGAATTTGATTCATTTAGCTTTTCTACTTCTTGAATTAGGGCTTCCATATCCGCTTCATCAGAAGAACTATTTTCAGATAGCTCCATCAGTTTTTCAGCATGTTCTCTCCTTTTTGCCTGAGAGGCCTTATATTTTACCATGAGTTCATCATAGGCTTGCTCAAACTGAGTGAGCCAGTGAGTAAGTTCCCTCACAGTGTATTCCCCCATATCTCTTTCCAAGTGGTTAGACTTATAGAAAGATTGGCTCTGATACCAATTGATGAATACTAAGAGGGGGGGGGTGAATTAGTATACCGAAAAACACTATATTTAAACACTTAAACAGTCTAGTGATAAATCGGTAGAACAGTTTAACAAACAAACCGGTTAACACACATGCAAACCAAAATGCAAATAAGACATTCACCCACAGGAGCAATAACACTATAACACAAGATATTTGACGTGGAAACCCAAATGGGAAAAACCACGGTGAGATGAAACTCACAAGTAACTATCTGCAGAATAGAAACCAGACCGGTTAAGGTCATACAATGTTCTTTACCAGAACAGATCCTGTTAGGAATCTCAATCTCTGTTAGGAGATAAGTCCGATCAAAGACTACCTTGCTAGAGGATTTTAGATCCACAGATGTGAACCACCTTGTTAGAGGATTTTACAAAGGCTTCTCTGAGCCTACCCTATCAAGGGTTTCAAACTTGTCAAAGATGTAAGTAATCAACAAGTGAATGATCTAGCAAATGGCACAGGTGCTTGATTAGATCCACTATGGCTCATAGCTAATGCATTTCAGCATTACTTCAGTCTTCAATAACTCTTACTCTGTTACACCTCACAGACTTGATCTTCTCAGTTGAGATCGCATTTACAAAAACTCATCAACCACCTTAAACCCTAGCAACAACCTAAAACCCTAGACATGATGTCCTTATAAAGGAATCTGATTTCATGTCGGTCCAATAGGTTTGCAATCCAATTTCCTAGGTTCAATGAATCTAGACATACTTGGTAACACGACACAAAAAGCACCGCCAGAGTGTCGGCACCGTTAAACAATCAATGGATGGTAACTCATCACAAAATGCCGGTTGGTAACTCATCACAGAGTATTACTGGTTCATACAAAATACCGATTTACACAAAATACTGGTTGCCGGTTTGACAAAAATGAAGATTGGGAAATATGTGTTTTGCCGCTTTGATCCCTCGTACTGCTTGAGATCCTCGAACCGCTTGGGGTCAACATACCGCTTCAAACCGGTAAACACATTCTGCAAAACACCGATAGTCTAAAGACTATAATACATCATACCGGTTGGAACAAATTCCGGTTGAGCTTTAACTCATATATATAAAAGTGATCTCAATGCAAGTGTGTGTCCATCAATGACAATCACAACATAATCATCAAAAATGCCAACAAACACATCATTTCATTGAGTTTTCCCAAGTACAGTTGAGACCTGACATTCGAAACCTTGAGGTTGTCTCATTTGATCAAGCTCTACAACATATGAGATTTCCTTATTCAAGAGAGGATAGGATATACTCGGTATATTTTATTCTGCATTGTTAGAATGTACAAACTTCCTCATCAACACATTCCTCTGGGTCTTCCTCCGAAAAGAGGCTTTGGGCACACCATTGAATTGGAGGAAGGGGTAAAACTTGTTATTACCATACCCTACCGCCATCCATGAAAAGGAAGAAATTGAGAAAGCCATAAAGGAGTTTTGGGAGATGGGACATATCCACCCTAGCTCTAGCCCTTTTGCCTTCTCAGTTGTGCTAGCAAAAAAGAAGGATGGCACCTTGAGAATGTGCATTGACTATAGAGCACTTAACAAAAAGACCATAAAAAACCGATACCCCATCCCTCGGGTTGATGAGTTAATCAACGAACTTCATGGAGTAGTGTACTTCTCAAAAATTGATCTACGTTTTGGGTGCCATTAAATTAGGGTAAGAAAGGAAGATGCCCCTAAAACAACCTTTAGATGCCCCTTTGGACACTTTAATTTCTTGTCTTACCGTTTGGCCTAACAAATGCTCTTGCCACCTTCCAATCATGTATGAACCACATTTGTAGGAAACAACTAAGGAAATTCCTCTTAGTCTTCTCTGATGATATTTTAATCTATAGTAGAACTTAGGAGGAACATTTAAGATACAGACGAAGTATTGGAGATACTCGAGCAACAATCTTTATTTGCTAAACTATCTAAGTGTGAATTTGGGATGTAAGAAATCTTATACCTAGGACACAAAATTAGTGCTCAAGGGGTCAACGTTGATGAGGAGAAGATTGAAGCCATAATGAGTTGGCCAAGACCAAGAACCTTAACACACCTAAGTGGATTTTTGGGGCTTTGACAAAGAAGATTGTGTGATTTTATGAAGTGGAGAAACCCATGAGTAAATTGTCGAATAGATTGCGTTGGTTATTCAAAGGCTGCAAGGTGCAGAATACTCTTCCTCCTCCTAAGTGTTTTTGGAAGCCTCTTGAGGCTGGAATAGTGAAACACAATTTTGATAGAGCTGCAAACTATAATTGTTGCCCAGTAGGAGGTGAGTGCATCTTTTAGGTTGAATAGGGTCAACCTTTGTTAATTTTAGTGGTTGATTTCTTATAAAGCACATAACTTAATCCCAAAGCATATTCATTTCTTATAAACATTGCATGAAATTTAATTACCATGTAACACAAGTAGAACACAAGATATATATGTGGAAGCCCTTACGGGAGAAAACCATGGTAAAATAGCTTCCTTCAATATAGAAAACTTCTTTTACAAAATCGTAGGTATCAACCCACTAGAGGCACCAACCCCTCATTCTGTTTGTGAGAAACTTTCTCACTAGAGGCACAAACCCCTCGTTCTAATTCGTGAGCACTTGCCCACTAGAGGCACCGACCCCTCATTCAAGTTTCCACCTTACTAATGTTACTAAATCAATGGATGATAGATTACTACAAATCTCTTCCACAACTCTGCTATATTGTCTTCCACAAATCTTTTATGATATTTTCCCCAAATCTGCTATATTCTCTTCATAAATCTGTCATAATTTCTTCTTCAAAATCTGCTATGAATTCATGCTCCTCGTTAGATCTGAAATAATGTTCTCATACTCCTCGTTCACTAAGTCTGCAATCTATCTCCTTATTAATGACATTTGGTGCATATGTTTTGTTGTTATTGGAATCACATACCATACACACCCTTGCACTTCCACCTTCAACCTCTCTCTCTCTCTCTCTCTCTCTCTCTCTCTCTCTCTATATATATATATATATATATATATATATATATCGAAAGAGACTTGTCTTTTAAAACTGAAGAGTCATATTACTTCTTTCTAGTAAAACCACCTTCACCTTAACATAATTAAACCACTTAATAGATCGAATGCATCTGTTAGGTAGTTTTATCTTCATTGCACCTTTTTGAAACTATTTTTGATTACGTGTTGCTTATGATGATCTCTGGCTTGTATGGGAGTCAGCCATAATAAAACAATTGGAGATCGGCTTTATTAGATGCTTTGTCTTTCAACTTCCATCACTATCTAACATAAACACATAACCAGTCACTGCATATTTGTAATATCCCGGATAATGTTTTTTTGTTTTTTAGCACAATAAGAATTACAAACAAACACGTAACCCGTTAAGGTTAGAAAATATAATCTCAATGCTTGCTGAAATTGTAACCCTTCCACTTTCTGATCACCAAGTGCCCAATGTGGGAAAGTGAGAGCATATGGTGATAAGGGGTTCGTTAGCTCACTGATCTGGTGAAAATTATAAAGCAAGTACAATGCTGGGCGGCAAGCCAGCCCCTTCCACTTTTCAGCGGGATGAAGAACAAGAACTTGGCGGTAAACCAGCCAAGGGAACAAAAGCATAACCAAAACCAAATCACTCTACCGCTTATGTAGCGGGAGGACTTATGCATAAAAACTATCACCCAACCGCATATTTCAGCGGGAGGACAATGTTAATTTTTAGACTTTCAGATTAATACAATGTTAAGAAAATAGAAATCTATCTAAATTTCCAGATTAATGTTGAATGCTGTTAGTGTTAGGATTTTCCAGAATTAAGCATAAGTAGAGAAATGAACAAAATGAACTCACAACACACAAGTACCCTGGGAAAACCTCCTAGGAGGAAAAACCTAGCCAGAAAGATCCTTGGATCTGATTATGTATTAAGCACAATGTTCTGATTACAACTTATCTCTTAGGGCTTTGATGAAGGAGTTCACTCAACAAATAGGTCAGCACACAAGCTGCTTCTTAGGTTGTCTCCAATAGGTCTGTAGACTACTGTTCAGGTCTGCACTTCTCCTTAGTGGGTGAATTAACAATCAGATCTGTTCTTTCAACATTCACAGGTCTGCTATAGTTCTAGAGATCGCACTTTCAACAGTAGAGATGACAATGAAGGAGGAGCTACAAAGTTCGCACTTGACTGGAAATGAATTCGCACCTTTCTGATGTATTTCGCATTAGCTGATCGCAGACCGAATTTCACAATTGATGTATGAGTTGCAAGTGTATAATGTTTCACTTTGCATCTTTATTTATATCCATCTTACCCTTAATTAGGTCGGCCTTTGAATGTGGTATTTTGGTGCCAAGAATCTTAGTGTAGCATGTCCTTTTAAGAGGCTAGCCCTATTTGAGAGTGGCGTGTGAGAAGGGGCCCAACCCTATTGGAGGATGGTGTGTGGGAAAGGGCCCAGCCCTAGAGAGTGGCGTGTGAGGAAAAGGGCCCAGCCCTAAAGGGCAGATTCCAATGTTGCCTTAGGCAATTGGAATCCGCTCTTCACCTTAATTTTAAAACGAACACTCCCTCTTAATTAGGGAGAAGAGAATATAATCAAAAAATCGCTATCTTCCATCTTGCACACAAACAAAGAATGGATTACATAATCAGAACATAGTAGACTTCCATCTTGCACAAAAGCATAGAATGGAATTACATAATCAAAGGTCTTCCATCTTGCACACAAGCAAAGATTGGAATTACATAACAAAAGATCTTTTCATCTTGCACACAAGCAAAGACTGAAGCCACCTTACATTGCCCGCAGAGGGTGGTGAGGATCTTTTCTACCATCTTACATTGCCCGTAGAGGATGGTAACAATTATTCTTCTCCCTGAGAAGACTACCACCTTACATTGCCCGCAGAGGGTGGTTGATGCAACACAATGCATCACTGGGGATGAGACTCCCTCTCAACCAAGGTCTCATTTTCTGAAATCCCAAGCCTGTCTCTGAAGTACACAAACTTCACCTTGGATAGAGGCCTGGTGAGGATATCTGCAATCTGATCACCAGTGTTGACATACTTCAGCTGAATAGCACCTCTTTGCACCATATCTTGAATGAAGTGATAATGAGTTTCCACATGTTTTGACCTGTCATGAAACACTGGATTGACAGACATTTTGATACAACTCTAATTATCACAATGTATAACTGTAGGTGCCCAAAGTTGTCCAAACAACCTAGCAAGA
The DNA here is from genome assembly GCF_030272615.1 of Cryptomeria japonica. Taxonomy (NCBI): domain Eukaryota; kingdom Viridiplantae; phylum Streptophyta; class Pinopsida; order Cupressales; family Cupressaceae; genus Cryptomeria; species Cryptomeria japonica. The sequence goes on along the minus strand of NC_081406.1, from coordinate 662,076,954 downwards.
AGCTTTCGAAGCCACACTGCTTCTCTAGAAGCAACACTTGCTGCAATATACTCAGCTTCAGCAGTACTTAGTGCAACAAAGGATTTTTTTCTACAAGCCCAAGAGATCACTGCAGATCCTAAGCTGAAACAAATACCAGAAGTGTTTTTCCTCTCTTCGACACTTCCAGCCCAATCTGCATCTGAATAACCTTCCAAGGTTATTGAAATATCCCTAGCCAATTTTTTTGAAATTTTTGATCAACTTAATTACAACAACTATATGAGTGATCAATTAGTCCTGAGAAAAAAGTATTTAATTTGCTGAAGCAACCCTAACCAGAATGGCACCGTGTGGATGAGCATTGGTCAGAGGATCTTAGTTGCTTATGAAAAGAACTCTAACCAGTATGGCGCCGGGATGGCGAGCATTGGTCAGAGGGTCTTAGTTGCTTATGCAAAGAACTCTAACCAGTATGGCGCCGGGATGGCGAGCATTGGTCAGAGGGTCCCTGAAATCTAGAACTGGAAGGAACTCAACGCCAAGTATGTGCTACCCACTCCAGACGGATAGGGGCTACCATATGACGGAGTGAAACTTAAATGCTTGAATTTAATTGATTGCAGAAACTGAAAAGACACTCGACATCCAGGATGTGCTTTCAATCCCAACAGGGAGAGGAGCTACCATAGGATGGAGGTAGATAAGATAAGTTGGGTTAGCTTGACAATTACAACCAAGATCACAGTTCAAAACTGCCAGTACTACTGGTCAGATTACAATCAAAAGAAATTCTTTCACAACTCCCCTTTTAGAAGAGAGTTTCTGATTCAACATAAATCTGCACATTCAGCCGCGAACCCATGGATCACTGCCAACAGCTCATTTCTTCCTCGTACAATCTTCTTTCCTCCGGAAACTAGTTGCAAAATGCCTTGGTGACGTGGAAACCTGCGAAAGACTCAAACAACACTGCAAAATCCTCACAATGAAAAATGGCACGATTTCCAATGCATTTAAAATGGTACGGCTGGCTGCAAAATACGATTTGTCATTAAAAATAAATGCATGAACCAAACTTGCTGAAACCCAAGGAAATGCAACGCCTAGGTGAGGCAAATGCAAAGAACTAATACCCACAATGCAATTTTTTTGTATTTTCTGGTTGTGAACAAAACATGAAATTAGTCGCGGGAATTCTGGATGCAGAAAACTGAATGAACTATAAGCCTAAATGATTACAATGAAAACTCTGATGATAAACTACGGCTAAATGCAATTACATAGAGAATATAATCACCCTAGTTGCTATTTTTCAAGCAAGAAGAGATGCCTATGCTAGAAGGCTTCCATTCCTTGAAGCATGTCCAGAGCCAGACGGCTGCCCAAATACAAATTCTGCCAAAAGATCCCTTCAATCCTCCCAAGACTCCAATAAATAGCTTCACTTGCCTCCTCAAAACCCTAATTCGATTTCCAAGGCAAACCCTAATCCCCTCCTCAACATGGCGCCATCACACCTAGCCAAAAAGTCAATGAAATAATATAAAAATATCACCTTGGTAAGTTTCGCCATGTTTTGACTTTGGCCAAGGATAAAATATTAATTAAATCCTCCATGAGGGCGCCACCCATAAAGTCCCCCTTTTAAGTGATGTTTTTAAGTTGTTGGACTAGGCCAAGGGGGGATAAGCAACTTTATAATTATAATGATTATTTAATTAAAATAAAGTTACTTGACCACACAACTCCAAAATCTGAAGCTAGAACCTGACCATGCTCCTGGAGTTAACTGAACAGGATGTAGAGATTGCCCGATGCCACGCGAGCCCTGCCAAAAATAGAACTTACTAAAAATAGTAAATTCTGAAAACTGCTCCAAAAACTGAGATGAAGACATCGTTGCGAAGCCCTCTGAACCATCAGAAAAAACCGACGATGAACCCATCCAAAAAGACCTCAAAAATAGGAAACCCTAATTTTACCCTCCGACTGGCCTCCGAGCTTCCTAGAAAGAGACCAACGGTTGCAGAAAGGATCAGGTTTGAGAAGGGGTCATTACAGTCCGCCCTCCCCAAGATTGCTTGCCCTCAAGCAATCGCAACCCAGGATGCTGCAATATCTCATCATTTTCCCATGTTGCATCCTCCAAAGGTAGGTTCTTCCACTTCACTAAGTATTCTCTGACAGTTCTATTCCTCAAAGAACATTCTCTGACATCAAGTATCTCCTCGGGAACTAGAATCAATAGTCCTTCTTCGTCCAACGGTGGCAACTGTGAAGAAGCAACCACATTGTGTCCAAGTGCCTTCTTGAGGCGAGACACGTGGAAGACGTTATGCACTCTGCTATCTGAAGGTAGCTCTAATTCATAAGCTACAGCCCCAATCTTCCTGATGACCCTAAATGGTCCATAGAAGCGCGGTTTCAGCTTTTCAGCTCCACTCTTCTTGAGAGTAGACTGTCTATAAGGTTGTAACCGGAGGTAGACCATGTCCCCAACCTCAAAAGAACGCTCTACCCGTCTCTGATCAGCATATAACTTCTGCTGATTCTGTGCAATCTGCAAATTATCCTTTAAGGACCTCATTATGTCTTGACTCTGCTGCAATAAATCCTTGGCTAAAGGGGCTTTGCTATCCCCAAACACCAAATCTGCAAAGCTGGGTGCTTCATACCCATAAAGTGCCAAGAAGGGAGACATTTTGATTGACATATGATAGGTAGAGTTGTAGCAGTACTCGCCTATATGCAGCCACTTAACCCAAGCTTTCTGCTGCTCTGACACATAATTTCTCAAGTAGCCTTCCAGCCACTTGTTCACAACTTCAGTTTGCCCATCAGTTTGGGGGTGATAACTTGTGCTTGGAGTCAGCACAGTACCACTCATTCTAAAGACTTCCTGCCAAAATGTACTTAGGAACTTACTGTCCCTATCACTTACAATATTCTTTGGCAATCCATGAAGCCTAAACACTTCTCGAAAAAATAAATCTGCAATTTGGGCTGCAGAAAAAGTACTGGTAATGGCAAAGAAATGAGCAAACTTGGTTAATCTGTCAACCACCACGTAAATGCAATCCCTCCCTTGGGCCTTGGGCAACCCAGTGATGAAATCCATTGAAATGCTTTCCCATTTTTGATTGGGAATGGGAAGTGGTTGCAGCAATCCGGCGGGCAATGTATGCTCATTCTTATTCGCTTGACAAACAGGACATTCCTGAATGTAGCGTTGCACCTCCTTCTTCAGACCTTTCCAAGAAAACCTTTCGCGGATCTGCCTATAGGTCTTGAAAAAACCTTGATGGCCAGCAACTGGGATGTCATGAAAATTCATAAGGATCTTTCTTTTGAGTTTAGAATCAGCCACCAAAAAGATTCTTCCCTTATAGTGAATCAATCCCTCAACCACCTGATACTTCTCATCATGGAAAGTACCTTCTAAAATGCTGGTTGCAAACTGATTTTTGGCATAATCAGCAAGCAACATGTCTCTCCAATCTGCAGTAAGCTCACACAATGAGCTAAGATGAGGCCGTCTGGAGAGAGCATCGGCCACGACATTATTTTTCCCTTTGACATATTCAATGTCAAAGTCGTAAGCTTGCAGCTTACTCACCCATTTCTATTGCCTCTCATTTAAATCCTTCTGGTGCATAAAATGCTTGAGGCTATTGTGGTCTGTTTTTACCACGAACTTGTTTCCCACCAAGTACTGCCTGAACTTGGCTAATGCATGCATAATGGCAAGCATTTCTTTGTCATAAATTGAATAGGATCTCTCCACACCCCTCAATTTTCTGCTCTCAAACACGATAGGGTGTTTGTCTTGCATCAGGACAGCGCCAACTCCTTCACCTGATGCGTCACACTGCAACTCAAATGGTTTGGAAAAGTCTGGAATGGCTAGAACTGGACACGAGCTCATGATTTTCTTAAATTTATCAAACACTCTTGAGCTCTTTCGGACCAAACAAAGGCCCCCTTTTTGGTGAGATCAGTAAGAGGAGCTGCATTCTGGGAATACCCCTTAACAAACCTCCGATAAAAACCACATAGACCTAGAAATCCTTTTAATTGAGTCAAGTTCTCGGGAGGTGGCCAATCCATTACTGCTTTTATTTTCTCCGGATCCACCTTTACTCCCCCAGCACTGATTATGTGACCCAAGTACAATAACTCCTCCATTCCAAATTCACATTTGGAAGCTTTTGCAAACAAACTTTCTGACTCTAGGGTACTAAGCACTACCTCCAAATGTTTAAGGTGCTCATCCCAAGTCTTGCTGTAAATCAGGATGTCATCAAAAAATATCAGCACAAATTTCCTTAACTGATTCTGAAAGACACGGTTCATGCAAGACTGGAAGGTGGCTGGAGCATTAGTCAACCCAAAGGGCATGACTAGGAATTCAAAATGGCCATAGTGGCATCTGAAGGCTGTCTTTTCCACGTCAGATCCCCTCATCCGAATCTGGTGGTAGCCCGACCTCAGATCGATCTTCGAAAAGAACTTGGCCCCATGTAACTCATCAATGAGTTCATCAATTCTGGGAATGGGGTATCTATTTTTGATGGTGCTTTGATTCAAAGCACGATAGTCCACGCACATGCGCATGGTCCCATCTTTTTTCTTAACAAGCACTACTGCTGAAGCAAAGGGACTCTTGCTTGGGCGAATGAAACCCATCTCCAGGAGTTCTTGAATATTCCTTTCTATTTCATCCTTCTGCCTCTTTGGATACCGGTATGGAGTTGTGATCACTGGTTTAGCTCCTTCCTTGAGCTCTATAATGTGTTCTGAACCCCGTTCAGGGGGAGGTCCAGGAGGCAAGTCGGCAAAAACTGCACTCTTCTTTGCAAGCAGTGACTGGATATCAGGAGGTTGATCACGCTTAGCCTCAATGGGACTTGCAGGGAGGATCATACATTCGGCAACCCATTCAACTTGATCATGACGGATCAGTCTTGCCATTCTTTTGAATGACACCACTCGCGGACCTCCATTAGACATGCCTCTTAGAACTACTCTCTTCCCATCTGATTGAAACTTTAACTCCATAGTTTGCAGATTCAAGGAGATCTCTCCAAGAGATCGCAGCCATTGAATACCTAAGACAGCATCAGTATCCCCAATGTGTACTACGTAGAAGTCATCCTTGACTTCGTAGTTTCCCAACTGCATGGTCATGTTTGAAATCTTCTTGGTGCAAGAGATATGAAATCCATCTGCAACCATGACCTTGAACCCTTCAAACTCTTCAGTTTGCAGCCCCTTCTTGGCTACTACAACTTCATCAATGAAGTTATGTGTTGCTCCGGTGTCGATCAAGGCAACAATTCGCTGCCCTTTGATCATCCCACGAACCTTGAATGATTCGTTTCTTTGAAAACTAGAGAGCTGGGCCAAGACTCCACCACACTCCTTTTCATCTCCAGATTCTTCTGGGGCTCTATCACCTTCACTTTCTTCATAATCAGATTGCTGGTCGGATAAATCAGACCCACTTTCACCAGCAGAATAATATTCAATCTGATTGAACTTAACCCCCTTTTGGCAAACATGATCTTGAGACCATTTTTCTCTACACCGAAAACATAACCCTTTCCTTCTGAGTTCATTCAGGGTTTCTGGATCCAACCTGGTAACATTTGGATTGCGGTTCTTGAACTCTTGGTGTTGAGGTCTCAAGGGTGGTCTATGCTGAGGCCTTTTTCCCTTATCCCTTTTTTGAAAGGGGGAATTTGACTGAAACTTGGCCTTAGGAGCAGCCCACTCCATATTCCTTGCCTTTTTCATGGCTTCTTGCAGTGATGGAGGGTCAAAGGCTTTGATCCAACCTTTGAGAGGTTCTGTCAACCCTTCACTAAACAAAATCACCAGTCTCCTTTCCGTGATTCCAGTCACCATGACTGAGAGCCTTTGAAACTCTGCAATGTAAGCCTCGACCGTACTATATTGTCTCAGTTGAGCAAGCTCTCTGAAATGGATTTCAGGATCCTTCTTCTCAAACCTCTCGATAAGCCTAGTGGTGAACTCATCATACGTTGTGATAGATCGATGACCAAGAGTAATGAGGCCATGGTACCACCACTCGTGCGCTACTCCGTCCAGGTGCAGCGTAGCGAACTTAATCGCTTCTTCTTCTGCCATTGGCCTAAGAGCTAGATAGTTATCCAGCTTCTGAATCCAAGCTCGGGCTGAATTAGTCTCACTCCCGTCAAAGTGTGGAAGGATGACTTTGTTGACAGCTTGGTACAAATCCCCTTGATTGAATGATCTCCTTTGGTCATAATACCTCCCTTGTCCTTTGTTTTTCCTTTTATGATCCATAAAATCATTATAGGACATATCCATTTTGATGTCATCAGGCAGAGAATCATACTCTGCTCTACCGAGTCTCAACTGCTCCACAAATGAAGCATTCTCCTCGGGATCTGGCTGGTTGATTGTAGGTGCCAGGAAAGTGGGTTTAAAGGGTCTGGAAGAAATGTTGGTATTATTAGGCACTATTCGGCCTACATGCTCATCATGCGGTTTGGAAGCACTATACTCTCCTCTATGGCCTGAGTTATTCTGAGGAGTGGTGTTCTGACCCATTTTTCCCATCATGAGGGAGACCATGTCCATCAAAGCATCCATCTTTCTTTCAAATCTCTTCCCAGGACTCAGAGATCTTTCTCTTTCCTTTCCACTATCATCTCTGTTGTGGGTGTGCCTCTCATTACCCCCAACTGATCTCTCACCCTCTGCCATATCAGATTCCTGAGAAGACTCCCAGTGAGCCCACAAGACTTCTGAGGCTGTTTGACCCTCAGGAGGCTGATGAAACTGAAATTGTTTCCCAACCTTCTTATCTTCTCTTGCCCAATATCGTTTTTCTCTGTCACTCATAGACAGACTTGCTCACAGGATGGCAGGATCTTGGCTCTGATACCACTGAAATATCCCTAGCCAATTTTTTTGAAATTTTTGATCAACTTAATTACAACAACTATATGAGTGATCAATTAGTCCTGAGAAAAAAGTATTTAATTTGCTGAAGCAACCCTAACCAGAATGGCACCGTGTGGATGAGCATTGGTCAGAGGATCTTAGTTGCTTATGAAAAGAACTCTAACCAGTATGGCGCCGGGATGGCGAGCATTGGTCAGAGGGTCTTAGTTGCTTATGCAAAGAACTCTAACCAGTATGGTGCCGGGATGGCGAGCATTGGTCAGAGGGTCCCTGAAATCTAGAACTGGAAGGAACTCAACGCCAAGTATGTGCTACCCACTCCAGACGGATAGGGGCTACCATATGACGGAGTGAAACTTAAATGCTTGAATTTAATTGATTGCAGAAACTGAAAAGACACTCGACATCCAGGATGTGCTTTCAATCCCAACAGGGAGAGGAGCTACCATAGGATGGAGGTAGATAAGATAAGTTGGGTTAGCTTGACAATTACAACCAAGATCACAGTTCAAAACTGCCAGTACTACTGGTCAGATTACAATCAAAAGAAATTCTTTCACAACTCCCCTTTTAGAAGAGAGTTTCTGATTCAACATAAATCTGCACATTCAGCCGCGAACCCATGGATCACTGCCAACAGCTCATTTCTTCCTCGTACAATCTTCTTTCCTCCGGAAACTAGTTGCAAAATGCCTTGGTGACGTGGAAACCTGCGAAAGACTCAAACAACACTGCAAAATCCTCACAATGAAAAATGGCACGATTTCCAATGCATTTAAAATGGTACGGCTGGCTGCAAAATACGATTTGTCATTAAAAATAAATGCATGAACCAAACTTGCTGAAACCCAAGGAAATGCAACGCCTAGGTGAGGCAAATGCAAAGAACTAATACCCACAATGCAATTTTTTTGTATTTTCTGGTTGTGAACAAAACATGAAATTAGTCGCGGGAATTCTGGATGCAGAAAACTGAATGAACTATAAGCCTAAATGATTACAATGAAAACTCTGATGATAAACTACGGCTAAATGCAATTACATAGAGAATATAATCACCCTAGTTGCTATTTTTCAAGCAAGAAGAGATGCCTATGCTAGAAGGCTTCCATTCCTTGAAGCATGTCCAGAGCCAGACGGCTGCCCAAATACAAATTCTGCCAAAAGATCCCTTCAATCCTCCCAAGACTCCAATAAATAGCTTCACTTGCCTCCTCAAAACCCTAATTCGATTTCCAAGGCAAACCCTAATCCCCTCCTCAACATGGCGCCATCACACCTAGCCAAAAAGTCAATGAAATAATATAAAAATATCACCTTGGTAAGTTTCGCCATGTTTTGACTTTGGCCAAGGATAACATATTAATTAAATCCTCCATGAGGGCGCCACCCATAAAGTCCCCCTTTTAAGTGATGTTTTTAAGTTGTTGGACTAGGCCAAGGGGGGATAAGCAACTTTATAATTATAATGATTATTTAATTAAAATAAAGTTACTTGACCACACAACTCCAAAATCTGAAGCTAGAACCTGACCATGCTCCTGGAGTTAACTGAACAGGATGTAGAGATTGCCCGATGCCACGCGAGCCCTGCCAAAAATAGAACTTACTAAAAATAGTAAATTCTGAAAACTGCTCCAAAAACTGAGATGAAGACATCGTTGCGAAGCCCTCTGAACCATCAGAAAAAACCGACGATGAACCCATCCAAAAAGACCTCCTCAAAAATAGGAAACCCTAATTTTACCCTCCGACTGGCCTCCGAGCTTCCTAGAAAGAGACCAACGGTTGCAGAAAGGATCAGGTTTGAGAAGGGGTCATTACAGTTATTGAAGCGTTAAGTGAATACTTCAGCCCATAACCAACTATGCCTCGCAAGTATCTTAGGATGTGCTTGGCTGAAACAAGATGAACATGTTTGGGCATGCTCATGAACTGGCTAAGGGCATTCACTGCATAGCATATGTCTGGTCTAGTGTTAAATAGATACATCAATGATCCAATCAACTGCTTGTACTCCGATGGATTTGCAGAATCAGAGTTAGTTGCAGAAACACTCAACTTCTTTAAGTTAGATTCCATAGGAGTAGACATAGGTTTACAATCCATCATTCTAAATCTTTTCAAGATATCAATAGTATACTTTCCTTGACTTAGAAAAATTTCGTTAGATCTTTGCCATACTTCTAGACCTAGAAAATAATGCATTAGACGTAAGTCCTCCATTTCAAATTCTGAAGCTAATTCTTTCTTACATCTAATGATAAGTTCATCTTTACTAGTAAGAAATAAATCATCCACATATAAAACTAGAATTAACATTTCATCATTAGATATCTTAAAGTAAATGTTAGAGTCAGCATCATTTTTACAAAACCCTAAACTTAACAAGTACTTATCAATTCTTTCATACCAAGCACGAGGGGCCTGTTTGAGGCCATATAGAGCTTTCTTCAATCTGCACACATGAGTTTTTCTATCTTGAATCTCATAACCCTAAGGTTGTTCAATATAGACTTCTTCCTCAATGACACCATTAAGGAAGGCAGTTTTAACATCCATTTGATGTAGCTTCCAACCTCTAGCTGCAACAATAGCTATTGTAGTTCTAATGGAGATATATCTAGCAACAGGAGCAAATGTTTCTTCATAGTCTATGCCTTCCTTTTGAGAAAAACCATGAACTACAAATCTAGCTTTATGTTTTTCAATACTACCATCATCATTATGTTTAATTTTAAATAACCATTTAGAGGAAACAACAGATTTACCTTTGGGTCTAGGCACAATGTCCCAAACATCATTCTTGATGATTGACTGATACTCTTCATCCATAGCTAGCTTTCAGGCATGATGGTTCAAGGCTTCTTCAACATTGCATGGCTCAGACTCAATGAGATTGCACATCAATGCAACATAGTTGGAGAATACTTGTGGTCTCTTGGTTTCACGGAAAGTGCCACTGGGAGTTGCAAATCTTTCAGCTTCTTGAATGGTGTTTCTCACCCAAAGTGGCCTCTTTTTGCTAACAACAATGCCACTAGGTATATCAGTGGGATTCATAGGCTCAGGTGGATCATTATGCTCTTGTTGAGGTGGCGGTTCAATAGGCTCCCTCTGAATCTCAGGGTTAGTATCAACATTCATATCTTGATTGTCATTAACTTCATCAATAACAAGAGAACCTTTTGATTTCTTAAAGGCAATATCTTCTTCAATAGTAACATACCTTTGACCTGGAATATAGATCCTGAAGGCCTTGGAGGATTCACTGTATCCAACTAGCATGTCTTTCTTCCCGAAGGGCTCCAACTTGGTTCGCTTTTCCTTGAGCACATGAACATATACAGGACTTCCAAAAATTCTTAAGTGACTGATGTCAGGTTTGGATCCTGTGAAGGCTTCTTCAGAGTCATATTCTTTAGAACACGGTGAGGACATCTATTCTGAATATATACTGCTGTTCTAGAAGCCTCAGCCCATAGAAAGGTCTGCAAATCTTGATCATGAATCATAGCCTTTGCAGCCTCAACAATTGTTCTATTCTTCCTTTCAACAGGCAGAACTCCCTCTTAATTCCTGTCTCAACAAAAAAATCATGAAAGCTACCAGAGGTATACTCACCTCTATTGTCAGATCTTAAGCATTTAATTCTTTTACCAGAGGTGTTTCCAACCAATGCCTTAAACTCTTTAAATCTACTTAAGACTTCATCAGATTCTTTAGATTTCAAGAAGTAGATCCAAGTTTTCCTAGAGAAATCATCTATGAAGATTACATAATAAAAAAATCCACTAGGAGATGCTATAGACATGGAACCACATAAATAAGAGTGAACAAGTTCTAGTTTATCTCTAGCTCTATTTTCACTTTTATGAAAAGGGCTTTTAGCATTTTTACCTATAGCACAACCTTTGCATGTATCATCATGAATTTGACTGAGTTTAGGCATACCTTTGACCAAATTTCCAAGGGAGGGAAGTGCTTGATAGTGTAAGTGTCCAAGTCTTCTATGCCATAGCTCACAGGATTCGGGAGCCTCATTAATGAGGGCTTGAACAGGGTTAGTAGAGAGCTTATATAAACTATCATATCTATTTCCAATTACACGAGCAGATTTAAAACTAGATTTCTTAGGCCAAGCAAATACTTAACCCTCAGAAAATGCAATTTGATATCCTTTATCTTCTAGAGCAAAAATGAAAATTAAGTTTCTTTTAATTCTAGGAACAAATAAGATATCACTAAGGTGAAGTGAAATACCAGAGTCTAAATTTTAGGAAGTAGTGCCAGAACCTCTTATCGAATATCGAGCATCGTCACCAATTACCACATGTAGACTGGTATCCTTTTCTACCAAGTCTAAAAGGTGATCACGGTAGCCTGTGATGTGTTTGGAAGCACCACTGTCAATCAGCCATGTGTTACTATCTGTGGGTATGCTGCTTGACAGGACAGAGATGAATAAGAAGTCATCATTTTGTTCTGAGATTTCATTTAGGTTGGCTTCTTTTGCGTGGGAACATTCTGACATTCGTTAGCATAGTGACCAAATTTGTCACATCTGAAACATCGAACACGAGAGATATCTGTTGACTTCTTCCAAGAATGCTGAGAACTAGGTGGTTTGAAATCTCTATTCCTCTTGGGATAATACTTCTTCCAATTACCACCTTTCTTGCATTGGGCTGCAAGCATGTGTTGATCATCTACTTGAGGACTTTTGAGTTGCCCCCTTGTGATAAGACGCGACTCTTCTTGAATACAATCATTCTTAAGGCGATCAAGGGTAGGTAACTCAGTTCTTCCACTTATGGTTTGAATAAAGGACTCCCATGAGTGTGGTAGACCATTTAGGGCAATCATAACAAGATCCTCGTCCTCCATGTTATGTCCAATTGTACCTAGCTGATTCTTTAGTTATGAAATTCTCATAAAATAAGACATAACAAAATCTTCTTTTGACATCTTGATATTAAGTAATTGCTGCCTTAAAGTAATTGCCCTATTGAGATTGTTAATTTCATAAGTACCTTGTAAATGATTGAATATTTCTCTTGCAATAGTGAATGAGGCAATGGAGGTGACAAGGTGGTCTTTAACTGAATCAATAAGGAGATTTCTGGCCTTGACAACATTCCTTTTGAATTGCTTTAGGTTTGCTGCATCTGTAGGTTCAGTTAGCTCTTTCTCTTCTATGAAGTGAAGAAGATCTTCTTCCTCTAGGGCAACCATGATGCGAACCTTCCATGCAGCAAAGTTGAGATTTCCATCAAGCCTATCTTCAACTTTCAGCCCCATTGACCTGACCTGTGAATGAGACAACAATCTGGAAATAAAGGAGTACTAAATTCTGAAATCTGAAAGTTGATCTAACCTATAGCTGTGATACCATGTTAATTTTTAGACTTTCAAATTAATACAATGTTCAGAAAATAGAAATCTATCTAAATTTCCAGATTAATGTTGAATGCTGTTAGTGTTAGGATTTTCCAGAATTAAGCATAAGTAGAGAAATGAACAAAATGAACTCACAACACACAAGTACCCCGGGAAAGCCTCCTAGGATGAAAAACCTAGCCAAAAAGATCCTCGGATCTGATTATGCATTAAGCATAATGTTCTAATTACAACTTATCTCTTAGGGCTTTGATGAAGGAGTTCACTTAGCAAATAGGTCACCACACAAGCTGCTTCTTAGGTTGTCTCCAATAGATCTGTAGTCTATTGTTTAGGTCTGCACTTCTCCTTAGTGGGTGAATCAACAATCAGATCTGGTCTTTCAACAATCACAGGTCTTCTACAGTTTTGGAGATCGCACTTTCAACATCAGAGATGACAATGAAGGAGGAGCTACAAAGTTCGCACTTGACTGGAAATGAATTCGCACCTTTCTGATGTATTTCGCATTAGCTAATAGCAGACCGAATTTCACAATTGATGTATGAGTTGCAAGTGTATAATGTTTCACTTTGCATCTTTATTTATATCCATCTTACCCTTAATTACGTCGGCCTTTGAATGTGGTATTTTGGCGCCAAGAATCTTAGTGTAGCGTGTCCTTTTAAGAGGCTGGCCCTATTTGAGAGTGGCATGTGAGAAGGGGCCCAACCCTATTGGAGGATGGTGTGTGGGAAAGGGCCCAGCCCTAGAGAGTGGCGTGTGAGGAAAAGGGCCCAGCCCTAAAGGGCGGATTCCAATGTTGCCTTAGGCAATTGGAATCCGCTCTTCACCCTAATTAAAAAACCAACAGACAATACCTCTCAACCACTTATTCAGTGGGAGGACAGAAGCACAAAGAAATTACAAGCACTAAGGCGGCCCAACCAGCGTCTTCCACTTATGCAGTGGGGATTACAATAAGCACTTCAAGTTCAATAAGAGGTTAGTACTACTAACCAATGATACAAGATGATTACAATAAAGTACTACAACATTCAATCATAGACTAACACTGATTTTAGGCTAAAACATAAAAACAACAATTCTGATATAAATACCAGCATCTCCAAAAATGGATCAGCAACATAGAAATGCACATAACTCTTCCGAATCAGCTCCAAAATGCTCATGAACTCAGGCGAACAACTGCTATGACCTAGGTGAACCAACCAAGAGCTCAAACCAGCACCAAAATCACCACACACAAGTGGCACGCAAACCAAGACACTCAAGGAAAGGTACGGCTAGCTGCAAATTTTGATTTGCTCTTAAAAAATCCACTCAACACCAAATCCAATGCCCTTTTAGAGGAATTATTGCCTCTCCAGTACGCTTCCGACGAGCCTCTACCCAGAAGAAACGGACACTCAAGCAGAGAGTTATGAACAGAAATCCACTTCAGCCACTCCAAACCAGCAACATAGAAAACTCACCAAAACTCTAAAACTGAAAATCCTCACACCAAAAACAACTCTCAATTACACCCACCAGCTAGGTACTATATTGCAAGTACGAAACTATGCTAGCTAGGAAGCCTCAACTCCGAAGCTCAGTTTTGCTCTCTATTTCGGCAGCATAACAATGCAAATTCTTTTGATCCCCTAAATGAGAGCCCGAGGCTCTTATTTATAACTTTTTTGCTCCCTAAATTCAAATGCAAATGCGCCCAAATACATCCAAATTACATGTCACTTCATTATTTCCCCCAAAGGTGCCCAAATACATTTGAAAAATATTAAATAAGTCCCTCAAGGATGGTGTCCTCTTCCCTTAGGCAAGTTCAAACTTTTGCCTAGGATAATAACTTGCAAACAAGACATTGAGTGATGCTCATGAAATAATTCGATTTCCCTTATGCCATTGACTTAGGAAAATTTGATAAAATCACTTGAATAAAATAAACTTCTATTTCCCAAAGTCGTCCAAAATAATATAATTAAATATTAACCTTCGAATGCAGTGTTAATATTTAATAAATCATCCTTCAAGCCAAATACTGCTCAAAACCCAAATGAATTGAGGACTGAAGTGCTGAACCATCCACCGAATTGAATTGAATCTCTGAACTGTCTTGCTATAAATAGAATCACCTGAATTGATACTTACAAAAAATAGTAAGTCAAGCAATATAGCTCCGAAAAACATCATCTTCGCACCCAGTGACAGAACATGGAAAACTCAGTAAGATAGCACCATCTAAACAGTCAATCCCTGACTTACGAAAAATAGTAAGTTCATGCTGCACCAATGTTTGAAACCCTAATTCTTCATTCCACATAGCCTACGGGTCCCTGAGATAGGCCAATGGACCACTGAAAGCACACCATTGAGAAGGGGACATTACAATATTAGTGACTAAAACAACACCATTGTTTGCCCATTAAATTGATGATTCTTAAACTACATACCGTCATTGTTCTTAACAAGATTAATATCGCTAATCATTCTTCAAGTGATTGACACATATATTAAGATTATGAGATGCCTAACCGACGTCACCTGTGATGTCATATGCTTCTTCCATGTATTCACTGCTATGGATTATTGACACACCACTTAGTGTCTTGCAACAAGTCAACTCCAATATAGCAACATGGATATCTTCTCCACGAGGAATGATGATATCTGCATAATTCCTTTGATGGCAATACAAATTCATCATATGCTGGCTTCACAACTCTGGAATATTGCTCAAGGACCAATCTTAAATTTCTTGCAACTGTATCGCACCTTATTCTCCTTGCAAGACATGTATCGGCATCTTTCGGGTAGTATGTCTAGATCGGTGCCACTACTATACATGATCTTAACGTCCAGCTGTCATCTTTTCATTAATACATATTATGCTCCTAAAGTCAATGAGCTTATTCGATTAGACAACAACATCTTAGAAGTAATGAGCTTCTCTACCTCCAAAACAATTGCATCCTTGCGCTTTATGCAAATCACAGTTCCGTTGCTATCAACAATCTTTAGATTAGTATATCACTTATTGTCGTCTTCTAATCACTGCTTATCAAACGTATTCACTGCTATTTATAACAGTATTGTTTTTCATTATCCCTGAGTAATTGCTCTTGACATCAGTGACAATATTTCCAACATCATGATGCATGAATATATGCATTACTATTCCAATGTACCATTCCAATTAGTTGTGCAATCAGATCCATGTTTGGTCTCCCACTTGTCATAAAGTCCAATATTATATTGAATCTGAAAAATGTCATGAGTTTGTATTTTGATTACTTGTTTTAGAATGAAGTTTGTGTAAACTAATCATCAATAGAACACTGATCTTGAACTTTAATATAATTTCATTCTCTCCTAAATAAATTTGCTTTCAACTTTAATTGTAAAATCAGGAGTAGGACCTTCATAGACTCAATCCCATGTTGAAATGCAAGAAATTTTTAACACAGAAAACTTCTGGTGTTATCAGTGTATGCAGCAAATCTGTTTATTTTGCATGATGCATACTTTTACATTCATTCATTTTCTTTGCACATTACAACATATCATGGATAGCAGAAATTTTGGTCTCAAATTCTTGCAGTGATACAGGGATCCAGGAAAGAGGTTTTTCTGCTATGCACAAGGATACAGCACACATTTCTTTTGTGTTGCATCTTTTCTCTGGACAACAACTATAGCTTTTACCCTTCATCGCACTGTTGTGAGGCATAAAACTGACGTTGAAGAACTGGGAGCCATATTTCATTTATATGTATGGGGTATGTGCTATTTCCTTATCTGAATTGTTCACTGGATTTCTATGCACTAAGCCCATCAGAGAACAGTTTCACAAATATTTGCAAATGGAAACCCTCAGATCTTTCCTGTTATTTCAGTTTCCAGTTTGAAGCATAATTTTTTCTGTCTGAATTCTTCAGTTCTAAAAGACTGATAAATTCTTAGCAGTTTAATGACTAAGTGATCATATAAGTGTGTCGATTCATGTGTTGTCCTTGCACCAGCTTTTCAAACTTTTTTGCTCATTTTTTTGTTCAACACTTGTCCAAGAAACAATCACATACTGCTGGTTGCCTTTTATTCATATTGCAAATAAAATTAAGGATTGTAAGTACGCTTAATCAAATTAGGCATCTCTTCTTTATGTTTGGAAATTCTTATGTGCTTGAGATATTTGAAGCGTTGTGCATCTTTTTCTTTTCTCCTCTGAAGCATTCCCTGTTGCATGAATATATGGTTGAAAATTTCTGCAAGAACTCCGGTACAATTGTAGAATGGATTGTTGCTGCAAATTGGATTGGAAAGATATTGTTTACATTGGTTATTTACTGACTATCATAGAGGCAAGTGCACTTAGGAAAGAAGCTTTTTCATTGTTGTTAGGTTCACAATGTTTATATTGGAGGCGTTGTGTTTTTTTTGTATGCTTTTAACCTTATATTACATGAGCATTGCAAATAGTTGAAAATTCTTTTGTAGGTAGATAAATGTAATAACCCAAATTTTTGCTCAAGTTGTTAATGGACAGAAGATGACCGAACAAATTTGCTGTGACACAAAAGTGGCATTAAGCAAGCCAGATAACACTAGTATATGCTTAAGGTGTCATAACAATGTGTGATGATATACTTGACATGCACACCAATTCACAATGCATAGTGACACAAGCAAAAGACTTAACACTACCCTAGGACAAGATACCAAGGTTGGCATGGATGAGAGACAAGATTCCAACTCCAAATTCCATTGGGCTATGACAACCAGAAAATTCAAAACTACCATTTCATGTTTTAGAGGGAAACTACTTGAGAGTCGGACTTCAGGGTGAGTGTCAATTCCCTTCCAACATCCACCTTCTGCTAAACAGAGTGGACTAAACCCAATTGCATGTGGACCTTTGACCCCCACTTGAGATTGGGACTTATTTCAATTTGAGGTTTTGCCCATACTCTAGGTCTTGCACTAAAACTCTTCTTTGTAGACCTTGGGCTCACACGAGAACATGGGACTTGTTCCCAAGTCCAAGATTTTTGCTGTCCTTTGTGATTTGTGGCACAATGGGAAGCACATCTACTAAATTGTAATTGTTAGGCTTCCACAGGGACTTGAACCTTTGGTTTCGAGTCCTTGATTCAACACAATCCCCACGGCTTGCCACACAAGCCTCTTTTTAACATGTACTCATTTGGACTCTGTGCACACTTGGGACTTGTTCCCAAGTCCCAAGTTTGTGCCGACTCTTGTGGCTTGTTAAGCAACTTCACAAAGTGGGACTTGGACCTAGGCGTAGTTTAAAGTCCAAATTTTTCAACAATGCTCATGGCCTAACTACTTGAAACTATTTGAAGGGTGGGATTTGAATTTCCTTAGAGGCTTGAAACCTTTTAAGTTCCAAATCCTGATTTTGACTAGAAACTTGGTTACCACTAGGGGAAAACAAAGAAAGGAAACTCTACGGAAAGGAACTAAGTTATTGAGTACACTCCTTTTGGGTCCCAATCTTGTACCAAATGGGTGCAGGTACGTGTCCTATGATGAGAGCGTCTTGGGTTTGCCCAGAGTCTTGCCTAGGCACCTTGGGTGAACCCAAGGGCTGCCCATACAAAAAAGAAATCTTTTTTTTTTCAAAATATTTTTATAAACAAAAATGTGCCAAATACCCAATTTTGCCATTCTGATAAATTGTCAAAATGGCATGTGTCATTAAGGTTTGTGTGGTTTCAAATGCGTTTGGCCCTATTGGGGGCATTACCCTTAGATCCCCATGAAGGTTGTTTCCCCTTAACCCCATCGAGATCTTCACTCCCAACTCCCACTAGTTATTGGGATCTCTTGTCACATAAGAAACTTCATTACAATGAGGGGGCCTAGGAGTGGAGACCAAAACTGCCTAGGAGTGGAGACCAAAACTGACAACTTAGACAATTATCTTTATGACAATCATAATATCATTGATCAATGGTAAAGTGTCATGCTATCAAAGATTCAAATGTCAATGTCATTATTATTATAAAATATAACATTATATGATATATCAAATGTATTTGCAATTTTGTATATTTAATAAAACATTTGCACACACACATATAGCCACACCCAACTATACCACAGCCAAGGAATTTTTTTTTCCATACCAGCATACCAAAAACTTGTACCCGTAACCACCCCCATACTAGAACTAGCAACTTAGGCAAGAAAACCAGCAAGGACTAGTTTCTTCACTCAACAAAGCATAATTTCCCTGATTTATGAGCTAAGGCAAAACGATTCAAGGAAAATGCTCAAGGGATCATGAGCACCAACTTGGCCCCAGGAGAGGCCGTTGAAGGACACGGGTTCATAACGAATGAGGCAAAAAACAACACTAGCTTCTTTATAGCAAGGAAAGACTAGAATCACAACATGACAAAAGTGCTACAAAAAGCAATACACATTTGACACCAATGTCAACACATTCCAAAAGCAAAGATGGAACAGTCATACATAATGATAACACAATATAGATTCATCTATAAATATTCATAATCATAATTACAACATTAAATAATTTAATCCAAATATAGACAATCATCATGATTTCAGCCTTATAAACTTGTCAACACCCTCACAAGACCTGATGTGGAAGAGTACCAAACAATAAGAATAAACATTGATGAATCATAACACACATCACAAATTTCATCAAAGTAGAACTATGCACTAAATACAAAAGGCCCACAGACTCCACTTACAAAAATTGCAATAAACAATTAAATGTGATCATAACAGAATAACCAGCTAGAGGCTACTTCTCAAACATGAAAGGATCTCAGTCCAGTACATAAATGATACAATAAATATTGAGCCACCTTCAAGGTGCTCCAATAATCACAATGCATAACATTAAATGCTGAATGAGGAACAATTCCAAGCTTTTGAGAGATCTTCTTAAATGGACAAATGGAGGAATGCTACCCACCTCCCAATCATATTATCATTATCAAGTGCAACAGATGCCTATACCACTATAGGCAACCTTTAGCTATGGAGAAGAAGATCATGGTTGCATTGCTATCAAGGCCAAGGCTCACACACATACAGGGTATATTTGGCAACACTCGCGCCAATCAAACCACATATCACATGTGTCAACTCACGCTAAATCAAGTGGATTGTTAGCCTATTCAGTGCGTTCTCGTAGGCTAATGAGTTAGGGTTAGAGGACTCATGATGATAGCTTGATCTAGCTTTTGGTGGTGACAAGTATGCTATTGAGTTTAGGCAATTGAGAATTGCATAACGCCCTTTTTTGGAGTGGTTTTGGAGAGTTTTCCCATACTATTTTTAGTAAGTGTCAGGTTGGACACTGACTTGGTCTATTAACAACGTTTCTATTTCAGGAATGTTAGTGGATGCATTGGATGCTGATATTCCGGGTTTTAATGTGTTCCGGTGTATATAATTTAAATAACGTTAAGTTATAAAGTTAAATTAAATATTTAACTTTAACATATTTTTTGGCTATATGGGCGCCGAAGTTAAAATTAGAAGTGCAAGTGACAAATATTAAATAAATTGGCTTTATTGAGGTGGGCACCAATATTGGGAGACATAAGGTGTTTTTTAAATTAAATTAAAAAATTGAATCTCTTGGCTGGGCGTGGAGTTTAGGAGGTCTATGATTGACAGTTTTTGAGCTCATTTGGATATGCTGGATTTGATATTTTGCAAATAGACTTAGTTGGTTGAACTTGTTCATCCTGTGGCTTTTTGAGGACGAAAAGCCTTTCAAGGAACATCCTCTACATTAGTAAAATATCTAATCTGGAGGATTCATTGGTGGTTTGATACAAGAATCACATTTTGGCTTCATAGTTGAATAAAATCTTTAGTTTATGTGCAGCAGATTTACAAGGCAGATTTGAGAGATATTGTGAAGGGAGATTGAGGGAATTATTTGCAGTTTGGTGGCAGATTTATCATTCTTGGGCTGGCCGTACTCATCCCCTTGCTGGCTGTACAGCTAAGTAGGGATGTGAGGATTTGTGGAGGATGGTGACTGGGGCTTGAGGGAGTTGGTATGCTGATTTGTGGCATCCAGACCTGCAGTAGAATATCTACATCAAATCTTCCCTTTTGGAGGTGTGCTTGAAGTTGGCGTCTAGGGTTTATATGTACTAATTTGCTGGATTTCTTGTCATTTCTCAATATCATTTGTAATCAGCAAATAGTTATGTTTGATATTTTATTGTAATGAGATTCCACCATTTGGGTATCTTTAGTTTTGATGATAAATTGTACTTTCAGATTGTTTCTGGTTGGAAATATAGTATTTGGATAGTCATTTCAGTTCTTAATTATTGCAATATATATCTATTGTGAAACACAACTTCTCAATCTCCATCTATTTCTATAAAGTATAAACTATTCAAACAAAAAACAAAACATACAAAAAGAAAAACAAGAGTGCATGTTACATCAAGCATAAGGCAATACATGGCACATACACACCAATCAATACATATACATGGATGATCACAGATCACATCAGATACTAAAATCCAACAAGGGAAGGAAGAGAATCCTTGGCATAAGACAAGGAGTATTAACACAGTTGCCCAATGATGCTGTAGTAAATTTGGGAGTAAATATTCCTCAATGAAGATACTCATCACATTCACTGATTCCTAGAGTTGTGACACATCATAACAAGATCAAACTTCAAGAGCTTTCCAATCCTAGCACATAAAGTCTTACTAATTAATTATTAACCCAGAGTGCCATTAATTAACACTTGGTTAAACTCTACCACTAGGTTTGTTCCTGTGGTCTCTTTTTATCATAGCAAACAAGAGGTACTCCTTTCCTATCCTAGGCTTCCTTGATCCTAAAAGTCTAACACTACAATTTTACAAATTGGGCGTGGCAGACAAATCAATGCAAACTTTCATGACACTTTGCCAAAAAATGCAGAATTCAAAAAATTAAGTAGACAACTCATCCACAAAATAATTCATTCATATGAGGTCTGAAATGCAATTTTTCTATTTTTCTTCAAGGACGTCAAAATCATAAAAATCTCATGCCTCCATTGATGGAGTCACATGATATCTTCAAATTTCTCACAATTTTCTAACATTTAAAAGAGAAGAAATTTAAAAAATCCAAAGATGACTCGTACACACTTTACGGGTTTTAACAACATATATATTTTGGATCACTATTGATTTAGATTCGGGTTAACACAGATTCACAAGGACTAAGTAGATTGAATTGGCTTAACAAGATCCATGTCAACTTCTCCACATACCAACCATTGGTCTAATACCTATAAATTTCATGCACACTCAAGTCAAACATTAGGCATACCTGCTCCACATAATAATAGTTAAAGCAACATAATCTAATGATAATCAATGTGGTGTAAATCGTAACATGATATTAGTTAATCACATCTACTATAAATCATCTATGACTGTCATGATCCAGGAACAATATGCATAATCAACAATAACACATAATGCTGAAACAATGAAATGATCTAACATACATGGGCACAACATATGCACCCCATAATGCATAGCTGGGAAACCAATGCAAAAACATAACTCATTGGAAACACCTCAATGGACATACCAAGTATCTTCACAAAAGTGTCTAGAATACAACATAAGAACACCTCAATGGCACAACAAACCTCATCGGAAATTTTTATGCAACAGATTATAGCATGTGAATCATCAATCGAATAATACACTCAATACAACATCTATTACATGAATCAGAAAGCACACAAGGCAAACACTAGAGAGAGCATTACAGATACAATCTGATTTGAGGTTGAATCTAGTCACAGTCAGAGTTGGCAATGACCATCTCTAATCATTAATGTTTTCTATGTTTAGTAGAACACATTCTTGACCACGTTCAAAGCCATTGTCGAATGATCTTAGTTCTGCAACCATTACATAATAAAATCATAATATTGCCTGTATTAAGAATGCCATATGGATATTCCTTGCAATTTTATTTTAGATATGCTGGCCACTGGTAGAATCAGTAGCTTTGTTGCAAGTTTCTGTCACTGAACTAGCTTTCAATCTAAAATCCTTTTGTGTATTGTAGTTATACTTATGAGGTCTTGACATGAGGGCTGTATACCTAGATCTTATTCCAGGCCAGGATTATAGTTTCATTATTTTTATATGAACTTTAGTTATCGTTTTCTTTTTACTTCTTATTGGCTATACATATTTTTAATATTTATTTCTTCTGTACAACTTTTCAGGAACTTCCCTTGTAATGATCATCATACCTTCTATTGGAGATGGTTATGGACAAACAGGTCTTTGGTGCTGGATTCAAACGACAAGGGCTGGAAAGGTAGTTTCTTATTATATCTTGTATACTTCAAGTGGAAATCTACTTCCTTCAATGGAAATTACCAAGTGTAGGTTTTACGTGACTTGGTTGTGTAATAAAAATATACTTATAGAGAACTTGTTAGTGTGATTGAGCATAAAGTTAATTGAGTAAACTTTTGAGTCAAGCGTGAACTTCTAAATAAAGATAAAAGTAGACATCTAGCTGCTTTCTAATGGTTTCTTCAACGATTAAGACCAAACATTTCTGTTGGCTAAAGCCTAGTGCAAATATTGAAAGGCAAGTGAAGTTTTAGAAAGATTACACGTGAAAAGTTTGAGTTTAGAAAATTTGGTAAGATTTTGCACCCAATGTGTTGACGCCTTGTAAAAGTTTTAGCTTTTCATGTCCGTTAGGGTAAAAATTATGGTAAGTCTCATAAACCCTAAACCCTTGCAATCGTGCATCTTGCTCAAATCTTCTAATTTGTTGTTGACCTCTGTTAGTAGGTTGCCAGTTTATTAGTTGTCACTTAAGTCTACCATCATCATGAGATGACCAACCCCTTTTCCTTAGCACATTACCCATAAACTGGTGAAGCATTTTAAAATACTCAGTCTATTGCCTCACAACTTAAGTTATAAATTCTGCATGTGTGATATATAATGTCTTAAGTTTTACCACTCTCCTCATCCTCGATAGGGGCTAAGTCATTATGTTTTGAGTTTTAACCCTCACGGGTAGGCAGGGAAGCCCTCACACGTCTATTGTTTAATTGTTTTATTCTATGTTTTAGCTCTCCCCATGGCCCTGCTGGAGCTATATTGCTTGTCACTTAATTGTTGTGGACTTGTGGGGGAGGCTAACACATGACTACTAGGAATCTATTTTAAATGCTTTATCTTTGGATGATCGAGATCTTGTCTTCACAAGATCAACAATTCTTGGTGCCCCCATGGAGGAACGAGGGTGGGACCAAAGGGAGCCCGTGGGATTGTGAGATGGCTTTAGTCTAATAACGTGGCCATCTAGGTGGAAAGTAAAAGATGATATCTAGGTGGAAAGTAAAAGATGATATGGCTTGTTTTTATTCGCCTAACCATTTTTCAAATTTGGTCAGCGAATGTCAAACAACACGTCTGTTAGAAGATCAAGGGTTAGCATTTGAATTTGCAAGAACGGCTAGTCACCGAACTGTAGGCTCATGTGAGTGAGGAGTAATGGCAGAAATGACTATTTTATCTACCCAATTTTGCTATTAAATGCTAATTTTGGGTGTTTGGTCCTTCATTCATGCATTGTCGAAGAGCAAGAGCATTCTCAGAGCGAAAAAGGCGACTTCTTTGCAACAAGCTAGGGTTTCAGTTCTGTATACAAGTAAAAAATCTCAATTCCCAGTGTAATTTACAATCTCCCAGTATTATACATCTGTTTGAACTAAAAATTAGGGCATTGTAGTGTCTGAGTTTCACAAGAACAAAATACAATTCTTGTTCTAGTAAACCCTAAAGCCACAATGAGTCAAACAAGCCAAGCTACCTCCTCTGCTGCAAAGTGTCCACTCCAACAAGACCTAATTGATCTTCTCCCTAGCTCATCCATGAAATCATCACCCTTAGGCAAGTTTGAAGATAGATGTGCACAATGCCGAGACACTTGCTGGGATTTATTCATACATTGGTACAGAAAGAGGGTAAAACCTATGACTATGTCCAATGTATGGGCATGATTTAATTGTCCCAAACAACTTTGTGGATGTGGATTTTCTTAGGTTACTAGTATGGTCTTATGATGCTAATGTCAAGATCAGAAACAGAGAGGGGGAAGAGTTTTTTTTTTTAGATTGCACGAATTGGGTATAGCACCCTGTAGTGACCCACCCCGGATCACAGTAACACAACTGATTTGTAAATCTGATTTTTGTTTCTTTTTCTGATGTTTCTGATTTTTTTAGATTTTTGAGTTTTTGCTGATGCTTGTAGATAAAATGAGAAATACAAGAGATAAACTGGAATTGAAAATAAGGGAAAGTAAATTACAGCAGAGACAAATTGTTTTGATATTTATTTACATATAATGGACCATTACATACCCATACAACCCAAATACAGGTCTGATATAGATCTGAGGCAGCAAAACAGTCACCTAGCGATCGTAATGCCACCATAAATAGACTCTCTAGGTTATGATCTGATATTTAATCTATTTTTGAAGGTCTGAGACTGTTCCTTATGGGTCTGAAACTCTGTGCCCAGCTAAAGTCTTGCTGTAACTCCTCAAATTGAGAGGCGGCAGGCTGAGATTGCTGATGAATATGAATGCTTGATGCTTAAACAATACCGATTTGCAATTTACTTCTTCAATTCTGCTCTCCACACTGATTGATCCACTGCTTCTTTCACAATTATGCTGATAAATAAAGATTTGCCCTGTCCTTAGATGGTCTCACACACCTGCAGGCATTCAAACTTCTGAGAGTGTACGTTCTCAAAAGCTCTGATCTACTGCTGAAAACCCTGTTCAAGGCTCCAATACAAGCTGCTGCTGTAAAAAGTGAATTCCATAATGCCAAAATCCCTCAACCAAAGTCACTTTATCTTCTTCACGAATCAAACTTTCTCAAAAGAGCATCTTTTTGGCATATTCCCAGGTTATTTCTATGGCATATTCCCTCTCATAAAGGAAATCGATCCTCTTAGGAAAGCCTTTATGTTTAATGATTAAGTTGTTTTTAAAGAGACCAAGTTATGTCTCTAGGCATCATTACTTGCAAGGGGGTCCACTTCCCTTTTATTATTTAAATAAATGGAGACACTAAAGTCACTATGAAAATATTCAATTTATTCACTGAAATCTCACCCAATCACACCTCCAAACTGAAACTGAGGGTACCACTGTTCCTCGGGGTGATGATTGGACATAGAATTCCAATTGCCAGTTTCCCCCTAAAATCTAGGAATACTCCTCCAAGGCTAAGGAATCATCCTTGAACACTGAAACGCATGCCACTGGCCTCCTATCAATCCTCTTGACATCTTGGTGGGTCCACTAGTGACTGCCAGTCTGCTCCTAAAAAATAGGAACCTCACTAAAATCTAGGAGGCACCTCCAAAAAACTGAGGATGCTCCTAGTGACTCCTACTATGCTTCCCCACACTCCGGGTGAACTGACAATCATTCCCTACAAAATAGGAGCCCTTCTTAAAAAATAGGAAACTGGCTCAAAGCTCCAGAAAGGACTCATATGCCTCCCCAAAGTCTCTTGTCCCATTGTGTAAGTCCCCTATCCATTGTATTAGCCTACGAGGACTCCTGTCAATAGGCTAACCCCTGCAAAAGATACTGACCTAGGAAATGGGGACATCAGACAACTCCCCTATAAATTGCAGTGCGTCGGGTAAACTTTTTAATCTAACAGGTGACATTGGTGTGATCTGGATTGGGAGGAGACTAGACCTTGTGACCTCGTGCTTTACCACTAGAAGCTCTTGCCAATCAAGCTAGGCCCCCAACCCAGAGAGGGGAAAGAGTTGGTCACCATCTCTAAGCTAAAGATTGTAGATGCATTCATGCTAAATAGAGCAGCCAAAAATGCTATTGTTTGATAAATTCAAGGAGAAAGGCTCAAAAGTTACAACAACAAAGCCGCCTCCATCCCTAGAAATGAGAGTGAGCCTTTTTTACTTGTTTCATTTAAAGATTATTTTGTCAAAAGCTACTATGCTTTTTGTCAAGTTCTAGGAGAAGATCACAAGGACAGAATGCCAATTGAACTCATGTTCATGGGCATGGACATTTAGAATCCTATGGTTAATGTGGAGTTTGATTTTGCAACTTTTCTCTCAGACAAGATACATGAGGGATTGATGGCCATCCAAAAGAATGATAAGGTTATTAAGTTTAGGTTTTATTCCCTATTGTGTCGTTTTTTGTTATATGAAGGGAGAAATGGATGGGACAAGGCCCTTAAAGTAACAATGATTGATAATAACAATGATAGAATGCTTGTCCAACGCTGGACTTACATATGGGATAAGCATTGCAAGAATGCTGATTTTGTTGCATTCACAATCATTATGTTATAAGAATTATGGGTCTCTTAGGAACAGATATAAACAGACTCCCTCCAAAGATTGTGACAATGTTAAGACCACATTAGAGGAACCTGGACTTGGGTATAAATCACAACTGGGGTGATTGGTACCTACGCACATATCATACCGTCTTCAGATTGTATGGATGCTCTGTTCCCCCACACATTCTGCCAATTTTTGGACCAAGAAGAATAGTATTCTTAGAATACACGTGACAGATGAATGAGGTTGAGAAATTACACCTCAAAGGACAGAAGAAGGGGACATTTTTGCCATCAACCATGGCTTTTGCTAACTTTTCTTTAAGGAAGGTAGGTTTGGAGCATATATATTCTATTCTTTAAGGGATATAAATTAGAATCTGCAATAGTGAGGAACTTTGATCCTGAAGGATTCGTTCAGAGTCTAAGGGTGCAGATAAGAAGGGGTACCTTCAAACATCAAGTACTAATTGCAGAAGAGGTGATAAGAAATGTCCAATCCCTAAAGGAGGTAATCATCAAAAGAAGAAAATGGGAGATTATACAAAGGGGAGAAGAGCAAAGGAAAAAGAATAACCCTGACTATGAAGTGGTATATGCAGAAATAACTGATCCCATGGAGAGGATCAACAAAATTTTGAATTTTTTTGAGAAATTATATGGCAAGGCTCCCTGGGTGGAAAGTAGGCCTACCTACCAGCCTCCTCCAGCTAAACAGGTGCAAAGGCCATCAGGTGTGGTAATTGTAGAACTTGATACACAATCGGTACAAGGCCCTCCTCCAAGCCCACCACAATAGCCATACAAGTTGTATGATCAAAAGTTCACCTGGGGCTTTTTCTGAATTTGAAACTTTTACCACAACTAAAATATTCTACTTAGCTGTTAAATCACCAATATTAATAAATGCAAAGTTTAGTTGGTCTTCAGCCTGTACATGTGTGTTTTCCTTAAGAGATTCTTCTCTCTTTTCCGCAGATCTTTGCTCCTTAGAAGCACTCATACACATTTTTGTTCTTGCTATGTTTTATTTGGGCACTTATTTTGATGACATTTCTACTGCCTAAGAACAACTACTTCCTAGATGCTATTCAAAACTGTACAAGGTGTTGGAACCCTAAAATTTGCAATTTTTAGAATTCCAAATTCCAAGACAAGGAGCAAGAAAAATTCTAAATTATATATATATATATATATATATATATATATTGAATAGGTACTGTTATCGGGAAAAAGTGTATAGTTAGTAATGTTAATTATCAATAGTTAGTTAGCCGACGGGTAGGTAGTTGGAGTCGCGACGGTTGGGTCGCACCCCTACGGCTAACATTACATACCACAACACCCGGAGGTGATACAATATATGATTGCCGAAGGGGTGCGACCCAACCGTCGCGACTCCAACTACCTACCCGTCGGCTAACTAACTATTGATAATTAACATTACTAACTATACACTTTTTCCCGATAACAGGTACAAGTAATATATTTTATATTTGTTGCACAATATGAAACCATAACATAAACACAATAATGGGCATAAAAAATGGAGTGTGAAGCACCAAAGGGGGTATTTACATCATTTAAAGACCATTTATCCATTGTATACCCATAAAATAGCCTTAAAATACCTCTAATATGCCTAAACAACTTGTAAAGTGACAATTAATTACATAAACTAAGGCAATTTCGGGATTTGGAATTATTTTTATTTAAAAGGGGGGTGTCTTTTCACCCAAAGGGGTATGAAAACCATTCAAACACATATATGTGTGATGTAAAATGTAAAGAGAAAAAAAAAACAGAAAGAAGAGAGAATAGAGATAGAAGAGGTGGAGGCAATTTTGTACTTTAAAACTTTTTATCAAAAATAACCAGTTGCATTTTCTTTCTCATATGTGTTGAGAGTTAACATATTTTTAGAAGTTAGTTGCTTATGATATTATCTAAAAGAGGATAAGGTTATTCGTGTTCTTCCAGTAAAATTATGTGTTTCATATTGTAGATTTGGATCAAAAGATTTACTCGTGAATTGTAATTGTTCCCTGTATTTCTTCCTTGGATGGTCTCTTAAAAGTTAGGGTTAAATCCATTCAAGCAGTTTACAATATAGACATTGAAGTAGAGCTCATAAGAAACAGTAACTGACAGACTCATCGAGAGGTGGTGGGTTTAAAAACTGTCTCATAAGTTTACACAATATGTCCTGAAGAAATATAAGACTCTGTAGCCCAAATAAGAGGAAAGGCACTGACCATTTGTAAACAAACCCTCTAACCATACCAATCACCCTTTACTTTTAAGCATTAGGATTAGTAGAGTAGGTATAGTAGGTAATTTAGCCAAAGTGTAACATATATACTTTTGTAAGATACATAGATCAACACACACATCTGAAATCAGTCTGTTTAAGAAACTTATGCCATTCTGAAACTAGGAGATATCAGATTAAGACACTAAATCTGCTATAAAAAGCATTAGTTGAAGGAACAACTAGTGAGTAGGTATACCCGCCTAGGTCCTGCAAAGCCTAAAGTGAGAGAGTTAGTAACCAAATAGGTTCACTCTATAAGTTGGCCAAGTCAATTGGAGGGTTTGATCATAGGAGTTGGCATTTCCTTAGAACCTATCCAATCTGTTGATTTGAGACCCAACACAAGGCACTTCCTCAAATGTCTCCTAGCTTTCAGAACACTTATTTAGTTAGACAGCGAACAAATATTCAAGCTGTATTGTATATGGCGCCTTTCAACATCATCCATCACACTCTAGCAAATAACTAACAAATAAATGATCTGCTTCTCTTGATCTCCTTTTCACTCTTGCTTTGCTTTAGGTATCTGACTGGGTAATAAAGAAATGATATGGCTGCCCTTGGCAAATAACTAATGCTTTAAATTTTCCATTACAATGTCTCTAGCTCTGATACCATGTTGAAACAGCGAACAAATTTAATGTACAAATCACATCATTACTGCACACAGATATGACACCAAATTTATGTTACCCCAATTTTCCAGAATGGGGATAGCAGGGGATGGGGGAACAAATTTTAGGGATGGCTGGGATGGCTATTTAAAAAATAGGGAAAACATTTAAAATATATAGGAAAACTTAAAATATTCATATGATAACACTAATAAAGAATTCATCATATACATTATAAATCCTTAATACATGACATTTGTGTTGAATTGAGGGGTCACATGAGAGTCAAACAAATTAGCAAATGTCAAAACTTAATTGCTTTCAAATTCATAGTCAATATGCACACTGACACAATATTAAAAAATAGTATACAAATTGCAACAAAATGCCCTAAGGCTTCAAGTTTCACTTTCTTTTTCTTGTCTTTTGGCCACAATATTTTTGGACCTAACTTGCCAATTTTGGTATCGAGGTGGGTATGTAATGTGCCCACTCTAATCAGTTTCAGTGATCTATGGGTTAGCCTATTATTTTGGACTCTCGTAGGCTAACATTTTGGATAGAGAGTCTCAGTGGTAGTTCCACTTCTTCAGTTTCGTCTTGGGTTCAATTCCAGGGCCTTAGCAGTCAGTGTTTGGGCTTAGTTGTGGGAGTAAGTCAATTTGACAGTTATGCTATTTTTAGTTAGGGCACCTGGACACATGGGGGTTATTTAGTGTTGACTCCAGCTTTAGACAACATGTCAAAAGACTGAATAATGAAGGAGATATTAATATTTTAGTGGTTTAAGTTATTTAATTAACTTATATGGTTATTATTAAGTCATAAAGTGACTTTATTAAATTAAAAGCCATTTAATATTCTATGCAAAGTTAATTAAATACTTTTTAATGTATTTAAAAGGCATTTGGGCGTACTTCTTGAAAATCGTGCCATTTGGGGGTTATAAGGAAAATGAAGGCAATTCAAACTCTATTATTGATTATTTGACAATGCTTGATTTTTCTCTGTAGATTTTCTAAGACAAGGTTTTCAGAGGGTTTGCTATTGAAGAACGTTCATCCTTCATGGATCTGTGATTCTTAGGCTATGAAAGATCAGCTGAATTATTGCAAATTGAGAGGGCTTCATCCTAGAGTCTTACTGTGCTTCAGTAGAGTTTCTTATTTTCAGTTATTTGCAGATTTTACAATTAGGAAAAGGCTTTCAGACTTAGACGCCCCAATCAGCAGTAGTTGGCATCAAATAAGCAAGCCGTACATTTCCTTGGGCTGGCTGTACACCATCAGCCAGGCACGTGGGAGTCTGGAAAAGGGCGTGGGATTTGGAGGGCCGAAATGCCTTACCCTTTGGTAGTTAGACTGCTCTACCTTGGATGCCTAGCCTATT
Organism: Cryptomeria japonica; assembly: GCF_030272615.1. Taxonomy (NCBI): domain Eukaryota; kingdom Viridiplantae; phylum Streptophyta; class Pinopsida; order Cupressales; family Cupressaceae; genus Cryptomeria; species Cryptomeria japonica. The sequence continues at coordinate 662,045,870 of NC_081406.1, read as the reverse complement.
CAGGCTACTTTATCAACTTTCTAGCTTAGAGTGAGAGAAATCATAATCTGGACCTGTATGCCTACTTTGGTTAGTTTCCTAGTTTTGGTTGGCAAATTTCAGAATCCTTAAATTAAAATAAGTTGAGGACCTCCAGTTATGTTTTATGTATTAGTTTCATTTGCAACAGTTATTATTCATAATATAGTTGCAGTTGCTCTCAATTTCGTTTCAATTCAGTTTTATGAGCAATTCTTGTTTGGTGCACTTGTCAAATTTTTATTTAAATTTGTTCAAAACCCTTTAAAATACATAAACAAATCAGAATTGACATTTTAGAGAAGTTAGAACCAGCAGGGTTCTTACAATGGTTTCAGAGCTTTGATCTTGCCTTCCTAGAGGGTTAGAAGTTCTTATGCATCAGCATCAGTTTGGGCCTCACAGGTTTTATACACGCAGAAGACCTGATTTACAAGGAAACCATGATCAAATTGAAGAGATGCCAATTGAAATCATGGGAGACAAGAATGATGGTGAGCCACATAGAGAGCCTGTTAACAATGAGGACCAGGGAGCCAACATTATTATGAGGGGTCTAGTAACTGGGCAGCAACAGGTGGCAAATGTGTTGCAGTAGTTGACTACAACCATACAACAGATCACTATACCTTGGGGACATAACCAAAATCAAGAAGAAATTGGAAGTGTTGCTGGTTGCCCAAGGGCAAGAGTGACACCCTTACGCACCTATGATAGGCCTACATAACCAACATTTGTGAGAAATGAACCTGAAGAAGAGGACGTGGCTAAGGAAAATGAGGTGGCCTTTACAGATAATGTGATGACACTTCATGATGAGTGGGATGTATTACCACCAAGAGTTAAGGAACATCTTAACTTTGACAGGTTCATTGGTTAGAAGAGGGAACATAGCAAGAAATGGAACTGGAATGATAGGAAACCATGGAATAAAACTAATGATCTTAAATATGCAATCAACAAGCTCACACTATCTACTTTTGATGGCAGTGGAAGTGTCACAGCCAGAGCTTGGATTAGCAAGTTGGATACTTTCTTGACCTTATGTCCTATGTCAAAAGAAGATGCCATTATGTTTGCAACTTTGCATTTGGATGGGGTAGCCCATGATTGTTGGCACCATGGGATGGTTACCTTGCGTCATGACCTTATTACTACATACAAAGAACTCATTGATATATTGGTTGAGCGTTTTGACAAAAGAGATCTAGAGTTGTATTTCAAAGATTTAGCTTAGCTGAAACAAATGGGTAGCTTGGAATCTTATATTAGTGAGTTCCAAAAGCTCTCGGTCATGGTAACAAATATCTCAGAGAGGAGGCTAGTCATTCTTTTTGTTGAAGGTCTTTATGAGCCTATGAAGGGATGGATTCAGGCTTTTGATCCCCCTAACTTGCAAGAGGCTATGAGGAAAGCTCGTAGCATGGAACTTACACCTCCACGTGGTAAGTTCAACACAAACTATTCAAAACCATCCTCATCATTTAATGACAACAAATCTGATCCAAATAAATCAGAAAATTTGGACCAAAAGAAGTTTGCAGCACCTTTGGATAGGGAAACAATTAATGATTTGCATAGAAGGAAGCTATGTTTTTATTGCAAGGGCCCTTATGATCAAAACCATGACTATCTCCTCAAGTCTAAGGGTCAAAATAGGCATATGGAGTGGTTAAAGAGGGAGAAAACATGATTGATAACACAAACCAGCAAGCTGATCAAGATGATTCTCAGACTGAAAATTCAGAAAAAGGAGTTGAAAATGAAGGGGAATTTGAGCTACAGGAAGTTCATATGTCTAGCATGCAGAGAGAAGGCTCCTTCAGGTTGCGTGGACTCTTGGTTGGTCAAAGAGTCATTTCTTTACTTGATATAGGTGCAACTCATAATTCATAGATGCATGGTTGGTGGAGAAGCATGGAATTCAAACCAAAGAAATGGGACTCGGACTCGGACTCGAGTCTCAGCGTCAGACTCAACTACAGACTCGGCTAGACTCGGGAAAGTGAAAAACTCAAGAAATTTAGAGATTTTTAAAGATTTAAAACTTGTTTCAGGCACCCTTTATTGAATACACCTTAAAGACACAATAACATCATCAAACTTGACTCATTTGATTACATACACAAGTATACATCAATCACATAAGCATAAACGCAAATTGTAGCTGAAGGAAATAACAAACATAGATATATAAATATTGTCAAATGTATACAATATTACAAAACTAATGGAATAAAAAATCCATGTCATCATATGATCATCGTCAAATGTTTCATACAAATACCAAAGGTAAATACAACTGCAAGCCTATGGCTCAGAGGAGCCTGCACCCTCTGGCCCCGGCCCCCTGCGAAGGCGTCTAAGGTAGGTCCTGGATGATTCAACAGCCATAGCCGCTCCCCGTGACACCATGCCATGCTCACCAACATCAGGAACATCCGTGTCACTATCTGCCTCTAAATCTCATGTCTGTGCTCGTGCTCTTCGCTCCTCTGCCATGGCTACAGTCTCAGCCTCTATATCTACCTGGTCGATCCAATCAGTGTCAGACTCAAAGGTTAAATTTTCCCTACTTCTATCGACATAGTTTCCCCCCATATTTTTCAACGGGGGTTTGGGGGCAGCGCCCCCAAGGTGGGGTCAAGGGGCAGCACCCCGCAAGGCCAAAAAAACTTATTATTTAATAAAGTCATTGGGTGTTATTTTTCTATTGGCTGGCATGTTGTAACCCTAATTTTTCTCATTCTCGGGTGGAGGTTGTAGTGAACAAAGACAATACCATTCATTTTAAAATGTTTTTATTGTCATTTTACTAACCCAGCCAGTAGCCGAATTTGGGGCTCAGGACTCGCCGAGTTTGGCAAGTTTGAGCCAAACTTGCCAACTCGGCGAGTCTGGCGATTTTGCTCGCCAGACTTGGATGAGTCTGAGTCCGAGTCCCAGAGACTCGGCGAGCATGACTCGGACTCGGACTCGCCGAGTTTAGGCGATTCATGGCGATTTTCGTTTCTCTGATTCAAACTCAAGAGTTTGAAGGTATAAGGGTGAAAGTTGTTGATGGTAACACTCTCAGTTGTGATAGAATGATTCCAGATTTACCTATAAAACTCAATAATTATGAATTCAAAGCTGATTTTTATGTGGTTAACATGGGAAACATGGATGTGGTCCTTGGCATGACGTAGCTTCATGCAATAGGTGAATTTACACTCAACCTTAGAGATATGGAGATGAAATTCAGGGTTGATGGAACTAATCATGTTCTTAAAGCTATCAAGGCCAGCAACTTGAAGTTAATCACTCTCAAAAGAATGGAGAGACTTGTCAAACATGACATGGTGGAATGGGCAGCAGAGTGTAAATTAATGCCTACTTATGAGTAGTAGTATAAAACTCCTTATCATCCAGATGTTCAGGAGCTTAGAGTTAAGCATACAAAGGTGTTCAGTGACATACCCCCTGGTAGACCTCTTGATAGAGGCATAGAGCACATCATTGAGCTTGAAAAGGGCACCAAGCCCATCATGATTACACCTTACCGACACCCAAAGCATTTGAAGAATGAAATTGAGAAAACCATCAAAGAACTTTTAGCTATGGGACACATAAGGCTGAGTAAGTCTCCTTCCGCTTCGTCAGTAGTTTTGGTGAAGAAGAAAGATGGTACACTTAGAATGTGCATTGATTACCAGATGCTGAATAAAAGGACAATAAAGAACAAGTATCCCATCCCTTGCATCGATGAGTTGATAGATGAGCTTCATGAAGCTTGTTATTTCTGTAAGATTGACTTGAGGACAGGTTATCATCAGATCAGTATCAGAGAGAAGGATATTGAGAAGACTGCAATTAGATGTAATTGTGGACACTATGAGTTTTTGGTTATGCCCTCTGGTTTAACCAACACACCAGCTACTTTTTAGTCCACTATGAACAGGGTCTTCCAGTCTCAGTTGAGGAGATTCGTTTTGGTATTCTTTGACGACATTTTGGTTTACAACAAAACTTGGGAGGAGCACCTGGTTCACTTTGATACTGTTCTAGGCATACTTGACAGGGAGTCCTTGTACGCCAAGGAGTCCAAGTGTACATTAGGCATTGCAGAACTTTTATATTTGGGTCACATAATCAGCGAAGAGGGAGTTTGCATGGATCCTTATAAGGTTCGTGCCATTATTGATTGGTCTACGCCTGAGACCTTGACTCATCTCAGGGGATTTGTTGGTTTATGTGCCTTCTACCGTCGGTTTGTTAGTGGATTTTCACGGCATGCCGCACCACTTACTGATTTGACAAAGAGGGGTGCATTTGTTTGGGCACCACTCTAGCATAGGAGTGTTTTGAGAAGTTCAAGTAGTTGATGACTACATGTCCAGTTCCAGCCTTACCAAATTTCACCAAACCTTTTGAGCTTTATTGTGATGCATGTGGAGAGGGTATTGGTGTAGTGATTATGCAGGATCATCATCCTATAGCTTTCGAGAGCAGTAAGCTAAGGGGTCTTGAGAGGAGCTATAGTATTTATGACAAGGAAATGTTGGCCATCATGCATGCAATAGCCAAGTTCAGGTAGTACTTAGTTGGCAACAAGTTTTGTGTCAAAACTTATCATGACAGCTTGAAGCATTTCCTTGGACAACGAGATCTAAATGAGCATCAACAGAAGTGGGTCAACAAGTTATAGTCTTATGATTTTGACATCTATTATGTCAAAGGGACTTAGAATGTTGTTGTTGATGCTTTATCTCGCCGTCCCCATTTGAGTTCCATGGCAGAGGTTTCCAAGGATTGGAAACACTTGATCATAGCAGAGTATGCCAAAAATTCATGGGCTTTTGGCATTATTGATGGGACAGTATAGGACAATAGGTACTCTCTTGTGAATGATCTTATCATTTACAAAGAGAATATTTTTAGTTCCATATTCAGATATGAGGAACAAGGCATTGAGATCTTTACATGATTCACCTATGGCTAGTCATCCCGGATACTTTAAGACCTATAGGCAGGTACGGGAGAGATTTACTTGGAAGGGCCTTAAATCTGATGTTCTTCAGTGTGTCAGGGAATGCTTTGTTTGTCAGCAGAACAAGCAGGAGCTACTTACCTTGTTGGGTTGCTTTAGCCACTTCCTATTCCTGAGAGGAAGTGGGAATGCGTGTCTATGGACTTTATTGCGGGCTTGTCGAAAGCTCAAGGGAGAGACAACATTTATGTGTTAGTTGATTGGTTGACTAAGTATGCACATTTCTTCCCGATCATGACTACTTATTCAGCTGCACAGGTGGCAGATCTTTTCTTTCGTGAGGTATTCAGATTGCATGAGTTACCTTGGAGTATTGTCAATGATAGAGACAGTAGGTTTATGGGTAACTTCTGGCATGAGTTATTCAAAATATGCGGGACAAAGCTCACTTTGAGTACTAGCTAGCACCCTCAGACTAATGGGTAGATTGAGATTGTCAATAAATGGGTGGAGAGATACCTACGGAACTACATTTCTGGGCAGCAGAAGGCTTGGGTGAAGTGGTTGCATCTTTGTGAGTATTGTTATAATTCCACTCACCGCATGACTATCTAGATGACACCTTTCAGAGCTTTGTATGGCTATGATGCTCCTAGTTTTTTGGATTTATTGATGAGCGATTTCAGAGTACCAAGGGCTGGGGACCTATTATAGGAGAACCAGGATATCATGAGAGCTCTTCACGAGAACATTTAGAAGGCTCAGAATCAGCAAAAGCAATATGTTGATCAGAGGAGGGTTGAGCTTTTGAGATTGGGGATATGGTGTGTTTGATGCTTCGGCCCTATAGACAATCCTCTCTTAGGAAGAAGGGCTCAGAGAAACTCAAGCCACGTTATTATGGGCCATTTAGGATTATCAAGCGAGTTGACGAGGTGGCTTATGAGTTAGATTTACCGGCAGATAGTAAGGTTCATAATGTGTTCCATGTTTCTCGCCTCAAGAAGGCATTGGGACAACATATAGGTCCTTCTTCAAACTTGCCACCCTTGGATGATGAGGGGAAGTTGATTTTAGTACCTAAGGCCGTCATAGAGAGTAGAGAGCGTCATCTTCGGAGGCAAGTCATCAGGGAAATTTCGGTTAAGTGGAGAGATTTGCCAATAGAGGATGTTGCTTAGGAAAGTGAGAGCATTGTACAACATCCAGCATTGATTTTGCTTGAGGACAAGCAAATTTAGGGAGGGCGGACTGTAATGTCCCCACTCTAGTCAGTTTCAGTGATTGATGGGTTAGACTATTATTTTGGACTCTCGTAGGCTAACATTTTGGATAGAGAGTCTTAGTGGCAGTTCCATTTCTTTAGTTCAGTCTTGGGTTTAGTCAATCTGGCAGTTATGCTATTTTTAGTCAAGTCACCTGGACACATGGGGGTTATTCAATGTTGACTCCAGCTTCAGGCGACACATCAAAAGACTGAATAATGAAGGAGATATTAATATTTTAGTGGTTAAGTTATTTAATTAACTTATATGGTTATTATAAAGTCATAAAGTGACCTTATTAAATTAAAAGCCACTTAATATTATAAAGTGATTTTTATTAAATTGCTTAAGTGAATTTGGGCACCCAAGTTGATTTTTAAACTATGCAAAGTTAATTAAATACATTTTAATGTATTTAGAAGGCATTTGGGCGTACTTCTTGAAAATCGTGCCATTTAGGGGTTATAAGGAAAATGAAGACAATTCAAACTCTATTATTGATTATTTGACATTGCTTGATTTTGCTCTGTGGATTTTTTGAGACAATGGTTTCAGAGGGTTTGCTATTGAAGAACATTCATTCTTCATGGATCTGTGATTTTGAGGCTGTGAAAGATCAGTTGAATTATTGCAAACTGAGAGGGCTTCATCTTGGAGTCTTACTGTGCTTCATCAAAGTTTCTTATTTTCAGTTATTTGCAGATTTTACAATTAGGAAAGGGCTTTCAGACTTCGACACCCCAATCAACAATAGTTGGCATCAAATAAGCAGGTCCTACATTTCCTTGGGCTGGCCGTACACCATCAGCCAAGCACGTGGGAGTCTGGAAAAGGGCGTGGGATCTGGAGGGCTGAAATGCCTTCCCCTTTGGCATTTAGACTGCTCTACCTTGGATGCCTAGCTTATTCAGGCTACTTTATCAACTTTCTGGCTCAGAGAAATCATAATCTGGACTTGTATGCCAATTTTGGTTAGTTTCCTAGTTTTGGCTGGCAAACACCAGAATTCTTTAATTTAAATAAGCTGAGGACCTCCGGGTATGTTTTATGTATTAGTTTCATTTGCAGCAGTTATCTTATTCATAATATAGTTGCAGTTGCTCTCAATTTCATTTCAATTCAGTTTTATGAGCAATTATTGCCTGGTGCACTTGTCAAATTTTTATTTAAATTTGTTCAAAACCTTTGAAAATACAAAAACAAATCAGAATTAGCATTTCAGAGAAGTTAGAACTAGCAAGGTTCTTATAGGGTACCGGTAAGGGGTTGTGGTATTCGGTACGGCAAATTTTTTTTCCCTTGGGTACAGCATGGTTGGGTATGACTGTAATGTGTGTATTTGTGTGTGCAAACAATTGAAAAAAATCTACAGAATTGCAAATACTTTTGCTATATCGTATAATATTATATTTTACTATAATAATGACATTTGAATCTTTGATAGCATGATACTTCATCATTGATTAATGATATTATGAGAGTCATACAAATGATTGTCTAAGTTGTCAGCTTTGGTTTCCACTGCCAGACTTTGTCATTGTAATCAAGTTTCTTATGTGACAAGAGATCTGAATGACTAGTGGGGGTAGGAGGGGAGACCCCAATGGGGTTGAGGAGCAGCACCCCTCATGGGGGTTTGGGGGCAACACCCCCAATAGGGGCAATGCCCCCAGCAAGGTCGAGGGGCAACACCCCTACCACACACCTTATGATACAAAGAGACCAAGCCCAAATTGAGGCCTTTGAAACCACAGACCTTCATGGCACACACTATTTTCACAATTTTATCACTTAATGGCAAAATTAGGTATTTGGCACACTTTTGATTATTAAAATGTTTCAAAAAATAATTTTTTTAAAGCATTGGGCTTTTTTACGTTATTTTTTTACGAGGATGGCATGGTATCCTGTTAATTTTCAGGAATGCCCCCAAGTTTCTAGGATGCCCACTACATTTTTTTTTCCAATTTGGGGATAGCCGAATGACATACCCTAGGCATCCCCATGTCCTTGAAATGTTCCGGAAATGGAGACACCCCCAAAAATGCTAGGGATGCATCCCTGGTCTCCCTGCAAATATATGATGCTATATTAGAATTCATCAAAATTATGTTTACAATGATATTCATTTTCTTATGAAGCATTCCCATCATAACCACCTAGACAACTACTCTACACAAACCTTCACTCGAGAAATAACTCCCACTTAACTACTAACATTACTGAATACTAACAAAAGCTAACATGATTATTTATTTATAAGCAATACTAACCTAAATTATATTTTAAATGTAATATAAACTCCAACAAACATGTTTTACCATCCCCTTTCCCAGTGCTATTCATGCTCACCATCCACTTTAATGTTCATAACTTCATTGCTTAGGAATTTCTCTATATTTAGTTCAGTGTGTTGCATATTGTTAACATTGTTTTCTGAGTGGTTCTGTTGAAAGTTGAAATAATTGCCAGTTACATGGATGAAATATAATTTTGGTGCTTCTGTTTAGGTATATACGTCTTGGTTCATGAACCTGTGTGTTTAAGATTATTGCTGTAGATGTAATAAACATGGACAGAAGTTTCTAATGAATTGCATGTTATTTAAAAAAAATCATGCAGGTCCTCCAATTTATCACCTTCTATACTCCACTATGGGGAGCCATTGTCTTCAATAGTTTCACATATTTTCAAGTCATTCGTATGCTTAACAATGCTACTAGGGTATGTATAAGGATCTCTTTCTTTGTAGTCTGTCTCATGCTTTAATACAAGAGGTATTTATCCATTCCAAAAACAATGAAAACTAGGTCATTTTTAAATCAGGTGTTGTAGAGATCAGAACCTACCTTTGTTTCAAAATACTCCTGCTAATTTGTCTGTTATATTTAAATATCTTAAGCATGCTTTGAAACTGATTTTTCCTTAGAATAGTGTATTTTGATAGGAACTTAACTTCTCCATTTTCACAAGTGCAACATTAAAGCTATAAGGATGCTTACATTCTTTTCAAATTTCAAACCATTATAATCATTCTTGTTGAAATTATTGCTCTAATGCGTTTGCATATGATTGGATAAATAATCCGCATTTTCTCCTATACAAGTCCTGATTTAAATTATGTGTTGGGGTTTAGACTCTAGATGTTGCCCGAGTTTAGCAAAATTTTTGCGTTTTCCCATGATTAAAAACAATTCATTCCATGTTCTGGGCAACATAAGCAAAAGTAGTTTATCATCTATCCAGATTGTTGGTAATATCTGTGTCAACTCTCTACAAATGCTTTGCTACTGCCTATTAATTTTAAAGTAGTGAATATCTCTAATTCAAAATTTTCTAGAAAAGAACGTTGCAGTGAGTGCCTTTCAGTTTTTGTTAAATTTTCTTTTATAGTGAGTCCATAGATTTTGGAATTCACATTGGTACATAACAATGCTACAAGTGTGCACCACGGGGGAGTCAAACAAAAGAGAAAATGCTATTTCGAACCAGCAGAATTGTGACAACTATTACTAACATTCCTGAGAGTGTTTTGGTCTGATACAAATGTCTTATGAAATTGCCAGAAGCCATTAACTCATCTTGCTGGATGTCAAATTCTAACCTCAGCCAATGCAGCTTCTTGTGTCTATTAACTGCAAGTGTCCTTTTATTTTCTGGCAGATGGCAGCAGGCATGTCAGATCGACAATTACAAGTTGATACAAAGGCTGATATGAAGGTGGGTACACGAACACGAGATTACTTTGCATGTTTAGATTTGCATAATACATATAGTTTCTTGATCTTGATTTTTTTTGAAGGTTTATTCACCAGCATATGCTAGAAATTTAGCTCATGAACAATAAAAGTACAGCTGATCTAGATTCTAGAATATTCTGTTTCTTGCTCTCTGTTTAGTTATTTTCCTTCTTCAGTTGTAATTTTTGCAATAAGTACCCTGCAATGGTTTGTGACAGATTACAATGTCTTATATAACATAGACACAAAATGCTATCTGAAGGAACTGCACTGAGTGAAATTTTCCTTAGCAGATTTTAAAACCATTTAGCATAGCAGTGCAGATATCAATTGGCTGCATGAGATATTATCTAATTCAATTTAAAATGCGTTTTAATTTAGTGCATTGTTGTTTCTCCAGGCAGTGAACCGATGGGGCTACTACCCTTTGATATTGATAGGCTCTTGGACATTTTCCACTCTGAATCGTATACATGATTTCATTGAACCAAACAAAAAGATGTTTTGGCTTTCTTTTCTTGATGTTGGAACAGCAGCCTTGATGGTAAGTTCGAGCCCATGCCATGGAATAATTGTGTAGTTCTTCAGAAAATTTGGGGAACAAATCGCACCATTTCTTTTACTCCTAGTGATCTGTGCACCATTAATAAGAATATTTAGGCATAAATGCCTAGTTTTCAAACTGAATTTCTGGTATTGCAACATTGTTTCATTTTATCATTTCTTAATTTAAGTGCATTATTTTAATTATTTTAATTTTAATTTTTTTTAAACTCTGTTAGTTTTAATGCTATCAGATTTCCACAATCCGTGCTATAATTATCTAGATGCTTCTGGATTAGATTGTATGCAAAAAAAATTTATCATCAATGTTTTGAATCACGCTCCGTGATTCACGTTGTTAGTTATTTTACTAATATATCTATCCAGAGGAGTGCTCTTTTTTTTCTGTTCAGGGCAGAGCTAGGCTAATCATTGGTGATGTACATTTTTCTTTTATAGCACCACTATTGTCAGTAATTTGCCAATGGGACTCACACTTACATCTGCTGGACTCACTGAGTCAGTTTGATCAAACAAACCAACTGAAAAATATGGTACCCTCATATTGCTATTATCATAGAAGATAAATATTCTTCTAAATAAATTTTGTTGAGGGTAAATGTGCATTACTCTTTAACTTGTCTAGAGGAGTTCCCTCTTCAAACTCCTGAGGTGCAGTGGGTCAAATATACCTCAAAATATTTATTATCATATGAATCTTTTTATTAATCTCAAGGGCCCATATTGTGAGATTAATGCATGCTTTCTTGGTTCCTGCTAATTTGCTAATGTATGAGCATGCAAAATTTATTCCACGTGACAATTTCAGCAATTTTTAATATAGAAGAAATATGATGTACTTCTGTATGTGTTCGAATTCAACAAAAAATAATTAGGATCTGAAACATAGTTGAAAAGCTTGGACTCCACAATAACTTGGCTAACCCAGAAAAGATTAAAAACTTTTACTTGGCAAAAACTTGGGGAAAATCTCTGCAATAACATGGAAATTATTTCAAACATCAAAAACACAGAATTTTGTAAAAATATTATTTAAAAACATGACTCTTGACTTTTGTTCATCCATTTTGGGGCCATGGGAGGATAGACTAATGTCATATAATCAATAATGTTTGAACACTAAATATGAAGAATTGGTCCTCATGTATCCTTCATTTTTTTCATATTCATTCGGAGGTTGAAAGTGAAAGAGTAGAGGTTTCTGAGTTGCAGAGGCATGTTCTAGGTGTGAGGAGTGTATTTTTTACCATAGTTTTAAAACTCGTGGACTCGCCACGGACTCGCGAGTCCATGGGAGCGACGACTTGACTCGCCAAGGACTCGCGAGGCGAGTCCATCTGAAAGACTCGCGCAAGTCTTTTGCATGGACTCGCGCGACCCAGAAAAAAAGTCATGCAAGCTTTAAAATTGAGTTTTTTTTTTTAAAATTTGCCTTCATTTGGCATAACTGAGGGAGTGAAAAATAAAAGAAAAATAACACTCGACGCCTTTATAAAAATTCGGGTAGACTTAAAAAAAGAGGCCGAAACATGTGAAAAAATTTGGTCTCTCTGTTAGGATTCATATATGGAATATAACATTTAAGTATACTTTAAGTTATATTCCATATATACTATCAAGATGTTTGAGAGTGGTTTCGGACCTCCAGGAATTATAATGCAAAATCTAGTTTTTGGAGGATTCTTCAATTTTCCAGACTTAGTCAAATTTCAGGATCCTTCAGCGATGCCCCTTGACCCCAACTTGGGGGCGCTGCCCCCAAACCCCCGTCGAAAAATATAGGGGGAAATTGCGCCGATGGAAGTAGGGAAAATTTAACCTCTAAGTTTGATTAGGCTCCATATAAAAGCATAATTAGCATTGAAGAAATCTTGGTATTATACATTTTAGAGTTGAAAGTTTGAAACTATGAGTATGTGACATGTGTAATGTTTCAATTATGGCCCTTATGTTCTCTAAATGCATTAATTTCTTTATGTTTTTTTGTAAAACTACAGTCTTTCACGAGTCTTTCACGAGTCCGAGGTTTTCAACTATGTTTTTTACTATTTCAAGACTTCAAATATGCCAAGAGGCATTGTACTATGTCTGTACTCAACTTGCATGTTTTATATTTTTGTTTTCGTGTTTTCTGTCATGATATAAAAAATGAACTTGTATGATTGTAAACATATCTATTGATGTGAAACTATATTTTGAAGTTAAGAGGGTTTGTTGATGCACCCAGGAGCCTGTGCTGCAAGCCAAAACACAAAACCTTCACCAGGCAATGGGAAGCAACCTTAGGTTATTCACTAGTCAATGTACACAATGCATTGATGAGTATGAGATGAGATGCTTATAAATGTACAAACTCCGTGCTTATAAAGCAGAAACGGGGAGAGTAGAATACAAACAACCAGGACAGATGGCCCAATCAGGAAAGAGAGTAGGTATAACCACTCCTGCACAAAAAATGATATACCTAACCTGACAGCTAATAAACAGCTATGCATCTAGAAAATTACCTATCCCTAAGTAAACTTAAGAAATTGTGTACAGCCTAAATGCGTACACCAACAGGGTTAACAATAAAGATATGTGTAGGTGATGATCTTTAGTTTTTATAGATCAAGTGGTATCAAAGTATGTTCATGTTACCCATTTGTGGGAATTTGCAATTGTGTTACAAAATCTGAGTTTATGCCTTCCACAAGATCCATTAGGAGTAAGATCTTAGTATGTTTTGAACCTGCAATTGGAACTGGAGAGTGGATGAGGACAGCAAGAATGGGAAGGGAAAAAGATGATGGAGAAGGATGTTGGAAGAGAATGCTGTGAGGATTTCCAGTGTTGAAGAGAAGGTAGATAGGCTGAAAGCATGATTCTAGTCTTGAAATTAAAATTGGGAATTCAAAAGAAACCTGAAAAAGAAGAAAAAGAGCCTAAGAAATGGGAGCAGCAAGTAGAGACTTCATCTAGAAGATTCTTCAAAGCTGAGGCAAAAGTTGGTATTCAGCTCTGTTATGGCAAGAATAGTGCAAAGCTTGATTAGTGGGTCTGTCAAATGGTGTTCTACTTTAGTCTTCACCAAATATCTCCACATCGATGGATCTTATTTGCAAGGTTGAAGTTGTTTGGGCATGCTCTTACATGGTATGAGAGCTATGCACATTCGTTGGAAATTACAAAAGTGCCACCTAATTTAAGTGAGATGATTTCAAAACCATAGTACATAAACAATTTCATCTGGTTGCCATGAAGAGGAAAAGATGATGTAGTGGCATTAATTGAGGCAAGGGCAAGGACAAATCATGCAAGTTTATTTCAGTGGATTAGGAAGGGGACGGTTCAACTTGGACATGATGTTACAGACTGTGAAATGTTAATGAATTACATTGGTGGGCTGCTTGTGCACTTGAAAAGACTAGTCCTAATGGCCAAGCCCCAAGATATTGATGAGGCACTTGCCCATGTACACTATCTTGAGTTAGACAAGATGGGGAACTCTTCCTACAAACACAAATAGCAGGGTGAGCAGCGAATTGTTGGTGGGAAGAGTGAAGGAAATGACAAGGGTAAAGGCAACAAGATTGCTTATACCGGTTGTTTTGTTCTCCTTGTGAGAAAGGAGAATGTTCGTAAGAGAGATGTTAGAGTTTACATCTGAAATTGGCACCTTCACAGGTGAAGAAGGAAAAGGCAAGAATACTACCTATGTGAGCAAAGGGCAAGAAATTGTTTGGAGCTCAGAGGTAGATTTAAGGTTGTCTTGTGCCACAGTTTACAGGAGTGCTGTGATCAGAAAATGTGTTTGTTATTTGTACTCTGGCACTTTTTCTAGAGCAATTGGATTTTGTACATGGATCAGTTGTTGAACAGAGTAGCTTAGTTGCTGTGCAACCTATCTTAGTTGCCATGTAACATATCTCAGTTGCTGTGCAACCTATCTTAGTTGCCATGTAACTTATCTCAGTTGATGTGCAATTAAACTTGGGCCCTATGCAAAACAAAAAATGTAGTTTCATCTCCTTTCAAGTGGCAGTTTGACTTCATAATGAGTGTGTTTGTTGTTTTCTTGTCTTAGATGGCATCAGAACAACAAAGCATCATGATTGACAATTTGTTGGCAGTTTTTAAAGGAACGACTATTGGTGTTTCAGATCTTGGCCTATTCATCTTCCACTTTTTTGTTGGTGATCTGTTTTGCTTCCAAAATATTTTTGGGGTCTTTATAGACAAGGTATGCAAGTGAGAGGAAAAAGAGAGTCATTTAGTGAAGCAATGTGAAGGGATAATTTGACAACATGGCCATTAGAGGTCCTTGGAAATACTAGAAGTAATGGAGGTCAGGGTAGATCCTATGTAATCCTTGAGCAAGTTGAGAAGAACCAAAGAGCCCTCCTAGAGTTGGATTTGAGTGAGACCCAAATAGTGCCATAGATAGTTTGCCTATTTTCATTCTATCTTTTAGAAGATGTTTTAAGTATTGGGAGCATTGGTGACTTTCAGCTCATATATCATGACCGTCATGTAATAGGACATAAGATTTGTAGATTTGAGTTGTAATTGATTGTTATAAGAGGATTTACAATCATTGAAAGGAGTCAATTGTAAATGTTGTTAAATTTACAATTCAATATGCAAGATGTATTCTAATTTTATTCTTTATATCTATGTATTATCTATCTCTATTATAATTTTGACTATCTTCTTTGTTTGGCAGGTAAGAGGAGTATTTATCGATTTCAATATCCTTTTCACAACTACCAAATGATATATATATGCAAGAGGGGAGGATCAAGTAGTGCCTTGACCGGTCATGTCTTATGGACATGACTGATCAAGACACTACTTGATCACACCCTTTGATATATGTTATCAACCGGTGTTTAATTATTTACCAGCCCGATATTAATCGGGGTTCATGTAACATAGTGTATATGCCAATCGGTATTCACGATGGTGTTGGCGTGGCATATTAACCAATGTGAATCGGTGTCTATGTTAACCGACACCAACCACTAACTAAAGGCTATATTCGTTAAAACGGTGCATACTTTGCCACCCGATAGCAACTCGATAATCATGATTTATTTGCTGGGCACACATCCGATATAGATCGGGATAGATGGTTAACCTGATAACTATCGTTGATCACCAATGTGCCATGCAATAATATGATTATCGATATTGATATAAATGAGGAATGATTATCAAGTAAAATAGCTTGAAGTTTTTCTTAATGGTTTAATCGATAGGATAAATGATTGAATGAGAGACTTCATTTATCTCTCATTCAATCATTTATCTTACCGTAGCTACCATGCATTCACACTCCCTCTTAGCTAGGTAAGATAAATGAGAGCAGTGTATCAAGCATCACAATTTACATGATAGTTAGCATTCTTTACACAATCTAACTTACTAGGAAATCATATCACCTAATCACATGATATGAAGTATCACCTAAACACGTGATACAAAAATCCAACACATCAATCTTGTGATGACAGGATATCACCTTAGCACGTGATATCAGTATTGCCTAAGCACGCAATACTTAAGGATAATCATATGAGAAAATATTCCATTCTTATCTTTATCCAAGTTGTGGTAGGTGCACTAACATTTTATATAAATGTTTTACCACAACGCAATCATGGCTTATCCATGACACACCAGAGATCCAACATGATAACTGGTTTGGACATTATAAGATCGTCACCTTATAATGTCCCCATACAAGTGTTCATTATCTTGAGAGATCGTCATCTCTTAGATATGAACCCAGGGGATAAGATCCAAAAATGTCCTATCATGACAAAGAAGTTTACACATTAAACATCTTATTGATATGTAAATACAGATTACAAAGCAAATTATCTTTCTATCATACCTAAACCTTTTCTGAAGTGATCAAACTTCACTCTGGAAAGAGGTTTGGTTAGAATATCTGCCGTTTGATTTCCTGTACAAACATATTCTAATTGAATCAAATTTTTGCCTACCATATCTCGTACATAGTGGTATGGGATCTCAATATGCTTGGATTTGTCATGGAACATTGGATTAACTGAAAGTTTTATGCAGCTCTGATTGTCACAATGTATAATAGTGGGTTTCATGGGTTCTCCAAACAACCCCACAAACAACTTCCTAAGCCATACTGTGTCTCGAGAAGCCATAGAAGCTGCAATGTATTTTGCCTCGGTGGAGCTTTGAGCTACAGAGGACTGCTTCCTGCTGATCCAAGATATCATGGCTGAACCTAGACTGAAGCAACACCCTGAAGTGCTTTTTCTGTCAGTTACACTTCCAGCCCAATCTGAATCTGTAAATCCATGTAGGTCTATATCAACTTTCTCATATTTGAGACCAAGGTTTAGGGTACCTTGTAGGTATCTCATGATGTGCTTTACTGCAACCAAGTGTATCTCCTTATGTTCACACATGAACTGACTTAAGGCATTATCTGTATAACAGATATCTAGCCTTGTATTCACTAGGTACATTAGGGACCCAATCATTTGTCTGTATTGAGTAGAGTTAGTGGGTTGTGACTCTGTTGCTGCTTCCTTAAGTTTATGTAAATTGGTTTCCATGGGAGAAGTCATGGGCCTACAATTTAGCATTCCGAATCTCTTCAAAATATCCAAGGTATACTTTCCTTGATTTAGTATAATGTTGTCAGAATTCTGCCATACTTCCAATCCTAGGAAATAATGAAGGAGTCCTAAGTCCTTCATATCAAATTCTTTGGATAGATCTTTCTTGCATTGATCTATAAGATGATCATTTCCTGTGATTAATAAGTCATCAACATATGAAATCAACATTAGCATATCACCTTTATTTCTTTTGTAATAGAGATTAGGATCTGCATCATTTTTAGAGAAGCCTAGTCCTGAGAGATAGGAGTCAATTCTTTCATATCAGGCCCCGGGAGCCTGTTTAAGCCCATAGAGAGCTTTCTTGAGTCTACACACATGAGACTCTGCGTTATAAATTTCAAACCCTTCAGGTTGCTCTAGGTAGACTTCTTCTGAGATCACACCATTTAGAAATGTTGTCTTGACATCCATCTGGTGTACCTTCCACCCCTTTGCTACTGCAATGGCTAATACAACTCTTACTGATGTATACCTGGCAACAGGTGCAAAATTTTCTTCATAATCTATTCCTTCCCTTTGTGAGAACCCTCTAGCTACAAATCTAGCCTTGTGTTTTTCAATACTGCCATCTGCAGCATGTTTGATCTTGAACAACCATTTAGATGAAACAACTGATTTTTTAGTTGGCCTAGGAACAATCTCCCAAACATTATTTTTCATAATGGACTGATACTCTTCAGACATGGCATCCTTCCATACTTGATGTTTAAGTGCATCCGATACATTGTTTGGTTCGGCTTTAGAGAGATCATTCATAAGGGCAACCTAGCTAGTGAATTTATTAGGCCTTTTGCTTTCCCTGAAGTTTCCTGAAGGAGCAACAAACTTGTGAGCTTCTGCTACAGTCTTGGTGGCCCATAGTGGTCTTTTCTTGAGGTTTTCTCTAGGTGGACTTTGAGTTTCACTTATAGTTTCCTCAAGATTCTCCCTCTGAAGCTCAGGCATAGGATCTCTATCTCTACTAGGGGTGGGGATATAGACTTCAGGGTCTAGAGAGCTTTGGGCTCTTTTGAATGCTAAGTCTTCTTCAAAGATCACATCCCTGCTTAGTTCAATATTTTTTTGACCAGGTATATAGATCTTGTAAGCTTTTGAGGTTTCACTATATCCTACAAAGATTCCCCTTTTTCCAGAAGGCTCTAAATTTAATCTTTTCTCCTTAGGTACATGAATATAGACAGGGCATCCAAATATCCTAAGGTGGCTAATATCAGGTTTTGATTTAGTAAAGACTTCCTCAGGGGTCTTATCTTCAAGATGAAAGTGAGGACATCTGTTTTGAATATATACATCAGTGCTAGTTGCTTCTGCCCAAAGATTGATATTTAGATTCTGATCAAGAATCATAGCTTTGGCAGCTTCAACGATTGTCCTATTTTTTCCTTTGAGCTATCCCATTTTGTTGAGGGTTATAAGGTATTGTTAACTCCCTCTTAATCCTTGAATTTTTACAAAACTCTTTAAATAATTCTGATGTGTATTCCCCCCCATTATCAGTTCTTAGGGTTTTAATTTTATTTCCTGTGTAGTTTTTTGTTAGTGATTTGAATTCTTTAAACCTATTAAGGATCTCTTCTGATTCTTTACATTTCAGAAAGTAGATCCAGGTTTTCCTAGAGTAGTCATCAACAAATATTACATAATACAATGAAGGTACGGACATTGGTCCACATACATCAAAATGAACTAACTCTAAAATTTTACTTGTTTTCCTAGTACTATTCTGAAAAGCACCCTTAGTATTTTTACCTATGGCACATCCTGTTCATGCCCCTGGATGATATTGCTTTAACTTAGGTAGACCTGTGACAAGGTCTCCCATTGATGATAAAGCTCTAAAATTTAGGTGGCCTAGTCTTCTATGCCAGATTTCATTTGCATCTGTAGTTTCATGAATTAGGGCTGAGTTGGGCTCTGTGCATAGCTCATACAAGTAGCCTTGTCTTTGACCAATTGTTTTAGCTTTCTTGATGGATGTGTTCTTTGGCCAAGCCAATACTTTGTTGTCCATAAAGGTTACTCTGTATCCATTGTCCTCCAGTGCTGATATTGAGATTAGATTTCTCTTGATGCTTGGAACATATAGTACTCCTCTAAGTTGTAATGATACACCCAACTTTAGTTTGATGGTGCAGGTTCCAACTCTTTTGACTGGATGTGTAGAGTCATCTCCGATAGTTACTTCCTCATCATTCTCCTCTTTCATGGAGTCCAGTTTTTCTCTGAATCCAGTAATGTGTTTGGATGAGCCACTGTCGATCACCTAGGAGTTCACTTTGTTTGATGCTTGGTTTGTGAGTGCTGAATAGAGCACATACTTCTCGGAGTCCTCTTCCCTTTTAGATTTTCCTGTTTTGGCAAATGTGGCTTGCTTAGCTCTTTCTGAACATTTGGCAACATAGTGCCCAAATTTGTCACATCTGTAACACTGAATCTGAGAAAGGTCCTTCTTGAAGGTGTTCTTGCCGTGACGACTTTTTCTCTTCATGAATTGCTTCTGCTTTCTTTTCTTGTTTGAGTTCGTATTTAGAACTTGAAGATCTTCATCAATATTCTTTTGTTTGATCCCTTTCTTATTTTGCCTTGATTCCTCTTGGAGATAGTCAACCTTTAGCCTATCGAATTTTGGGAATTCATCCCTTGCATTGATGCCTTGGACGAATGTTTCCCATATGCTGGGCAACCCATCTAGAGCCATGAGAGTTAATTCTTTGCTTTGGATCTCATATCCAAGGGTTGCCAGTTCATCCCTTAGGGCAGATATTCGCATGAAGTAGGCATTGATTGATTCTCCTTTTATCATGGCTATATGATTTATTTCTCTTTTTAAAGCCAAGATTCTACTGGCATTAGATATCTCAAAAGCGTCTTCAAGTGCTTTGAACATGTTGAAGGTTGTTTCATGTTTCTTTATAATGGGCATGATATTGTTTCTTACCCCATCAACTATGATTTTAATAGCCTTATCATTTCCTTCTCTCCAAATTGCTTTGTCAGGTTCAGTCTCAGGTTCTGCAGTTTCAGTCTTAACAAATGATTTGACTTTATTTTCTTTTAGAATCATTTGAATTCTGAATTTCCATGCGGAGAAGTCATCACCTCCTCCGAGTTTGTCTTCAATTCTAATAGTGCTAGCCATTGAGAGAATTGTGATGTTGAATATATGCTTGATTTGAATTTTACGTAAAATTGAACAGCCTCAAGTTCGATTTAACTATAGCTCTGAATTTTACATAAA
This sequence comes from Cryptomeria japonica, assembly GCF_030272615.1. Lineage (NCBI taxonomy): Eukaryota > Viridiplantae > Streptophyta > Pinopsida > Cupressales > Cupressaceae > Cryptomeria > Cryptomeria japonica. The sequence goes on along the minus strand of NC_081406.1, from coordinate 662,025,423 downwards.
TTTGAACATCCTTTGATATTAATGGAAAGCTTATTCTGGTACTTCTTTTGTATTTGCATTGTGCATTGCTGTTCGATTTCTGTATTCTTCCTGTTTACCCAGTGAGGTAAACACCATGTAAATGTTGTTCAATTTACAATTCAATATGCAAGATGTATTCTAATTTTATTCTTTATATCTATGTATTATCTATCTCTATTATAATTCTGACTATCTTCTTTGTTTGGCAGGTAAGAGGAGTATTTATCGATTTCAATATCCTCTTCACAACTACCAAATGATATATATATGCAAGAGGGGAGGATCAAGCAGTGCCTTGACCGGTCATGTCTTATGGACATGACCGATCAAGACACTACTTGATCGCACCCTTTGATATATGTTATCAACCGGTATTTAATTATTTACCAGCCCGATATTAATCGGGGTTCACGTAACATAGTGTATATGCTAATCGGTATTCACGATGGTGTTGGCGTGGCATATTAACCGATGTGAATCGGTGTCTATGTTAACCGACACCGACCACTAACTAAAGGTTATATTCATTAAAACGGTGCATACTTTGCCACCCGATAGCAACTCAATAATCATTATTTTATTTCCTGGGAACACATCCAATATAGATCGGGATAGATGGTTAACCTGATAACTATCGTTGATCACCAATGTGCCATGCAATAATATGATTATCGATATTGATATAAATGAGGAATGATTATCAAGTAAAATAGCTTGAAGTTTTTCTTAATGGTTTAATCGATAGGATAAATGATTGAATGAGAGACTTCATTTATCTCTCATTCATTCATTTATCTTACCGTAGCTACCATGCATTAACATCAATGGCTAGTGATGAATTGTAGCAAACCAATTTGGAGTTCCAAGTGAGGTTTCTCATGCTTTTGATGATGCATTTACTCACAAGGGTCTTCTCCACATTAACTCTTTTTGTCTTCAGTTTTTGGCATTATCTTTGTTTGTTGTTGTCATGTTACATGTTCATTTGAATTAAAGAATCTTAGTCATTTATTTGCTTTCGTAATTTACTCTACAAAATTTGTTATTGGTGAACTGGTTTGGAATATCTAAAGCAATTATGAATCTAGCTGGTTTAGTGAGTTTTGAATCTCTAAATGAAGTGGAGCTCAATAAACTTTTCGGCATCCAAATCCTAGATAATAAGTTTGATGCATTGTTTGATATGTGTTCACTTGAAGATTAAAGACCATCCATGTCGAGAATCATTGGGGTGGTTGAAGCAAGGAGTGGACATAATAGTCACTAAACAATGTAAGTTTCATTTTGGATTGCATGTTGAATTTAAGGGTGAAGTTAATGGCAGACATGATTCCTTTAGATGCATGTGGAGTCATCTTTGGGAGCTCATACCTATATGATAGGGATTCTATTTTCTATAGGAGAAGAATCACTATAGGCTCTATTTGAATGGAAAGGACTACCTCTTGAACTCATTTATGGGAAGGACCAAACTTTCTATGGCTAGTACATCACAACTAAAGAGGTTGATCAATGCAAGTGGAAAGATTGTTTCCTTGTTTAAGTCATGGAAAAGGCGAAAAAATAGGGGTCATGTATTGCTGTCTTAAAAGGAGCAATAGGAGAGGGTCTGCGAGTGTGCGAATTCTGAGTTTTCTTTTGAGCCCAAAAGGCTATCTCCTCCAATAGTGGTTGATCATGTAGCTTGTTTAAAGCCTTCTAAGGCAAGATGTGTTTGGTTGCCTTTCAATTACATTGTTGCATTGTGTGGATACTGGATAGTCAAGAGAAGGGGCCGGAATGAGTGGGATTAAATTATCATAAGGTTGTAACTTTTGTTGATAGGGTTCGGCATGCACTTCTCTGTGTCAAGGAAGCCAAATGAACAAAGCAGATGGCATCCTAAAAGAGGTGCGGGGCAAGGAGTTCCTCACTTTTTATTTTGGTAAACTTTTGTGGACTAAAACCTCCTAATGGGGGACATGTGATCTGAAAATTGGATCCAATAATGTGGACCACTAGGGTCATTGTGCTTACATTTCTGTCAAGAGTTATCTAAGTACCTTAGAATCATGAGTAAACTGGAGTACTAGGACTATTATTTTTAGTTGTAATTTATTCTTTTTCTACCATCACTTTAATTACAATCTACTGATTTCTATTGCTTAGTTTGCATAGATCTCTTATTCATAATTTGAGGAGTCCGCGAGTACTCTCCAAACTCCCGAGTCCTATCTCTGGCCGTGTCTACTCGCCATTGACCTGCAACGAGTTCAAAAAAGTTCTGGTGAGTACTCGTTCGAGACTCGCCCCAGGATTCTTTGAGTTCCAGACTTGGACTCCCGACTTCTAGGTGTGGAATTCTTGGGTCCACTTGGGTGTGACTAGGGAGGTAAAAGAACATTAAAAAGTGACTTTTTCTTCACTTTTTTTTGGTCCAATCTTGTCCAAGACAGGTCTGAACAGAAAAATAGGAAAGGAAGGACAGGATAAGAGGACCATTTGAGATTCAAAAAGACAATGTTGAAGAAACAATTCATCATTTTGATCCCGCAGCACCTTTTAGTTCGAGGCCTAACAAATTGAGTTATATTAGGAGGGAAAAGAGGAAGATGTAGATTGTATTTGGTTGTTTTTTTCATTTTGACATATCATTATATGTAAACATTTATAAACTTATGGTACTGTTATACATTTGAAAGTTTGAAACTATGAGTATGAATTATAAAATTTCAAATATTGAGTGTTTGAAGATCATATGACATGTATATTGTTTGAATTATGACAAATTGATAGTCAAATTAGGCTTTTATGTTCTCTAAATGAATTAATTTCATTTTTTTTGCCAAGTTTTTTGCTGAGTTCCAACTCTGAGTCCTATTCTGGGCTGCCGAGTCCAAGTTTTCAAACCTTGCTCTTATTTGATTTTATTTTCCTCTCTTCTTACATCCCCCCTTTTCCACTATCAACCACCTAACCCTTTTAGTAAACAAGCTCTGGAATCTATTATTCATTGTGTTACTCATCTTGATGATGGATCACTGAGTGTAGTTTGAAACATTGATGTAAAAAACTTATACACAGCTTTTACCAGAAGCATTCTAAAATAATCATTAATTCACCGAAATGCCTTATGTTGTAGAGCATGAGGGACTGTATTGTTGGTAAAGGAGTGTCTAAGGTGATTTGGACTGTCTTGGGTGGTCTTTGAAACAAGGTTGCAAGCTTCAAAACCAAGTCGAAATCCTAAAATGGTGAATTAGTTAGCTTGTGTAGGCAGCAATTCTGCCACAAACTGTTCTCACTGCTCTATCAGAAGCAGCAATTTCAATATTGTGCCAAGAGAATGTGGAATATAAAGAGTTTTTTTGTTTGAATTTGACTCTTTTGACGCTTGTTCAACCATTTTTATGCCATAGGACAATGGAAGAATGTCATATAAATTTATAATGTTTGAACACTAAATTTGAAGGATTGGCTCTCGCATATTGTTATATTTTTTATCTCTCATAGTATGCTTGAGATTGAACTAAACCTTTTCCTTCTCTATACATATAGGGTCCCTTGGCATAATAAAAAATTTAGGGAAAAGCTTTGTATTCATTAAATAGCACAGGCCTCACATCACTAGAGGATGAATATGCTAGTAGCCTAGCAATCACAAAGTGTATACCAGATACATACCATTTCAGCAATTTCTTGTTTTCTTTTTCTTTTTCTCGTCTTTGTGCTGGTCCATGCTTTTTGACACTAGTCTATATGTCAGTTGGTGTTTTGTTCTGAATTTATGAGCTTTACTTCCTAAATATTATATGTTTTTTCCTGAAGAAAATTTATGAGAACTATTACGTGGTTTAGATGCTATTTATTTGATACTAATATATATAACGACTTTTCTCATGATTTCTTGCTTTGTCAATTGAATTGCTTTCTCAGGGCTTGTTTAATTCCTTGGCATATGGACTAAATTCTTCAGTGCGTCGCACAATTCAGGAAAAAATCGATCTGTAAGCTGCTTAATCTTATAACTATTCATTGTTTATTCTATATGCTAATAGAGTTGGCATTTTTTTCTAGCAAGTTTTATTGCCACCTACTGCTGCATGATGTGCAGTTTTTTTTTTCTGTGGACAAGCCTCATTATTTAGGACTTATTTTCTGTATAGCCTATGTTAAGCCTTGGTTTGGGCAACATGTTCTCTTCAGAATATCACTTTCACAGAAATTTATATAGTTCTACTTTTAGTATCTACCAGGGAGATATAGACTTGAAACATGCTTATTTGGCCTTCTTGCCTGAGAATATTTTGAAGTACATTCAATGCTATAAGTATCAAAAGTTAATAACGAATGTCACTATTTTTGCAGTGCACTGACAACTAGAATAGAGTATTCCACTATGACATCTACTTCAAATTCACGCTTAATTGTCTCCTTTTCTTTCTTGATTTTGTACTTTTGATGCAGGTGGTGGCCAGAAAGGTTTAGAAAGTGGCTACCTAGTTGTATCATGCTGAGGGAGAAGGCACGGGAAAGTGAACTAATCCCCCTCAAAGTTTCAGTCCAACATTGATTTCATCTACTTACTAGGATTTGTAATCTTCATGTTCTCAGGCTCTTTTCAGCCAATTTTGGACTTATCCTCGATTATTTTTTAAGGTTCTTTTATAGCAATAAATTCAGATGTTCCCAGTTCACTCATGTATAATTAAATCCAATGCTGTTTAGGGACCACAGATCAAAATTTTAGCAAAGGCTGCTCTCCATATTCTTTGATCCCTCCAAAATTCATCATTTATTGCCCCTTTTTGGATGTAGGATAGAATGGCCTTGTTACTAATGCTATAGCCGGTCTATAACAACAACGATATAAAATGTTATCCACTTTAACGAGGTGACAGCCAAAAATGTATGTTTGTAGAGTTATTTCTTGAAGACTATATATGCCAGAATATCAAGGGGAGGACTTCTACTATTGCAAGCTGTAATAACTGAAATTCATGGAGAGCTGGACGAGGAATTGGAATTCAGCAGAACTTATTAATTTGATGTAAACCTTAGAAGAGAAATCTCCATGAAATAAATTAAGCATGCATGCAAGCTGAGATGTGTTATCACTCTCATTGCGATGCTAGATTGCTAATGGAAGTTATACCTTTCCTCAAAGTGGCTTCTTGGTATCCTACTATTTTTATCTTTTTGGAGTTCTGTAATAAATATACATTTATTTTCTGCAACTCATTACCAGTGAGTACTGAGTACACATTTCTGTATTGTAAATTTACTCTAAATTAGACTTACTTTTTAATTGGAAACAGCTTTCAGATTGGATTAATTTAGACAAAAGGTGACCAGAATGGCATCATGGCTCAATCATACTACACCCAAAGGCAAAAGTAGGCGGTTAGCTTGTTAACAAGAAATTAACTATACAGAATGTCTTGAGATTATGAATAGAAACATTAATCTCCATATCTAGGCATTAAACATCATTGCCATATGTAAGGTTTTAAAGATCACTCTTAAGATGCAGCAGCTATAGGAAAAGTGGCAGCCTGCAGATCGTCATCGTGAGGTCACTTTCCCCAAACATTTATCTCTATTCTCTATTCCCTTCCCCACCTGGAGTTTTGTGAACGGGGAATATGTTGAGTGGAATACAAGGAAAATTTATCCTGTTTGGACTAACATTTACTAGAGCAAGGGCACGAAGGTCATATTTGTACATGGCATATTTGACAGCACTTACTCTATTATCAGGATGGTATCTATTATTGTGTGCTAGTGGAAATGCAATTTTATGGTTTCTAGCATCACTTGAAAAGTGTGTTTTGTTGTAGTCAACATATTTTGTTGGCATTAGGTAGTAACGTAACTTATTCTGTTAAGCTGTTGACAATTGTAAAGTCAATAAACATAAGTGATGTTATTTAAAAAAGCAAGTCTATGTCAAGGAAGGTATGTTGGTTTGGGCCTCCCTATAGAAAACAATTGTAAAGACACCACCGATATGAAAGCATCAGCTTATTTGGTATTCGTTGTGTTTGTTTTTATTTCTACTATCATTTACATTGCTAAACTCTAGTGGTGTAGAATTAATAGCAAACATTTTGGCATTGTTGCCTTTCCAAACTTGGGTTAATAAATAGTGGGTTAAAAGAAACATCAATTGATACCCATTAACAAAGACATTAGAAATATGATAAAATAAATGGGTTTGCTAATTGACAAAGCAATGGATTCAAAGTTCAAACTAATGTGAGGATGATCTCACAAGAGACTTGAAGTATTTGTGGGACCTCTCTAGATGAGTAAGCATTGTTGAAAAAGTTAAAAGGAATTAAGTGCTAGAAGGTACGATTTGGAACAATTTGGTAGAATTGAAGACATCGACACATTACTCGCTTGCCTACCTTGACTCCTTGCCCAACATTATATCATATTACAAGATTTCTATGCCAAATGTGATTGCAAATCACAAGAAAAAAATCCTAGAAAAATATTATAAAGGGGTTGTCGTGAAGAAGAAAAATCAAAGAATCAATGTTGAACCTTGAGAAATTAATTGCCATTAATTTCAAAAAAGAGGCAAACCGGTGAGAGAGTGGACCAAGCTAATCAACAAATTTATTCAATTACTTGAGCAACAAGAAAGAAGACAAGTGTTGCCAAAAGCAACCTCATATAAGAAGTCAAGGCCACAAGTATAAGATGTTAATAGAAGTTGAAGTGTGAGTAATAGTTGGAGCCAAAAGTAAGGGTTGATTGAGTTGGTACTAGAACATTATACACTTCTACAAGTGTTGAGTGGGTGGGTGGAGATCATGTGACAAAGTACTTCTTTCAAAGGAAATAAGTATTGATCTTGAAGATGAAGTGAGGTTGGCAAGCTTGATAGGGTCTATGAACTCCATAGAAGACTCAACAAAACCCTTCGTTATGGACAAAAGTCTAGTCTTTGAAGCATAGTTGAACACTAATTTCTTCATAGAAGAATAAGTTACTTATGAAACAAGTATATGTATAATAAAGGAATTGCTAATTGAAGATCCACAACCAATAACTCTAAGGCAAGCTAAACAAATAAGAGGAAATGATATTGTGAGGTAACATGAAGGTGATTGAGGTAGAGAACACATTGTTGTCAAAGAAAGTGTGGAGTATAGGAGTGTGTTTAACAATGGCAAGGAACATCTACCACGCAACCTTTCATAGGATAATCATATTTGCAGGGCCACCTTAAAGATTTCATGAGAAATCTATCTACTTAATCCTTGGAAAATAGAAGTTACCAAAGTCTATTGGTAACAAATTAAAGATCTACTAGTTGAGATGCTTTCTAGCAACACTTTGAGGAGTGGCAATTGATTACTAATGTCCCAAATCTTAAGAAAGCCACATGGGACAAACTTAGGTCAGCATCCATGAATGAATTCAAACTCTTTGAGGGACAACCACAAGGTTGTCCCAAAAATCTATATTATTTGACAATTTAAACTTGAGAATGTACAATCCTATAATAGAAGGCTCGAGGAATTATTGAGTAGATTCAAAAGTAACCAATTGATGGTTTGAACTAGTGATGGTTCATTGAAGGATTGATACCCTCATTATGAAGGAAGATAAATGTAGTTCCACCATCATCTTGTGAGGATGCATATAACCATGCAATAGATATAGAAAGTGAAAACAAGACATCCTTCCTTTCAAGAAAAACTGAAGATGATTTTAATTTAAGTCATAAAAATGTGGGATTGGTTAAGCTCTTTAAAGGGACATACTTAGGATGAAAAGAGTTAAAGGACTCTAGAGAAGGAAGAACCATGTGTTGTTAAAACTACAAAGTAAGTCATACTGAATTCAATTACCCAAAGAAGATGTTTTGCAAAATTTATAAAGTTGTAGGCCACACCATCAACAATTGGCCATACAATTTAAAGAATAAGAGTACCTAAATAGTCTTTCCTTAAAGAGAGCAATTAACACCACATAACACCCTAATGTTGTAGAAGAATGAGAATGCATCCCTTGGTGGGTACCAAAATCAAAGATATAATTTATGTTAGAATATGGGGTGGAAGTGGAAGATGGATCTGATATGATGAGTAGGACTTATTAGTTATATAGTGTCAGAAGTGTAATAAGTGGGGTCACTTTGCAAGACATTTCCCTGCTAATCAAGGTAGTCCCAAACTTCAATGTCAATAGTGTGGACCTAGGGGATGTGGTAATGGTAATTGTCCAAAACAAGTTGTCATTCAGTATGATTGTTACAACTAGTGAGGATGGAACAATGGCAACGACTAGATCCCAAACGAAAAGAGCTAACTACTTTGACCATCTACAAAGAAGAAAAGGTTGTCCAAAACTAGAGTTGAAGTTGAGAGAAATGCTTGAAGAGAGGCAACAATCACGTTGATGCAACAATGAGTAAACTTAGTTCTAATAAGGTTATTGACATACAAGTATTGTAAATCACAATACTCATAAAGGTAATAGATTTATTGTATATTATTTTGGAGTTGAAGGATACTATAACTACTAATTGACCATGATGTGTGTACATGGAGATGTGAGGGAGTAAACTTTCCAATACCATTATCAATAGTGGATTTGATGTGAACATGCTTTCAGAGGTTTAGATTTGGAGAAGTCTTGGGAAGCTCACCATATAGCCATGGGCTTTCCAATTGTTAAGATTAGATTGATATAATATAAATGTGTTGGGAGTTCTCAAGGCACAAAAAGTAATTATTGACACCCAACAATTTATCTTGAACTTTATAGTCGCCTCTTTTAAGAATAAGACATGATGCATTATTGGCTTGAGGTTGGCTTCAAGGTTGATTATAGTTGGTAAAAGAATTTGGTGTCCATTAAAAGTAACTGTTGGAAGTATATAATAGAATAAAGACCTAGGCAATGAGAAAAGAAGTGGCCTCATCTAAACAGTCATTCAATTTGGACTATAATGAAGAATGCTCAGTAGGTGGAAATTGAGGTAATATAGAATTGAATGATGACGAGGAGTTCTACAATTGCAATCGTACTCTTAGGATGAAACCAAAACTCTCAAAAGTCTCTTCTATAAGAAAATGGAAGATTATGAAGTCTTCTAGTTTAGTTTTAACTTTATGGAAATCATGGTGTAGTGTTAGAAATTGCAACCCTAGCAATTTCACCTACACTTTTGTATTTACTTTAGTGTATGTTCCCATAGCATTTGTATATGCTCATTTCAGCCCTTGGATTAGCCTTTGCCCCTCTCATGATGCTCAAGATCTATTTTCAATTGTTACATTTTTCTGTCTCTTTTATGTGAATCATGTGTTTTTCTTGCTTGCCATTTTTTAGTGTGATTTGTCTATTGATATTATGTCATTCAAAAGTCATTTTAAAGCATTTTTCACTTGTCAGCCGAACAAATTAGGGAAAGCATCTCAGAATGATTTCATAGCAACTCAATAACCCTTTCTTCCCATCTTCTTCCCTCACTTTTAAATCTATCTTTTCACTCCATGCAAACACTCTTGAAATCTCTCTTAGAATATTTGGGCTCTTTCTCTTTCTTTCTCAAGCTTGTACAACTCTATACAGTTTGCTACAACACATAACAATCTCTCACAACACTCTTAAGCTCTCATGACATTATCTCACAACTCTCTTGGCTTCCTCAAGCATTTTGGTTATATCCTTCTAGTGTCTTTCAAAATGTTGGGATTTATCACATTTCTTATCAAATCATTTGTCATTTTGTCAATTTATCTTTTATCTATCTGGTCTATCTGGTCGTTATGAAGGTGGAAACACCAAAAAAGGGACTTGACTTGGGCAAGTCCTTATGCAACCCCGAACATCTTTCCTCTTTTGTGTGTGTGTGCAGATATTTCAAGAGCATTCAATTGCATGGAGGTCTGGTTGTGATTTATTTATTTATTTTTGTTGTCATTTAATCATTTAAATCTTCTTATTTGATTCATTTCTGATGTAGCCATAACTGGTAAAACCCTCAAAGAGAATCAATCGGCTTATGCAACAAGAGTAACACAACGAAAGCAACAAGATTACATAAACATATCATATTATTGCTTTAGAACTTTCGGAAATCATCTGGCTATCAACCAAATACAATCCAATCCAGGACTCTAAGAATCAACCAGATCACAAAATGCAAATCTCAATCCTTATTCTCAATTCTACTTCCTCTCCCCCCCTACGAATGATTACTTAACATCATATTTATACCCACCGGAACATATCTAGGTCGGCCTCATAAGATTACAGTTACCAATGTAGGAAAATGAAACGTGTAACGAGGTCGGCCTTAAGAATTAAAGAAGTTTCTGAAAAATACAACCATGAGGTGTGGTTCAGTAGGAAGGTTGGCCACACGTCAAAAAACATCGGACAAGACTCGAAATAAATCCACATGCCAAGGATCACATCGGTAATGAAGGAAAACCAACTAGTAAGCACAAGAACTATCCCGGAACCTAGAAACAGTCAACCGGAAGCGATAACTAATCGGAAAAGAACCCAAATGAACTAAAACATCTGGAATTAAGCGTATGAACTAGCCTGGAAACTGCAAATAAAATCTGCCACGAAAAGAAAGCAACTACCGGTGCCAACCGGTAAGAACACATAAAACTGAACAAAGAACTAAACAAGAACAAAATTGAAAGGAAATATTTTTGGTTGATGCAAGATTGCTCATCGACCAGGGATGCTCCTGCATCAAACAACCCAGGTAGAAAAAGATGTTCCATGAGAGGCAACTCATGAACATCTAAAAGGATTCAGGATAAAGACCCCATGCTCATTTCTGATCCAAACATCTTTTTTATCTGCCAACCTTTGTTTTAGCTCCTTCGATGCCTCAACCGACTTCTCTAACCTTTGGCCCTCTTTGTTTATCTTCCTTTGCTTCAGATCTACACATTGTCTCTATTTACTGCTCTCTTTCTTCTTCAACTCTGATTTGTTTCTGGCACAAGACTTCATCCGGTTTGTCACCATAAACTCTCTGTCATCCGGTTCCATTTGTCCATTAGGTTCATTTATTAGATCCTTTTGCACCCTCCGGTGTAACCTCTACAACTGGTTTCATCAGATCTTTCTTCAAGTCACCTTCTGGTATAACCTCTGCAACCAGTTTCTCAGTACTGCAACTTTTCTTAGGACTCAGATTCTTCACCTCCTTCTCTTTCTCCTTCAAAGAAATCAATGTGAACTTCTGCCTATCCTTCTCAATAGTGACTAGGTTTCTTCTACAGTCATAAATAGCTCCTCTATCAAACTGCCAATGTTTTCCCAACAAGAATTGACAAGCACTCATAGATACAACATCACAGAAAACCTCATCTCTGAAAGGCCCAATGTTGAAATTCACGAAACACTGTTCCTTTATCTCTATCTTTTGATCATCTTGCAACCAACTCACTTCATAAGGACAAGGATGCTCAAGCCTCTTCAATCCAAGCTTTACAACCATCTCCTCATATACCAAATTATCAGTACTTCCACTATCTATAATAACCTTGCAACACTTACCACCTGATTTACACACAGTCTGGAAAAGACTCTTCCTCTGAGTAGATATGGTATCCTTTCTTCTGAACATAAGGGATTCTCCTTGTTCCAGCGCACGGTCAGATCCGGTACCTTCACATTCTGGTTCCTCATTTGCCACACAACTTCTTGCCTTTCCCTGCTTACATTCATAGAATCTATGTTTGGTTTCTCCACACTTGTAATATTTCCTAGGAAATTCTCTACCGGTATTGGTACTACCTTTCCTCTGTATCTTCTACTCCGGTTCTTTACTCCACTTAGGTTTTGATTCATCTTCCTGAACCGATTTCTTCATACTGTCACTCATCTGACCTTTGAATTTCTCCTTCCCTCTATTCAATTGTCTTCTTCTCATCTTCTCCTCAGCCTTCTAGGCATAATGGTAAGTCTCCTCAACTATGGAAACCCTCAACATACTCATCTCATCCTGAATGTTAAATGCAAGTCCATATATGTACCTTGCCACCTTTTCTTTGTCCATCTCTCTATGTCCAGATCTAATCATCACCTTGTAGAATTCCTCAGTATATTACTTCATAGTCATGTTTCTTTGTTTTAGGTTCTACAACTTCTTGAACAATTCCAGTTCATAGTCTCTCGGTATGAACTTGGCCTTCAATCTTGCAAGCATATGTCTCCACCGGGTGATCTTCAATTCACCATTCTTCACTCTGTCTTTTTGCAATTCTTTCCACCACAAGGCAGCATGCCCTTTCAACTTAGTCTATGCCAACCAAACTCTCTGTGGGTCCTTGACATCCTCAAACTCAAAGTAGTCCTCCAACGCTCTAATCCAATCAATCAAATCCTCCAGGTTCAACGTTCCGGAAAAGTTGGAAACTTCAACTTTATGAACTTTACTCGCTTACGCCATTGCTCTCAAGAATCTTTCCTCTCTTTCATTTTTTGGTCCTTTAGCTTCCTCAAGCTCTTCACCGACTTCTTCATATTCATCCTCAGAATCAGGGTTTCTCTGCAAACCAGTCAAATTTTGGATTTCATTCCTCACTTCATTATTGAAGTCTTCCATCATCTGCTCTACCCTCCAAGGTTTCGTCCTACTAGGCGACATCTCCTCTTCCACTCCAGTGAACTGCCTCAACTCGGCAATCTGACTACCACTTTCAATTGCCTCCCCTCGGCGATCTATTGAAGACACACGCAAACTGCCTCCAATCGGCGATCTGTCCACTCAAAGGAATGTCCCAATGTTCGTAAACAATTCTTCCACCAACCAATCCATAACCAGCTCTGATACCACTTGATGCAGCCATAACCAGTAAAACCCTCAAAGAGAATCAACTGACTTATGCAACAAGAGTAACACAACGAAAGCAGCAAGAAAACATAACAAGATTACATAAACAGATCACATTATTGCTTTACAAATTCCGACAATCATCTGGCTATCATCATATAATCATCAAAGAACATCTGGCAATTAACCGATTACATGCAGGCTATCAACCAGATACAATCCAATCTGAGACTCTAAGAATCAACCATATCACAAAATGTGAATCTCAATCCTTATTCTCAATTCTACTTCCTCTGCCCTCCTTCAAATGATTACATAACATCATATTTATACCCACCGGAACATATACGGGTCAACCTCATAAGATTACAGTTACCAATGCAGGAAAACGAAACGTGTAACTAGGTCATCCCTAAGAATTAAAGAAATATTTGGGGAAAATAACAACCACGAAGTGCGGTTCAGCAGGAAGGTCGGCCACATGCCAAAGAACATTAGATAAGAACCAAGATAGCTCCACACGCCAAGGATCGCGTCAGCAATGAAGGAAAACCAATCGGTAAGCACAAGAACTATCCCAAAACCCAGAAACAGTCAACCAAAAGCGATAACTGACCGGAAAATAACCCAAATGAACTAAAAATCTAGAATTAAGCATATGAACTAGTCTGGAAACCGCAAATAAGATCTGCCACGAAAAGAAAACAACTATCGTTGCCAATCGGTAAGAACACAAAAAACTGCACAAAGAACTAAACATGAACAAAACTGAAAGGAAATATTTTTGGTTGATGCAAGATTGCTCATCGATCGGGATGCTCCTACATTAATTCCTCTACATGTTGTTGTGTTTATCACTTCTAGGTTTATTGGATAGCTCGAAGTTGGGTTGGGTTTTCATGTTCTTTATGCATGTCTTTCTATTCACAGTCATATGAGATGATAGTGCTATGTGCGGGCGTTTGTGCATTGCATTGGTGTCCTTGGCTGAGATTCTTAGATTTGAACTGAAGACTCTTAGTCCTCTACAATTTCCATTCATGTATTTAAAAAGTTTATTTCACTTATTTGCAATTAGATATTTCCATTAGTTTATTTATATTTAAGCATTCTAACTAGTTGAAGATATATGAATGTATGCAGTGAAATTGAATCACAAAGGAACATAGTTTTTCTTTTGCAAAGTTGCATTTTTTCATTACGCATGGATTTTGAAGAAGGGAAAGAAAGGAATATGATTTTGAAGAATTCGTTCATTAGGTGTAGTCTTCAAATTTTACATAATATCAAGAGGGAAATTGTAAGTTAGATGAGAAACTTGCACATCAATTTGGTAGTATTGAGGACAAGAAATACGAAGTTTGCTATGATGAAGGCAAATTTGAGACCAAAAGGATATCCCAAAATGTAGTTATTGTTGGAGACAAATAGGACCCAATGTTGAAGGCAACTATATAAAAAAAATGCAAACTACAAATATGTATTTTCTTGTTAAGACATAAGATGGCTACCACTATAGATATGTGTTCATAGAATGCCTCTAATGCTTGGAGCACAACTAATGTGGAGGAAATAATATTAAATGAAACAAAATTATGTGACAAAAGTCTAAGAAGAGATTGAGAAAATGCTTGATCTAGGTATAATCTTGAAGGTGCAAATAAGTTAATGTGTAATAAAAAGATTGATAAAATGTTTGATCTAGGTATAATCTTGAAGGTGAAAACATTTTAATGTGTATCTATGACTTTAGAGTTGGAATACAATCACCATTAAGGACCCATTCAGAACATCTATATTAGTAGTGTTTGTGCTTGAGGTTTAGTCCTTTATGGATGGCTTTTCTAGTTGTAACCAAATTAACACAGCTAATGAGGATAAATTGAAACCCACTTTAGTGGTGGAAGATGGGTTTGTGTGTAAAATTGAGTGCCATTTGGACTCTGCAATTCTCAAGCCACTTATTAGTGGATTACCCATGCATATTTGATAGTATGATGACAAAAAAATTTAAGGCCCTTTTTTATCACTAATCCATGCATATTAGTCAAGAGGCACAACTATGGGTGCTAATGGAGTGTCCCATGTATTGCAAATCAACAAAATTAACTTTTAATCCAAACAAGTGTAGATTCATAATACCTTAAGGTATTCTTCTTGACCAAGATGTGTGTAAAGTTGAGCTATAGATAGACCCTAACGAAATAAGGGTAATTGTACAAATGGAATCACGAAGCAATTTGATTGGAATAAAGTAATTATTAGACCACATTGACTACTACAAACGTTTTATCAAGAAGTTTGTTATTTTATCCTTTAGGTGTTTTAACTATGACAAGGAACTCATTTGTCTAGTCTAACAAACAAGAGAACGCTTTCAAATAAATTAGTTCACTTATTCTTATATACTCAAATTGAGATAAAGAATCTCATGTACAAATTGATACCTCTCGTCTCATCATTGGAGATACCCTAACTTAAGTAGGAGCTTAAGAACTAGGTCACCTTATATTTTTTGCAAGGCAATTTTATCCAAAACAAGCAATAATCGAAGCACCATTGAACAAGAGGCTCTTGGCATGATGCATGCCATCTAGAATTTCAACACTACCTACCTGCAACATCATTAAGCTTTTCATTAACCAACAAAATTTATTGTAACTCATGAATAAACCCATCATTCAAGGCTAAATAAGGAAATGGTTGATGTTTCTACAATGGTTTAATTTTAAAATTGTTGTGAGGCTAAGGAAGAGGCATGCAATACTTGGTCAAATGCCTTAGATTAAGTTGGGAGAACCACTTGAGGGTGCAAACAAGGATTTTCTTGATGCTCATTTGTTTGAAATATGCATCTTACCTTCCTAGTATATAAATATTGGTGAATGTCTATATAAGGAATCATTTCCAATAGATATGAAAGATACCAAATAAAGAACGATAGCATTGAAGGCATGAACATTCCAATCAATAAAGGGGTTGAAGTACAAGATAAGACTTGTTCATGTGTTACCTCAATGTGTTATGATGAAGGAGATTTGAGATGTACTCTATGAATCATATGAGGGTTTGGCAAGGTGTTATGACCAAGCCATACACCTAGGACATTGGCCAAGTGAACAATTTCTTTTTTGAAAGAACTACACGCAAATGACTCATCACTCACAATACAACATTGACAAGTTGCATTTCATGCTAATGCATAAACAAGTGGCATATTAAGCACAATGATACAAGGACACTTACAACTTGAACAACCTCATCATTGCTCCAAGCAAGGTGGCACAAGTAGAAGACTTTCCAATCGTGAGACAAAGTAACCATGGTGAGCCTATGACAAAGTGGGACTACACCACAATAAAAATCAACTTCTAACCCAGATCACATTCTCTCACAAACACAACACAATGATATAATGAGAGAGTCATCTATCTCAAATTCATCCTCTACATACATTTTACATCATTCATGACATAAAGGAAAAACCTAAGAGGTGGGTCAACTAGGAGATATCACATCTCTATTAGCTCCGATGATCGCCATTTTTTTGGATATTAGACAAATTTACCAGAGCAAAGGCACCTTATTGGTGATTATGTGATTTATGTTGCTGGTGTGAATGATGGGGAATTGTTTGGTTGCTCATTAAAACAAAATTGAAAAATTTATGCTAATATTTTTCCATTGCATATACAATCTAGCAATATTGAACAATAATACTTGTATTCAGGGATCCTACTAATTCTATTTGTATACGTATATGAATAGAAATCCTATGGATATAAAGCATGGTTGTTCTCCTTCCCACACTTATTGAATACATTAATGATTATTACTCATTAAATTTAACCTCCTTGTGTACCTTTCATCATTTCATTTTATGAGGAGATCCTATTCTTTTCTTCATGGTCATTAATCTGAAGGTATTCGCATTGATCTAGACAATTAGTATAACATATGCATAGAAGAATTTGAAATAATTGAAAACTTAGCTCAGACAATTATGTACATATAGGTGTTTTTCTAAACATAACCAAGGGCATTCTAATGGACACTTTAGGGAGTATTGTCTTTCCTCTAGACACTTTGAAAGCTATATTGGACACTATCAAGGACATTTGTTATGACTATAAGAATAAAGAACATTAACTAAATGTTTTTTATGAACACAAAAATTGAATTTATTAATTATACCAATGAATCTACAAAAAGGAACCAATAAAAAATGCCAAATAAGGAGTAGTTCAAGCCCTCTGCATTGCCTCTTAATGCTCCTAAGACAGAAACCAACTCTTGTTATTTACCAACAAAGCAAGAGAAAGATACTTTCTTCTTACATATATTGTTAGAACTGATCAACGTAGAGCTATAGGTTTCATCCTCATATTTCACCCCTCTTATCCTTCATTTCATAAACTTAGTGGCCTAAACCATATTTTCCATATCAATGAATTCTTGGGTTGAGGATCTCTTATTATTTTCATAGACATCCAACAATGGGTTGTTAAAACTAACCAAACCTTTGAGAACCTTAAATATTTAATTTCTTTATCCAATACCATGAAGCTATTCTTAGTGCCATGAACAATACCAATAGAATGAAACCAATGGAATACTTTAGAGTATAGCATTAGGATACCAAGGTTCACTTACAATTATGTAATGTTTGCAGGACTCTTGCATCTATTGAGCCAACGAATATATGGTCATTAGTTTTTTAGATCTAGACACCTAATTAAACTAAGTTATATAAAATGCTTTCACGTTCATAAGCATAATTTAAGTATATCAAATATACTTGGGATTTCACACTCATAGGGTTGGTCTTTGAGTCATTTTAACAAGGTTGCTTGGTATTATATTTTTAGGAATCAAGTTACATTATAAGTCTATGTCTTGTGAGGATTGTGAACACAGGTTGTAAACCATAGCAAGGTTTTGTCAAGTAGGTTTTTGTCCATGATTTGATGTCTCCATTTAATTTGTAACCATTCAAGAGATCCTTTGAGCCTAGCTACCAAACTTCTCTTGCCGCATTTTCTAGCATAGTGTATTTATTATTAGAGAAATGTGATATCCTTGCAATAGATTACAAAGATTTTGTGATGATTATCTTTCCTTGTATATGGTATGTCATTATCTTGAGATGGATATTTGAAGTAGGTTTAGTTGTGTGATGTCTTTATTCTTTCTATTTGCATTTGTATGCACAACTCAATATTCTTGGTTATATTACAAGTGTGTTTCTTTTCCCTTCATTATCTTTGACTATATTGCCCAAAGGAATATAAACCGGTTTGATTGGTAAGAACATGTAATTTTCAATCAAAGGTTCTCTCAAGCTCTTATGATTTAGAGATAGTTTTGAGTCTTAGATGTTGTCTTTCTTAAAACATGGATATATAAAACCAAGTGGATTCATTTACCAGGAAGCAATAACATCTTAGGGTGCATATGTAATGTTTCTCTTTTTACTAAAGTACTAATAAGGTTTTTTTCAACCAATGTTAAGGGTATGTGCACAAAGATGGTGGTCAGAAAAGTGGACACCACCCAAAAAAAACATGAAAAAACACGCAGCGCATACGCGGTTCTAAATTTTGAAATGACCGCATACGCGCTTAAGTTTGTTGTTCTCGAGCCTAGAGAAGGTAGCGCGTACACGTTGCTTTTAAGGAAAGTAGTGCGTACGCGCTACCTCTAGGAAAATAAGCGCGTACGCACTACTTATAAGAAAATGAGCGCATATGCACTACTTATAGGAAAATGAGCACGTATGCGCTAATAATCCCAAAAGAACCGCGTACGCGGTGCCTGTCAAAAAAAGTTTTTTAAAAAAAACTGGGTCTTATTTTCCCGTGAATAGTGCATTTTTAGTTTGTTTTTTCTTCATTTTCTCTCCTAAATCGTGAATGGGGTGCTAGATTTCTCCTCTAGACACTATGGATCAAGGTTAGTTTTTGTTTATTTTTGTCTTTCTTTCCCGTTTGTTCAATTTGTTTTACATTTTAAATTTAATTTCATTAATTTTGATTAAGTTTTTTTATTTTTTGTTTCAAAAACCAGATTCTTCTAATCCACAACAAGAACAACCAAATGCACCTCCTAAAACCTACCCGATACACCCCCAATTCCTCTTTTTGACCGCACACTTGAAACACATGAGCAATTAATTAATCAGTTAGGACAAAATACGTCTAAAATCAATAGACTGATTGTTAAATTGAAAACATCCGAACTTGAGCATCATCAATCCCTCGCCACTAGCCTAGAAACATTAGCTAGTGGTGCCATAGTTGTTTCCACACAAATTACCAAATGGGGAAGCTTTAGGGATAGGTGTCGTCAATTCTATGTTGATGGGCTATCATACGAGGGAGTAAAAAACAAAAATATTAGTAAACAACAAATAAGTGCCCTTTTCATTGATCCCAAAATTGGTTAGTCATTACCTCTTAACGCAAAGAGGTTTCTCATACATTGGTGTACCAATGTGCAGATGAAGAATCTTTTTTGGCAGAGGTGGTGGATGGTCTTTGATGATCCATCTTGTAATAATTATGAGGTGCCATTATATTTTTTGAGAAAAGTATATTGTGAGTTTGTTCTCAATGTGCACCCAAACTATTCTGACATGAGAGAATTTCATGGTAGAGGTGGTGGCTCTGCTCAAAATAGACCTGGAGCCCGTAGGTGATTACCCGTAGAGAGTCGCCACCCCCTAGCACCCAAACCCAAGGTGCAAAGTTGTCCCAATAGAGTTGAAAGAGTTGATGGAGCTATAGACTCTTCAGGCGGCCATAGTGTTGATTGGTGCCATCATCCAGCATGGGACGTCGTTAGCACATCCTATTGTATTGGATGATGAGCCATTAGTTGCTCCAGGTGGCGACAAAGAGCCCATCCAGCATATGTGTGTCAGTTGCTCGGGGATATGCTCGGGGATAGATGATGCAGTCGGTGCAGATGGATCCACATCTTATCCATGCACGATTTGCGGGAGTAGATGTCAGGCCCGCACAACTGAGGATTTCATGCTGACAGATGAGTTGATGGACATGGTGTTTGCCCATGAGCAACAGACACGGGTGTGTTGATTTGAATTCATAGCATTTTATTTATCAGTCACTTTAAATTTGTAATTACATAAATGAGTTTTCATTTATACATCAATTTAAATTGAGACAAATAATATGTATTTCAGGATGCAGCAGCGGTATCCCATACTCCTCCCCCGGTTACTACAGCTGCAACTTCGATGCCTGAGGTATAAATTTTGTAACATGTTAAAATATAATAGTACACTTTGAATTAAAAAAAATACAAGATATACTAACTATCTTTAATGCTTGGTCCAATTTTTGGTTTGTAGGTGTTGACAGGGGACCAAATGTCCCAGATTGATGACATCACACTCTCAACGATCGATTTTGGCCTACAAGGCTATACGGTATCATATTTTGTACAACCCTTTTTATGTATTGTTTTGATGGAATATACAAGTCATTTCATTTTATATTTTTTAAATTATGTTTAATTTCTTATCTATACTAATATCTCATGTTAATTTTGTTTTTTTAGGGTACCCCCTCCGCATCTAGGGCTCGTCCTAAGAAAAAGAATTCCTCGAAGACGCCAAAACGTGGGAAGAAGGTAATTGAACACATTTTCAATTGTACAATTGTTTGAAAATGTTGAAATCAAGTATTAGTTGGGGTTTGTAGATTGATTCGTGTTTTTTGTCTATTTTACATGTACAACAACCATTGAGCTATGTGGATTTGTTGAATGCACCTGATTCGCTCATGGATCAAGAGAGAGCGAAGGTATGTATCTCTACTTTATTTTCTTGATTTCATGATTATATGCACGTGTACATGTGAACTTGTGATATATTATAATCTTATATTTTTTTCATACAAGAAATATCCATACCTATTTCATCAATGGTGAACCCTCCTCCGTGCACTGGAGAAGCATCTCAGGATCCGGTACACTTTTGTTTGATATATAAAATTAATTGTTTTTAACCTACAATACTTATCATTATATTAATTGTATTTAATCTTTGAACATTTTTTGTATAGGTAATAGCGACAGCTTCTCCATCGATGGTGAGCCATCCTCAGTCCATTGGAGAAGCATCTTAGGCACAGGTATGTCATTGTTCTGTATATTATAGCTTTTAAGTGTTTTTGATATATTTATATTAGTACATTGTATTAATTATACATTTAATCTACAATAGACCCCTTCGCGGTACGTCCATAACATGGATCCATTTAAGTATATCTTCAAGAAAACTCCTAAGAGTGACAAGGAGAGGAGAGCAAAGACATTAGCTCCTAGATCAGCCAATGAGGTAATCTACATTTCAATTGTAAAAAAATTATAGTTAAATGCATAGTTATGTTGTTAATTGTAAACTATTTTCTACAAAAGAATTCTAACTTGGCTTTTGAATTGTGGTTTTGCAGTCATCTACAAAGTCACGTACTGCATCGAAGAGGCTTGATTTTGATGATCCACCACAAGTTTAGGATCATATCGTGTTAGTTTTGGCATGTGGTTCACGATTTGTAGACCCAATTCGCCTTCTAACAACATCTCTTTGGTTGAGCGAAACTCTTGTGTTGTCATGCCAAAAAAATTTAATTAATGTTCTTGGTGCATCAACAACAACCTTGTCTTTGCGTGGTAGTCTACTCGAGAATGCTCAAAGAGAATTATTGTTAGGTTCCTCTATTTTTTCCCGCCTCTTTAATGCTTTACTTAATGTTGTTCTACTAACGTTTAATGACTTACTTGTTTTGTTTATCAAACGATCTTTTTTTATTTTCTTGCTCATTATGGTTGATGTAATGACACATTGAGTAGCATTAGAATCTTTAGTACGTGATTTTAAACTAATAGCTTGATATGCATCAAATAGATTTCTCACAATAGTTCTTTCACTGTTACTTTCAGATGATCTTAGGCCTAGAATTTTCATTCTCTCTAAAATTCAAATTTTTAATCATTTGAACAATTAATTGACATTTTGCGGTTTAATTTAAGTTTTCAAAATAGTTTTGCCATATTCTTTTAACCATTCTCCTACAAGTTCATTCATTTATTTTATTGAGCTTTAGCTTCAATATATTCTCATCAATGTCAATTAGATATTTGGTTTCCTACGAATGATTCTAGGAGGTGTTAACATCGGTGCATTATGTACATTCAATTCATCAAATAGAGAAGGTGTAAATTCATCATTTAATTGATTATTCAATGCGGTATCTTCTTCAATTGCGTTAGGTTCATACAGTAAATCAAATGTCTCTTCTTCAATTGCATTAGGTGCATTATGTTCATTTGGTAAATCGAATTGAGATGTTGAGGATGACATACCTTCTTCTTCCATTGTTCTTATGTCACGTAATTTCTTCATACGCTGCATTTATCTTTCCTTTTCAACCTCTCATTGTTCCATCGGTCCTCACTTGTTCTTTCCCATGGTTGATATCGGTTGTCCTAAATATAATCATATTACATATATATGTAAACAAAAGTTCATAAACAAACAAATAACCATAAATATGCATCTTATCACTATTTTTTGGAATCAAACTATTAAACAATCACAATACTATTGACAAAACTAATAAGAACAACAATTCAATCATTTGAAATCATGCAAAAACAAAAATTCACTTAGTTCTATGTATAAAACAATGATAGAAATGCAGACAGTTCCAGTGGGGCCTTCAACGACCTCAAAAACTTCTTTTGAGGCCGTTGAGGCTCTTGGGCAACTAAAACTATGTCTATGTACTACGTACGCACTACATTAATAACTGTGTGCACGTTGTTTGTCCATAAAATGTTGGCAAGCCCAATGGTATTTTTTTCCCATTTTGTACTAATAAGTAGCGTGTGCGCGCTCCTAAGCTTAAAAAATGTTATCGCAAGGTAGCGAATAATGGGCTCAGTACCTTGTATGCGCTTACAAGTAATAAGTACCGTGTATGCACTCCTACGCCTTAAAAAAGTTATGGCAAGGCAGTGAACTAATAGGTTAAGTGCCCTGTACACGCTATTGGCAGTAGAAAAAATGTGAATGAAAAGGGAGAGAGAGAGAGAGAGAGAGAGGAGAGAGAGAGAGAGAGAGAGAGAGAGAGAGAGAGAGAGAGAGAAGGGGGGGGGGAGAGTAGGGGGAGGGAGAGAGGAGTGGGGGCGGAAGGGAAGGAGGGAGAGAGGGAGAGAAGAAGGAGGGGGGATGGAGAGGAGAGGGGGGAGGGAGGGGGGGAGAGAGGGGAGAGAGAGGGGGGGGGGAGGAGGGAGAGGGAGAGAGAAAGGATGGAAGGAGGGAAAGAGAGAGAGAGAGAGAGAGAGAGAGAGAGGGGGGGGGGAAGGGAAGGTAGAGAGAGGGAGAGAAGAGGGGGGAAGGAGAGAAGAAGGGGTATGGAGGAAGGGAGAGGGAGAGAGAAGGAGGGAGATGGGAGATGGAGAGGGAGAGAGAGAGAGAGAGAGAGAGAGAGAGAGAGAGAGAGAGAGAGAGAGAGAGAAGGGAGAGAGGGAGAGAGGTAGAGGGGGAGAAGAGGAGAGAGGGAGAGAAGAAGGGGTATGGAGGAAGGGAGAGGGAGAGTAGGGGGAGGGGGAAGGAGAGAGAGAGAGAGGTATGGAGGAAGGGAGAAGGAGGAGAAGGAGAGAGAGAGAGGGGGGGGGAGGGAGGGGGGAGAGGTAGAGGGAGGGAGAGAAAGAGAGATCGAATCCAGGACACAAGATGACCCTTAGAACACAATTATGACCCTTGACAACATCTAAGGGGTCATAGGGTGTCCTAAGGGGTGATATGACACTATTATTCCTTAGCACACCATAGGACCTATAACGACACCAAATAGTGTCCTAATGGGTCATAGAACACCATATGACCCTTTAGAACACCATATGGTGTTGTTATGGGTCATTGGTGTCTCGAGGGGTCATATGACATCTTATGACCCCTTAGGACACCATATGGTGTTATTATGGGTCGTATGGTGTCTTAAGGGGTCATATGGTGTCCTAAGGGGTCACAGGGCACCATATGACCTCCTAGGAAACAATATGACCTCTAATGACACCTAAGGGGTCATATGGTGGGCTAATAAAATGATATATTAAATTTAAAGTTATGAATAGAACATCAGTAGTTTAGTTTTGATATAGCTAAGTTAGACCATTGTCAGCATAAGAGAGAGTCCAAGCAAACAAACAATGAGACTTTGCTAAAAAGCAAGTGTAAGAGCTTGACCTAACCCTAAGAGTACTGCCTAAGTTCTAAAACATATGATGCTATTAAATTTGCAAGGTTATAGGACTGATCTTGATTGTGACTATAGGAATTACAAAAGAAGAGAAAGAGGGAGGGAGAGAAGAAGAGAAAGAGGGATGGGGTATGGAGGAAGGGAGAAGGGAAGAGAGAGAGAGAGAGAGAGAGAGAGAGAGAGAGAGAGAGAGAGAGAGAGAGAGAGAGAGAAGAAGAAGAAGAACGGGGGGAGGGAGAGGAAGAGAGATCGAATCCAGGACACAATATGACCCTTAGAACACAATATGACCCCTAACAACATCTAAGGGGTCATAGGGTGTCCTAAGGGGTCATATGACACTATATTATCCCTTAGCACACCATAGGACCTATAACGACACCAAATTGTGTCCTAAGGGGTCATAGAACACCATATGACCCTTTAGGACAACATATGGTGTTGTTATGGGTCATATGGTATCTTAAGGGGTCATATGGTGTCCTAAGGGGTCACAAGACACCATATGACCTCTTAGGAAACAATATGACCTTTAATGACACCTAAGGGGTCATATGGTGGGCTAATAAAAGGACATATTAAATTTAAAGTTATGAATATAACATCATACAATAGAACATCAGTAGTTTAGTTTTGATATATCTAAGTTAGACCATTGTCAGCATAACAGAGACTCCAAGCGAACAAACAATAAGGCTTCGCTAAAAAGCAAGTGTAAGAGCTTGACCTAACCCTAAGAGTATTCCCTAAGTTCTAAAACATATGATGCTATTAAATTTGCAAGGTTATAAGATTGATCTGGATTGTGACTATAGGAATTACACACTTGATTTCTTTCATGGGTTGTACCATTCCAAGTCGTTTGACAAGTGATGATCACCATATACTACCACTGCCATGCATACAACAAACTTTAATTTCTTTAGGTGACAGGCATTGTGTAACAACATGGAAACTCTCGCATACCCACCACTATCATTCTCCGGGACATCATCTGTGTTACTCTCCCTCTTTCTCTTCCTACCGGTTGTTTCCTTCTGAAAAACATATTGCAGGTACTCTGACTCATCATGTTGCTTTGTTGACACTATTTTCCACATCTGCTCTGCTCATTAAAAACACATTCGAGAAGAATATTGCTGCAGGTTTCCTTGTTTGTCACGGTAATGCACCCGTGGTTCAATTTCAAACCTTATTCCTCCTATTCAATATACACACACAAATTTATCAGTCAATTTTCTTAGGAGAGCATACATGATAAAAATCAAAGAGGAAGTTGCAGACAAGAAATAAATTCACTTACTTCTATAGAAGTGCAGAGGCAGTTGCAGTGGGGTATGGAGGGAGGGAGAGAGAGAAGAAGAGAAAGAGGGATGGGGTATGGAGGAAGGAAGAAGGGGAGAGAGTGATAGAGAGAGGGATGGGGTATGGAGGAAGGGAGAAGGGGAGAGAGGGAGGGAGAGAGGGATGGGGTACGGAGGAAGGGAGAAGGGGGAGAGAGGGAGAGAGAGAGACCTTGTATGCGTTTGAGAGGGGGAGACAATACATTTATATGTGTATATATATACTTAATATATTATATATTATTATATACATATACATATACATATACATACATATATATATACACATACATATATATATATACATATATATATATATAGCGAGTACGCGTTGTTTATAGTAAAATGACCGTGTACGCGCTTCTTACACCATAAGTACCCTACATGCGCTTTTTATACTATAAGTACCCCGTACACGCTTTTGACTGTTTAGGCTTGGAAATAGACATGGATGACAAAGCTACGGTTTGGAAGTTTGATTTCCCTCCATTTCTCTCATTTTTGACGTGTTTTATTTTATCAACTTGGTTTATCGACTTTGTCATCATGAGGTTTACACTTCATCAAGTGGGTATTTCTAAAATTGCCACCATATTTTCAGCCATCTTCTGAGCTTTCTAACCATATAATTTTTTAAAAATTTGAACAACAATAACATATTATTATTGAATTTCTTTTACCAGTGTCTTCATAGTTCTCACAGACATAGGTACACCATTTTTTTAATAATTTTTGATATACTTATCCAAATTTAAAAAACTTTATATATTATTGTAGTGCATTTGATTTTTTACAATTTTTTTTTTTTAATGTATTTTCGATTTGTTTAGTGCAACTTATGCTTCACACACGAACAGGTACCTAATTTCCAAGATGTGCTCGATTGGAAAAATCATTAAAAAAAATTGTTCAACAAAAAATTACAAAAAAATACACATCTTCTAGTGCTCACTCTTAACTATCTTTCTGTCAAAGTGTTTGTCAAAATACTAAATCTAACTATGACTTTTTTGATGCGCACGTCAAACACTATGTTATGTTTTTCAGAAAAAATCAGGGTCTTTTTTTCATGCGTGAAGGATTTGACCCCCTTAATCTTATCCAATTTTGAAAAAATTTAGTAGTTTGGAAATTAGATTCAGAGCACTACAATATTTGTTGTTTGATTATCTTCATATCTTGAGTGGGTGACTTTCAAATTTTGCCTCCAAGTTCAGGTTCACCTGATTAAAGAAATTTTAAAAAAAAGTGTCCACTTATACCCCCCTTTTTGACCACCATCTTTGTACACTTACCCTCAACATGAGTTTAGTGACAACCTTAGGGATTGATAACAATGTTGGTATAACTATTAGTATCTAATATTTATCATTTATTTCTCTTAAATATCTTATATTGGAAATGCTAAGAAAATTCTCCTTAGCTTAGCATATGTTAAAGATGATGTTGATTTTACCCACACAAAAATTGGTCCAACCATACCACTATTTGATCAATAGTCCAATAGTTTAGTCTTTGGTGATAATCCTTGATATTAGGTTTTGGTACATTACCTTTAGGTTTTATGGAGTTACATGTTTGAAAGGCAACATAATTGGTACCATCGTTGGGGGATATTCAAAGGTTGTGTTAATCCTCATACTTCAAAACATAAAGATTCTATTAATAAGAAAACTCAAGACCAATATAGCAGCTTGAAGATCAATGTGCTTCAAGAATTTTATCTTTCAAAGAGGTTATAAATATGTTGTTGGAAATTAAGTTTATGATATTTTTATAAGGCTTACTAAAGTGAATCAAAGATGCAATCAAGTGGTTTAGAAATTGGTGGTTAAGGTACATATGTTTTATCTTCTCTATTAGTGATGTAAAGTTTATTTCATAATATAAAAACATACATTTATAAAAGAGGCATAGTTCAATCCTACAATGGTAGAATGTTGTAGTCGTGGTGGGTCTTGGTATGCGAATGATCATTCTAAGGTTTATCCCTCACATGCATCTTCTTGTGGTTCAATTGATAGATAGTGTGGTAAGGAATATAATCCTAATCATCATAGTAATTCCTCTTCCTAACATCCAACTAGCCATACATCTTATACAAATCTTTCCCAAAGCTTACATGTATCCAATAATGAATACCATGAACTCATAATAAAACAAGATGATCTCATAAGATAGAAAAACTAATTTGATAATCAAATCAAATACTCAGGTCTAGATTACAATTCAAAGCCTAACTTGCAACTACAAAGTTCCAAGAGATTAGGCTTCACTTAATATTCCCATTGTTGATGTATATGAGAAGTTAGATTTGTTGCAAATGTGAAGTAGATTGATGTATCAGTATGGTTGTCATTGATGTCAATGTGTTGATTCTATTTCAGTGTTTGGTTTTTTCTCTAGATGTTTTGACTTATTGTAGATATATTCTTGTTATGTTGGCATGTTGTTGGATATTACTTTGAGATTCTTCTTTTGTGGAAGTTGTGCTCTGGAAGTCTATGCAATGATGATAAAGATTATTTGGCAAAGTTTGTAGAGCTCCGCATCTTCAGTTCTCATGTTGCGTTTTTGACTTTATGCTTCTCATGCATATATCTTTATTATTCTAATCCGACATGTGTTGATGTGCTCCGGAATTGTGTTTTTGGCCATGTTCTTACCTGGTACATTTAACCCCAGATGTTCTATATTTTGGTTCGATGATTGTGGTGTTTCAATAGCATGTTGTTGCATTGTGGTGTGGTCCACTTCTCATTCCTTTCCATCACGAGAATGCTTAGTGAAGACCTATTTTGTATTATGTTTCATTATCTCCTTGGCCGACTTGGAAAATCTATTTTGGAGATCAATATATAAGGAATGGTTGTAATGAAATATCACAAGGAAGGATTCATAGAAGGAAGTTGATTGTAAAGGAAGATCTATTTTTTATGCGAAGTGGTTGATTAGTGTGGTTGTTTGCTGATGTTGTTTGGTACCAGTGGCAGTGAGCCTAAGGTTTCTTTCGGCATTGAAGTTGTTTGGCAGTTGTGCCTTTGTGGTGAATTCTTTCTTTCTTCCTCTGAGCAATGAGCCCTCACTTTTCTGGCTATTTTAGCCAAGCAGTGAGCCTACCTGCATTGAGCAATTCTGGCAGTGAGTCATCTTTGTAAAAATCAACTTAATAGGTGTCACCCTAACAAGTGTTTTCATATTGAGAACTAACATTCTCCATGGTTTTTCCCTTCACGAGTTTTCCACGTTCATATCAGGTGTTTCATGTGTGTGTTCTTTCATGCTCATATCTGTTTATGGTTATGTAATCTTTGTTGTGGGAAAAGCAATATATTTGAATAATACAACTGATTCACCCACCTCTCTCCCTCTCAAATGTTTAGAATATTCATCAAGATTTATGATGGGCGACTTATGATTTTGAATATATGAAAAAACTAATTTGATAGTCAAATCAATATACTCGAATATAGATCACAATTCAAAACCTAGCTTGCAACTACAAAGTTTGAAAATATTAGGCTTCATATTATTCCAATTGTTGATGTACATGAGAAGTTAGATTTATGATAGGTGACTTATGATTTTTAATATATGGAAAATGAAGTCTACAATCAATTTCCTACTTTTGGTATTCAAAATTCTTCATAAAAGGAAGCGTATGTGTAGGTTTTTCTAATTTTATGAATTAATTTAGTTTGAATATGTAGATGAGTTTCTTTACTAGGTCTCTTAATGGGAAATAAAAGATTTGTTAAAAGGTGTAGTCACACAAATCTGTCCAACTTAATTAAATAAATATTTGTTATTTATTTGATTAAAAATTCACTAGCCATCAATTAATTAAATTAATATTTAATTAATTTATCTCCAAACATTCTCCTATTTAATTAAATAAATTATTCAATTTATTTTAATTAATTCATCAAATAAAATTTCAATCAATTAAATAAATAAAATCTATTTATTTAATTAAATCCCCCTATTCCTCTTTTAAATAAATTAAATAAAACATTTATTTAAATCATTAACCCCCCCACTTGCATTTTCCTACAAATGCAACTTGCACACATTTATTGAAATAAATAAATTTTTATTTTTAATAAAATCCTATTTTTCCTCACCCACCAAATCCACTTGCAAAATCTAATCCCCTTCTAGATTCTTCTAACCCCTTCCTAATTAGCCTAATCCATTCCCTAATTATTGTCACATTCCTAAGCAAAATGGAGTCGCTTCTCAAAGACTCCAAAGTCTTTGAAAAGCATTTAATGCTTTGTGTGTTCAACAAATTAACCCCCAAAGTCTTCCAAGACCACTAATGGCTCTTACATGACCATTTATGGCTCTTACATAACCATTTATGGTTATTTCAAACTTGTCTCCCCAAACATTTATTGTTTTAACCATATTCATCCATTTCACATTTGCACAAGAGTTTATCCATTGGATAAAAACTTTATTCTTTGAATAAAGAGTTTATTCATTCAACCAACCTT
The DNA here is from genome assembly GCF_030272615.1 of Cryptomeria japonica. Lineage (NCBI taxonomy): Eukaryota > Viridiplantae > Streptophyta > Pinopsida > Cupressales > Cupressaceae > Cryptomeria > Cryptomeria japonica. The sequence goes on along the minus strand of NC_081406.1, from coordinate 661,995,458 downwards.
GACTTTAACTCTCAAGGTCATGTCAAGCATTTAATGCTTATTCCCCCTCCTCTCAACCTGTCTCACATTGACACTTGTCATCCTGGGATTGGGTCGAAAGCCCTTACATGGATTTGAAATCATTCAATCCTGACCCTTGTTGAGTTTACTCAATCTCAACCATCCATTGCTCCATTTTTCCTATAAATAGAGCCCATTTCTTCATAATCCAGATCCTAAAAACTTGTATGCATTTAAGCTATAGGCATTTTAAGAGAGCATTTAGCATAACAAACTCATGTATTGTCATTTTGGTTAAAATAAATCATTTTAGCATCAATAGCTTAATATTAGCTTTTCATTTTACATTTAGAGCAATATTATAATCTCAATCCTCCATAAGCATCCATAGTGCAAAAAGCTGCTGAGAGCTACACTATTTTGGAATTTGGAGAGGAGAAGAACAAGGGAGAAAGAGCTAAAGGCATGGTAGGAGGTATTTGGAGATGTCTCATCATATTTGCTTCTTTAGTTAAATATACTTTCATGTTTTTAGTGTCTCTCTTGATATGCCTGTTTAGAATAGTTTTTGATTAACTAACACTAATGATTTTCTTGTGTCTTGTGTGTTGTGTATCATTGACTAACCTTGTCCATTTTGCAGGGCATCAAAAGGTTCCTTAAACTATCATTTATCTTCTTAGGAAATTCATGCCATTTCCTTTGGTAAATGGTAGACGTATGTCATTAATCATTCTCTTCTTTTACAAGAGCTGGCAAACATTAGAAAGCATGTGGGGGGCAGGGGGGTCATTCCTTGTTTTGCAATGTAATATAATCTTGATTTTTAATTAATTATATGCATAATGTTTCCACATGTGTTGACTACTTTTGTGAAGCACTTGCAATTGGTACAAGCTTGTTGCCAAGTGTGTTTCCCTTAAAAGATAATGCCTACACAATATATCTAGCATTATTTTTGATTTAATTTCATTTAAAAAAAATTATTGTTCTGAATTTAATATGAAAATTCATCAACATACTTGGCTATCTTTTTTATAGTTTATTTGATAGAATAAAAAAGAACAATTTATGTTTAACCTTTATTGATATACAGTGATTCTATATTAAAAAAAGGTGTGTTTTACCAAATCTTAGTCTTAAGTTATAATCTAATTAGTGTGAGTCCAAATTTACCTAGGTAGAGTTTATGAGTTAAGATCCACCAATGGTGGTATGATTGTGCTAGGACAAGTTTTGGAAATTTTACCTATTCTTTGAAACAATATATAATCACTTTGTAGCAATTAGATTTGTTTATAAATCTATCAAATTTTCCCATGCTTAAAAAGAAGATATTATTTGCATTTCACATCCTCTACAAAAAAATTTCATATCTTGTATTTTGTATATACATATTAATTTTATGTAAAATAAAGCAATCCCATTATATAAAACTAGGTAATTTAACTAAATGAAGTCAATTGGCATGCTATCTTGATATGTTTTAACGTTAGATTCCACACTCTTATATCCTTAAGAGACAAAGGGATAGATTCTATTACTAATTGTAAAAAACACCAACATAGATCTTATACCTTGTGCTTAAAATTTGTGTTAATTTCTATGCAATGCCCTATAACGCCTATGACAGTTGCAAAATGAATGATCATTGTATGCTTAAGGAAGTGGTTAACTAGTATCTGATAGACAAATGAGAGGAAGTGTAAGCAAATTAACACTCATGTAACTTCAAAGTAGATTAGCAATAGATTATTGAAGCAAGTAGTAAACTTCCAAAAAAATTAGTTTGAATGAAGGAAAATAAGAAGTAGCAACTTGGTTTATATAATTGAAAATCCAAACTTAAAGAGATTACATGATAACAAGTTGGATTTTATAATAGATTATTGAAGCAAGTAGTAAACTTCCAAAAAAATTAGTTTGAATGAAGGAAAATAAGAAGTAGCAACTTGGTTTATATAATTGAAAATCCAAACTTAAAGAGATTACATGATAACAAGTTGGATTTTATAGTTTTAACATGTGCATACAAATCCATGAAATAAATTTAACTATTTAAATGCACAATGTCTTGTATTGGTTTAAGAATTTTCTTAATAAATATGCTTTTCAACTCCAAATTAGGTAACAAGTTGATCAATTTATAGCATAATAATTGAAATTAATAACATAATCGCTAATATATTCATTGGACCCTTGGGAAGAATTAAATATATAAACCTACAATTGCTACTCAAAGACCCTGTTATTTTTAGATTACTTTAGGAAAACTTAATTAAGATTATAAAATGAATGTATATACCCTCGAGGAAGCAAGATAAATCACTTAATAGCATAATCTTTCCAAAGTGCATAGATATAACTTTGTTGAAAATTTATCCTCATAAAGAAATTCTACACATGTAACAATTTATGATCTAAGATGATTGTTAGGTTGATCTTTTCCATCATATATTAAAGTTTGAAGTGTAGCAAAAATCATAAGAAATAACTATGTCACAATATCAAAAGACAGTGGTGGGTGTATAACATCTTTACATTCATCACTATGTTGTCCATTTGTTTTGCATCCACACTCTTTTATACTTTTATCTACTTTGTGAAATGGTGCATCTAGGTTAGAGGAAGGGATGACAACTAGTGAGGATTGAGAACCACTATGAGGTGTGTGCGTATATGTATGAGATGTACGAGGGTGGATGAAGTGATGACTTGGGACAATGTGATGAAAGGGGAGAGGTACTTAAGGGCATTCAAGTTACATAAAATAGTATTGGGTGTACAAGTAGATTGACAAGTGGGATAATAATAGGCTTCATGGTGGTAAATGAAAGATAAATGTAGGCATGATACATCATTTGGATGATAAGTATCTCATGAGGTATATATTTGGGAGTGGGACTATAAAGGGGAGAATAAATGAAAAAGTGGGTAGTATTAAAGGGTGAGAGAGTAGTAGCCATTGTAAAAAGGGGACGGGAAGTGGTGGAAGTGGTATAATATGGAACTATAGTAGAGGTCGAAGCATGAGTAAACACACTAGTCACAATATACAAAGTAAGCTTAGCATAAATCACTTCCAAAGTCTTACATCCATGTAGTTTTTAATGAATATGTGCATCATAATATATATTTGCTACTTGTTTATGATTTTTCACAATAGCCAAATTAATTGGACTCATTTGTAAATTCTCAAGTGTTCACACAAGATTTATCATCACACTCCTCATTATTCTTAGGTATTATGAATGCCAAAATAGACTTTAGTTTCATTGGTTTGAGAAATCTTAGGGTTTAGATGAGCATTCATTTGTAATGTATCTCAAGGAGCTTATTGCATGAACACAAGATAAGAAAATGCAATTCAAAAGCACTTTAAATTAAAAAAAAATTAGAAAATCAATATCACATCAAATCTAAGAGTGAAATCCTAATATGACGATCAAGGGTCTAGAAAAATGATGGCTCCATAAAGCTCAAAGCATTAGTAGAAATATATGTAACAAAGTAAAAACAACTAAACAAAATGATGTAAAGGATTCCAAATCTAAATATGAGATGTAAATACCATAAAAGTTAGTAGAAATATATGTAACAAAGTAAAAACAACTAAACAAAATGATGTAAAGGATTCCAAATCTAAATATGAGATGTAAATACCATAAAAGTGCATATCTAAAAACCCCAACGTGGATAATTAATCTTAGAAGAAGACAAGGTCATGTAATATTGAAGGCATTCAACGAAAAAAATGTAATTGGAAAATATGCTTTCCTTATATTAGATTAGATTAACTAAATTTTAGATTGAATTACTAAGTTTGATAATTGCAACAACTAAATTAAGAAAGTAAATGCAAGAGGACGTAGTACGTAGCTCTATGACTAAATAGTTTGTGCTCATATTGAAGATTCTAGAATTGGAATAATGTATGCCTAGAAATCAATGCTTCTTAGAAGAATATCATAGATTTTTCACAAGTCCTCTATTCTCATAAGGGTCCTACCTAATGGTTTGGATTAGATTTATAATTACAAACTTGTCCTATAATTCCAAATTTCACCTTATTTGATGTAATATTGTACTCTTTTGTTCATTTGATATATATTTGTTTTCCATGACCTCCTTGTTAATCTAAGGACCTGTAGTATTGAAAAATGCCTTGGATGGGTGGTTGTTTTGTAGCAAGTACATAGGTTCTCCTAGGTAAACCCTTGAAAATGTGCACAAAATTTGAAAGGCAGCATGTAAGGGCCCCAAACATGCATATTCTTCACTCTCATTTTAAAGCATTAAAGTTAAGTGCATCACTATTGATTAATCCCTCAATGCTCTACGATGAGCGAAAATGCTTGAGAGATGATGGATATGAAATGACTCTAAGTAAATGTCTTTAAATACTAGCACATAGCAATAATTTGTAACAAATGTGTATTTAGTTGTCTTTGGGTGGTAGGAAAATTAAGGGATTGACCAACCAATTTAAAATTTGAATTTTGAAAAGGATGAGGCGAAGTTTGGAACCATGGGGTCAACCGCATGATTGTAGAAATTTTCTTAAGTGATTAAATGGTTAGATCTAAGCGACTACAAACTATATGAAGATAGGTGCAAGGACAAATGTTATAAATGTACAAGTAAAGGGAAGATCTAGGAGTATGTGCATGTGAGAATAATGTAAGTCTAACTGTATGGGTATGTATGCATAAATGGATAAGATGAGTAAAAAGTTAGGGGAATGACTCCAAATTTTCATATTATTGAATTTTATTTATTTATTTTTTGATCGGTAAACTACAAGATGAAGGCTCACTCCTTTATAAAAAAAATATCAAATAAAGAAAAGCTTCAAACCTCAAAACATGGAGGGATGGCGTCCACGCTGGTGCATGCAAAAGCCAAGCTAGGGTTTCGCGGCCCTAGCTCGCAAGCAGCACTGGTGTGGCTTTGTGCGGGAGGGAAGTGTTGTGAGAGGGGGGTAAATGATGGTGGAAGGGCTGGAGGGCTCGGGGGTGGCTGCAGGGTGGTCGTCGGGGGGTGTGAAGGCTGCATGGGGGCGGGGTCTTTGCTGCTACGACCGAGGATATCCCAGGAGCTTGGGATTGTAGGTGGGCCGATCTTTGGTGGTACGGGTGAGGGGAGGGGCCCTGGGTGTCGAGCCCCCATGGGGAGACCTTTGGGGTGTGGGCCCTCGACCAACGTCCTTGTTTTTTCTCTTTTTTAATTCTTTGTGAGCCCCGATGGTGACTTTGGGTGGGGAAGCCTCGCAGGCGGTCCCAGCTATGGATTTTCGTGCTGTGATGGGCTCAAAACCCCCATTTCAGAATGTGAAGACATTTAACAATAACCTATTCTCTTCTGACTCGGGATTTGGGAGTGCTGGTAGCGCTCGCATGGTGAAAATTAATGGGTGTTTGGAGAGATGCAGTGAAAGGCCGAAGCTGATCATCCCTCCTGAGATAATAGCCGAAGACATTGAATATTTTTCAAATTACTCGTTGTATTGCAAGTTTTTAGGAATGAGGGTTTCGGTGCAGTTTTTGAAAAATTGGGTGCAGCGGACATGGGCACCGGAAGGGGAAATGGAGATTATGCTTTTGGAAAATAACTATTTCATGGTCATGTTCAACTGCATGGAGGATCACAATAGGGTCTTTGAAGGAGGTCCGTATTTTTACAACCAGGTGGGATTATTCATCAAGCCATGGCATGCGGGGTTTAATCCTTTAGAGGAGCTCCCAAATAGGGTTCCCACCATGTCTTCCAGTGGAATGCTGTCGGGAGGATGTGCTACGGATGCTTGCTACTCTGCTTGGGAGGCCAGTGGGATCCTTGTCGCAAACTCTGGGGAGAAAGGTAATGACCTTTGCACGTATCTGTGTTGAAATAGATCTTAGTAAACCCTTGCCAGATGTTATAGATATATGTGCAGGCTCTTATTCATGGGTTCAACAACTAGATTATGAGACTCTACCATTTCGTTGCCATCTGTGTCATGAGTATGGTCATTTACAGCGGAAGTGTCCTAGATACAAACCGGTAGTGCGACAACCTCAGCAGCCAGAACTGAGCCTTGATAGGGCTGAGAAAGGGAAAGCTCCCATGTCGGGTGTGGTAGAGGGTGCTGATGGTTTTGTCTCAGTAAAGACAAAGAACAGGAACAAAGGACAGGAGAGACGTGAGGAGGATACCTTCAACAAATTTGAGGCCTTGGATGACCTGAGCCATCAGGAAGTAAATCTGGGGTTAACCCCTCTAGATCAGGGTGCATCTGGAGGGGTGTTGGAAAGTGTAATGGAGGAATCTTCCCAAGCCCTGCTAGTGGTTGGAAGCCAATAGATGGAGATGGACCAGATAGTAGGGGTTCAGTTGGGTCTGGCTCTTGGGATGGAGGTGAACCTGGTTGAGGGGGAGGGTTCCCCCATAGCTTCAAAATTGGAACCGGGTGGGGCTAAAAGTAATAAGTCAGCCGTTCACTTGGGTCTACATCAGAGAGATATTAAGAAAAGCGCTTCAGAGAAGAGCTCAAAGGACAGCAGGAAGAAGGATCTGGATAAGATCAAATTGATTGGGGAGAATTTGGTTGAGTCAGGATCAGTGAAGACTTTGGATTCACACTTCTCCAACCCTCCTAAATGATTGTGCTTTCATGGAATGTAAGGGGCTTGAACAACGGCCCTAGACAAAAAGTTGTTCGGGATTTGATCAGGAATCATTCACCTGATGTCCTTTTCTTGCAAGAAACTAAACTTTCAGTGGAGAGTATGATGGGTCTCGTGCCAAAGCTGTGGGGGTGAGGCGAGTGTCAGTGTGTTGGGGCAGCTGGTTCCTCGGGAGGGGTGGCCTGCCTTTAGAACCCTTTAAGGTTTTGCCCTGTCTGGTGGGTTGCTTCCAGATCCTCATTATCCGAGGTGCTATCTAGTCTTGAGACTAGGGAATTCATGTTGTTTTCGAATATCTATGCTCCCACTGATTTTCAGGGTAAGCAAGGCTTATGGTCTCATGTTTCAGGTATGCGAAGGTTGGCCCCCTTTCACCCTTAGATTATGGCGGGAGACTTCAATGCCATCCTGGAGTTGAGTGAAAAGAAGGGGGGTGTAATGCGGTTGGAACCTTCTTCTTTCCTTTTCTAGAATAGTATCTCCCTGCTGCAGCTAGTTGACATCAAGCCTAGCAATGGTTTGTTCACTTGGAACAACAGGAGGGTGGGAGAGAATTGGATTGCTGAGCGACTGGATCATTTTCTGGTTTCCTGTTTTTGGATCAGTGGGGGGTGGTCCACAAGTTCTAAGATTCTCGACTGGAGAGGGTCGGATCACTGGCCCATCAAGCTGGTTTCATCTTCGGCTCAGGTTGCTTGTTCGCCTTCATTCAAATTCCAACTTATGTGGCTTCGGGACCCTTCTATGCAGGTCCTTGTTGCGGACTAGTGGAGGAAAGGGAGGCCGGCCTTTGGCACTGCCATGTACTCTTTTGCCAAGCAGCTGCAATTTGTAAAGCTTCAGCTTAAACTGTGGAACCGACAAGGCTTCGGTAACATTTTTCATGAGAAGAAAGATGCTCAAATTGCACTAAATGAGATCACCAGGGAAATTAGGGAGCATCGGTTGTTTGAGGATTTGCTTAGAGAGGAAGATAGGGTTGTCAAGGTGGTAGAGGAATGGGAGCTTCGGGAGGAAATATATTGGAAGCAAAGAGCTCGTATTGACTGGCTGAAGGAGGGGGACAAGAACACTGCTTTCTTCTTCAACTCAGTGAAAGCAAGAAGACACATAAATTCCATTCCTGTTCTGGTTAATGACAGAGGGGAGCAGTGCTTATCCATGTAGGAGATGTCTAGGGAGTCTCTCCAGTTTTTCCAGTCCCTCTTTAGGGAGGATTCTCAGGGGGAAACAGTGGAGGAGAATCTGGTTCTGGATTGCATCCCTTCTCTTGTCTTGAGGGAGATGAATGAGCAGCTTTTGTATCCTATTTTGCTGGAGGAACTTGAGAGGATAGTCTTCCACATGAGGAAAGGAAAGGCTCCTGGACCGGATGGGTTCCCCGTTGAATTCTTTCAAGAGTTTTGGGATATAATTAAGCTGGATTTATTGGAAGTAGTCCAGGCGTCCCAGAGGAATAAACAGATGCTTAGGGCATTGAATGCAACCTTCATTGCTCTAATCCCCAAGTGTGCAGGGGCTGACCGGTTAGGCCAGTTCCACCCAATTTCCCTCTGCAATGTGATTTATAAGATCATCTCGAAGTTGATAGCAAATAGATTGAAGAAGTGTTTGGGGAGTGTTATTTCTGAGGAGCAGAGTGGGTTTGTGGAAGGGTGCCAAATTCTAGATGGGGTGGTCATTGCTATAGAGACCATTTATTCTATGGCAACCTCCGAGGAAAAAGATATGTTTATCAAGCTGGATATGGCAAAGGCGTACGATAGAGTCCATTGGTCCTTCCTTCAGAAGATCCTCAAGGTTTTTGGTTTTGCAGACAAGTGGATCCAGTGGGTCATGAGTTGTGTTACGTCCACCTCTTTCTCTGTGCTTATCAATGGAGACCATACCGAGCTGTTTGGTGCCTCTAGGGGTCTTCGCTAGGGAGATCCCCTCTCCCCTTATTTATTCATTCTGCTTGCCAAGGGTCTGGGGAGGCTGATTAAGCACAATGTGGGCCGGGGTTCTATTCAGGGTTGCAGATGGGGTAATGAATTGCAACCGCAGTCTCACTTGCAGTTTGTGGATGATACAACCCTTATGGGGCTAGCGCGGATCAATGAAGCTACGAATCTGCGAAAGGTTCTGGATGTTTATCTTGTAGCTTCAGGCTAGATGATCAACGAGGATAAATCTTCTATCCTCTTTTTCAACACTTCTGAGTCTATCCAGAGGAGGATTGCTCTTATCTTGAGATTCCAAGTTGGCTCTCTGCCCTTGACGTATTTGGGTATCCCTATTTCTCCTGGCAATCCCCCTAGGGAGTCGTGGCAAGGGATCTTGGATAAATTCCACTCCAAGGTTGAACACTGGACTCATAGATGGTTATCCTTTGTGGGGAGGGTTCTACTGATTCAGTCGGTGGTCCAGGCTCTTCCGATCTATCGATGTATGCTTCAGGTGGCTCCTAAGTGGTTCTTGAAGGGGTTGGACTCTCTGGCTAGGAAATTTTTATGGGCAGGTAATCTCACCTCTTCCAAATGGAGCCTGGTCAATTGGGACCTGGTTTGTACCTCGAAGCAGTCCGAAGGGCTTGGGTTGAGGCAGTCTATTCTTTTTGGGGAGGCTCTTGCAGCTAAATTGTACTAGAGGTGGTGTGTTGAGCAGGACCGAGGCTGTGCCAAGATTTTGGCCAACAAATATATGCAGAAGATCTCGATGGAGGAAATCCCTAGATATCCGCTAGAAGGGAAGGGCTCATCGATCTGGTACACTCTCAAGAGGGGAGCTTCTCTCATTAAGGCAGGGCTTTTTTGGATCTGCAGAAGGGGGGAAAAGGTTCTTTTCTGGAATGATTCTTGGGATGGGTACCCTCCCATCCTTGATCAGTTCCCTAACCTTGGAAACCTGGGCCAGAGGTTCTTGGAAGCTGGATGGTCAAGGGTGAGTGACTTTAAGGCTGTCTATAGGTGCGGTCAGCTGGATCTGGAGCGGTGGAAGACTCCTAATGAATGGTCGGTTGTTGGGCTGGAGGAAGAGTGTGCAGAGTTGGAGGGCATTTTGATGAATAGACACTGTAGCTCCCTTAAGGGTAGGGATGGACTGGCGTGGTCTCCAAATCCTATGGGCGTTTTTTCTTTGGCTAGTGGTTACCGGGAACTGTTGAGACAAAGACTTGAGAGAGGAGAAGTGAACTGGTGGAAACAGGTGTGGAATAATGCTTCTTGGCCAAAGTGTAACTGCTTTGTCTGGACTGTGGCTTGGAATAGGTGTCTAACTTGGGACAATATCCACGAGCGGGGATTCTTGGGGCCTTCTATTTGTGTTTTGTGTGGTAACGAAGAGGAAGACGCCTCACACCTATTCTTCAGATGCCCCTTCTCTATGCTTATCTGGCACTATTGGTGGGGGGTGTGGAAGCATCCTTGTGTCCATGTAGACTCTCTGGTTGAGTTTTGGAGCAGTTTGGGCAGACCTCCTATTACATCCTCATTCCTCCAAACGGTCTGGTATATTGGGCCTATCTTCATTCTGTGGCAGATCTGGCTTGAAAGGAATAAAAGGATTTTCAGGGAGGCCAAACTGTTTGTTCAACAAGTTTGGAATAGGATCACTATTATGATTCAGGAGACTATGGAAGCTAAATGTGAGGTAAACTTCCCGTTGGATAGAGATGAGGCAGATTTCGTGAGTAGGCTTGGCTTGTAGGAGCTATCTCCTACCTCTGCTTGTGTCAGGAAAGGTAGACGAGCTGTGAAGAAGGTGCACAGGATTGGAAGGTGGGCACCCCCTCAGGATGGGTATATCAAGATCAACACTGATGGCTCTTCTAGAGGTAACCCAGGCCCTGCTGGGATAGGGGGTGTTGGCAGGAATAGCAGGGGGAGGTTGTTTTCTTCTTTTCGGTGCATAAAGGGTGTCAGTCTAATAATTTTATGGAGGGTTTTGCGACTCTTTATGCACTTGAGCGGGCTTTGGAGTGGGGTTTTAGGATGGTGATTTGTGAATTGGATTCACAAATTGTTGTTAATTTGTTGTCTAATCAGAAGGTGAGTGGGATTCAGTGGCAGTTGGCCGGGATTGTTCAGTAGATTCTCCAAATTAGCTCCTTGATGGAGCAGGTGTCCTTCATTCATATTCCTCGCGAATGGAATGGAGTGGCTGACTGTTTGGCCAAGTGGGCCTCAGATCATGATAGTGAGTGGAAAGTGGAAGGCTGGGAGCATCTCTCTGGGGATTACTATCAGGAATTGCAGAAGATTATCACTGAGGACACTTATGGCTTTGAAGCTGGTTGATTTTTCTCTGGGGCCTTAGGCCTCTAATTTTTTTTTGTAATGCTTGTTTCTGATTCTCATAAAGTTTTTACCCTTTCTCCAAAAAAAAAACCTCAAAACATAGAGAAAAAGAGAAAAGAACATGAGACAAATAGGAGCCCATGAAACAGAAAATACTGCCATGAAAGTACCAAGGAGGAAAGGAGACTAAAACCCATAAGAAGTTTTTGATAAAATGAGAGCTACAAGAATCAATCTGATCTTGACCAGTAGTTCAATTTTACTAAGCTTGATGCTGCCATGTGAGAACCCTCCTCCATAGGTTCATTGCCTTCAATATGAAGTTTCTCAGCTTCAAATTTGCGCTCCTTCTTTGGTTTGGATTTGTTGCTTGTTATTTGGGCAATCAAACAGTTCCTGGAAGGAGCTAGCACTATATCATGATCAAAGAATTTAGGGGACACATCATCCAAGTCCTCCATGAATGGAAAGGTGCCCTATGAATCTAAGTTGTCTTCCTCCACCACAGGAAGAACCTGAAAGATGCACAGGGTCTAGCGTAAAATCTGGTTGGGAATCTAGGAACTTGCCATAATTGTGCCATATGAGGTCAGCATCAGGAGACCTAGGCTTTTCGACCCATTTCTTGAGACTGTTATTCATTGATCTAGACAATCTTTAGAAGTGTAGGTCATGACTTTGTGACCCCCCATATTGCAGTGAAAGTATCTAAACGAAAGGCCTTCAAAGTTTAATAATCGAGTCCGGGTGCCAGAAGAGGAATGAACCCTAACCGAATTGGGATGCGTGATTTGTTCCTTGTAGAATTCACTACAAAAATGGTGAGGGTTTGACTTGTTTTTGCAAGCCAGTAGGGCAAAATAATCTTTTTGAGGGAGAGCCGCCCTAGGAGAAGAGAGGTGAGCCTGTCAGAGGCAAACCACCCAAGGCCATCTCGAGAGGATCAAATGCCGCTTGCGTGCCCTATGACGCCAATGGGATAAATGAAGAAGTGGTTCGCATGTAATAGCATTTTATGCCCTTTCGAAGGACCGTCACCATTGTCTGATGAAGGCCTGAAACCCTCGCAAATCTTCCTCGCACCAATGCCCTTCTGCGCCACAGCTCCATTGCCTTTTTCATGCCCTCGCCTCTCACTCCTTGCCCGCGCACAAATGCAACTAATATTTGAAGACCCGTAATTTTTTTTTTTCTCATGTGGTAAGAATTGCCTTGGACCCTTGCCTTCTAGCGTGATTGTTCCATTTATTGATAAAAAATAAAAATAAAAAATGACATGGGTATAAGAATTTTACCGTTGAAATATTGAAAGACACGACAATCGATGCAAGTTCAAAGTTTCTTCTGGTTAAATAGAGCTGGTTTATCCAGCCACATCTAGGTGGAATATGTGGGTTATCCTAAGACTTAGAGGATTAGTCTCGCCTTATAAAAGTCGAGGAATATCTATGAGATAATTAAAAAAAAAAACAATTTCACCACTACACATGCTACAATAGTCTTATAAATATAATTTATAAATAAATTTATTTGAATATATTAATAAAACATTTAAATAATTTGACTTGTTATCTTTATAAAATAAAATAGAAAATAGTTAATATTTTAAATATTTTATACAACATTTAAATGTTTGACCTCTTTCTACTCATCAAATTTATTGGTGAGTAAAATAGAAAGTACTTTAATCTCAATCACGAGGGAATACAAACACAAAGGGAGAAAAGAGGTAATTGAGATAAATTTAACATTCAAATCAGTATATTTTTGAATAATATTTAAGACTTAAATTAAATATTTGATTTTATAAATAATCAATTTTTTAACCTTATCTTGTTTTGAAAAAAAAGAAAAAATAAAAATAACTTTATAAAATTTGTAATGGTCTTATGAAATTTCTCCTTTTATTTGATACAATCTTCATTGATGATAGTTTATGTTTTCATTGATTAAGGTTTATGTTTCAGAAAAAAAATGGCCATCAGATTTAGGCCCTGAATTGGTAGAAGAAGAAGATGAAATTTTATCGTCCACAAGGCCAAACATAACCTATGGGACACTCCACCCAGTCAAACCAATTCTACAATTCAATCATTTTCCTATGCAAGGTGATGATGGGCACCCCCAACTTCTCAACATACCCCCTGGTTACTAAATAAATTATACCAAGAGTTAGCTATCAAGATATTTTCATACTTGTCCTTGAAGGCATCACACCCTAAATGAAATGTTTTTTCTGTTTCCATTTTCCCATAAGTGCAAAAATACACTCTTTCTTCCCAAGCTTCTTTTGGTCTTTTTCAATGACCGGTTTCACAATGGAGTTGATGATAGTTAGATATTATATGAGCAATAAGAATATTAGCTTTCCACAAAATATTAGTGCCTATGTATATATTTTTTAAGATGATCACAAGTGGGATAAAACTCATTGATAAAATTTTTCTCTCTCCTTAGCTCTTCACCCCAAATACACCTGTGAAACTTGTCCATAACAAAAGCCTTTATCGCTTTACTATTTTTGAGGCATTTATTTAAGTAAATATTCCATTTACTCATCGATTTGATGTTTTGCTACATCCAAGTCATTTTTCTCTTGCACAATATGTCATTGAAAATAACCTTAGGCTATTTGCCTTCTTCCATTTGCTCAATTCTTTTTAGATATCTTAAGAGACACACCATAACAATTGCTTCAATAGGAGTAACCCTGATTTCACTTACCATGATATCATAAGAAACCGTGTTTTTAATTTTGAATTTGCTTGTGATCAAACATTTTTTAATTTGTTCAATTTGATTCCACTATGAATCTAAGGTATTGCAGACCCACAATTGACATCCATAAAGTATAATCAAAAGCATTAAAAGACCAAAAAGACTTTGGATAGTTTTCCAATCCCATAGCTTTGCCTCTCTACATATATTCTTAAGGGCATAAAATGCTTTCCAACCTCCTAAATTTCTCTTCTTTGTAATATGTAACTTCTTCAAGAATATTGCCTTCCAAGTAGAACTTATGTTGCTTTTGTTTTCTTCTATTAGAGAAAACCATGACTTTTGTCTTGCTGATATTGACTTGCATCCTCACCATCTTGCAAAAATCTTCAAGGGCATATAAGTGCTTTTGCAAACCAAGAGCCATTTTAGTCATGAGGTCATCTACATAAAGAAGAAGCCTTATCACAAATTCACCCATGTGGACACCATCACCATCATGTAGATTTGACCTCTCTTCAAGCTTGTCAATATATAAGCCAAAAAGGGTAGGAGATAGGGGCACTTTTATTTGACCCCAATATCACTCCTAAAGCTTTCTGAAATCCCTATTAAGGTTCCAATTTTAACTTTAACCTCTTCATAGAGCCTTTGGATAACCGCTCTAAGACGCACAATAATTTCAAATTCTTTCATTTTGTGCCAAAACTTATCCGTAGGGATCATCTCAAAAGCCTTTTTGAAATCAACAAAGCAATAAAAGCCTTATTCGTTTTTCTCTCAAACTTTTTCAATGATGTGCCTCAAAGTAATACCATGATCAATTGTAAAATGCTTAGACCCGAAACAAACTTGCTCTTTTGCACATTTCTTCTACCCACTTGCCAATTCTATTTTCTATCATGTTGTCAAATAATTTTACAAACAAATAATTTATCATTATGATCTTGTAATTAAAGGGACTATTCAAGGCTAATTGTCCAATCTATGGAAAACCTTATTGATTAATATTTTCATAATATGCAATGCAAGAGTTTTCATACTCAATTTTAAATATATCCGAATTTTCTAACAACCAAATTCTTAACACCTATCCCGGTCTCTTACTCAATAAAATTTCATGTGTCAGATAGAGGAAGGAAATTTTCGAGGTAAAAAATACGTACTTTATTGTACTTCAGGTCTAAAAACATGGAAATACTGTCATATAGCCATGAAATTTATTCCTGTAAGGTGTTCGTCAGGTTTATTGCAGAGCTATTAATTCCTCAGAATTCTGACGCTCTGTAATAAATCGTTGGAGTCGTCTGCTTGCCGGGAAAATGTTGATGGCGCAGTTCTCAACACAAGTTGCCCATACTTTAAGCAGTTTACTCTTCTTGCCGACTTCCCGAATCCCGATATGAAGCAAAACTGCCCAATATTGTTCTCTGCAAAATAAAAGCGAATGTTCCAGTCCGCGCTTCACCTTGTCTGGAAGACTGAACCCACCGTGGCCCTCCCTTTAAACTGTGGCTCGCAAAACTACTACGAAAAGCGAATAAAATCAGACGAGCTGGAGAAATTTTGAATTTTTTGTATGAAGAAGAATGTAGCTCCTTTGTTCCTCTTATATTTTACAGAGTAGAAGATTACGGAACCGAGGAGAATAATATTGGAGTGAACGTAATCCTTTCACTCTGCAGAACAGAGGAGGTTCAATTATCGATGGTGGACACCTGATTTCTTCAAGGCTGCTGCCCCTACCCTGTTATATAGGTAGGGCTTCATAGGCCTTTAGATACTAGTTTAACTACTACCTACCCCAGAATTCAGAGAACAGAACTATTTACCGTCTTTAGTCCTCCAGATTCAAATCCATCCGTACGCCGAAAATACCGCGGGTGGCTTACTTCTTCGGAGCTGTCCTTCATCAAGGTTTATACGAGTGGTCTGCCATTTAATCCGTTGGCGGTAACAACTCAGAGCTCCACAGACACTTAAATGTGTCTGAGAATAATCCTTTCTCATAGCCAAAAGCTGCTTCTACGTGTAATTTTAGGCAGAAAGGGTTCAAATATTCAGCAAAATATGAGAGTTTGTAGCCACAACCTTCTTCTGTAGAAGAGGCGGAAAGCAAGGCTTGAGACTTCGCCAGTTCACACTGGAAATAGGCTACTGACAAGATATAAGGTGAGACACATTAACTCCAAATTTCTTAAAATATGAGTGCCTATAGACTACTGACATTTGAGCTGCCAAGATGAGGCACGTTGACTCCAGAGCTCTTTAAAATATTGGTGCCTTTAATGTGTTTAAGATATGAACCCTTCTGTGCAGAGGATTTGCGGACAGTTGGACCTAAACCCTAGTTAAATAAGGCTTGCTTAAAAGAATCTTAGATTACCTGTTCTTAAAAGTCAAGGGTTATGGTTGGGAACGCCTTACCTTGAGAGCGTTGGGTGGTTTACCTGAAAACTTTCATATGTATGCTATTCTACCCCATCTGCTTTCGCTCCATGTTCGATATCCGTTTCTTGCGGGTTTTGGTGCCGTTCATCCGTTTATTTATTTTTGTCGTGGATTTTTCTATTCCATTAAATGAAGTTTAATCTTTATTCAATGATGTAGTTCGAACTTCCCATCTGATCGCAAAAGTCTGCACGTAATATTGTCGTTGTGTGTATTCCCGGCCCTTGTTCATTCTCCTTCCACACATCTGTTTCTGGTATGATATAAGGTCGAGGGATCAAACCTTATAAGGAAAAATGCTGTATATTAACTGTAATGCTGTAGCATGAGAATTGTGAAGCGTTTTGTCTGACTGAAAATAAAATTTGTTAATACATCATAATATCTGCAACTAAGCTTCTGGAGTAACAAGATTTGGGCTTGTAAAATTAGGAAAGAAGATGGAGTCTGGGCTAGAACGCGGAGAGCGCTTTTCAGTGGCGTGTGCGGACTGCATGTCGGACACGTGTATCGGCCAATCGTGCTCTGGAACGAATCGGATGCTGGTCCGTTTCCTGTATATGGCCATTTTCCTTGTCAACACCCTGATTGCGTGGATGGTGCGAGATTTTGGTCAAAATGCTTTCGCTCATCTCCGTTGTAAGTTTCTTTTATTTCTTCTTTCCTGCTCTTAAAACTGCGTCACATGGTTGGGCTGCCAAGTTGTTATGTCTTTTTGATGCATCAATTCTTCTCTGTTACTCAGTTTTAAATTAAGAAGAAAAAATCAAGAATAAAGATGCGCTTCTTATCATTTATTTACAAACATGGCAAGACAATTGTGTTCTCGTTTAAGGTGATTTAAATTAGATTTTGACGCCTTCTAATTTTCCTTAATCTAGTGTTTTCTCTCAAATCGAAGGCCAACATACCGCCAAAAATCGATCAAATCAAACAGAGTATGAATGATTAAGAAATTTAGTATAAAGTACCATTGACAGTGATGCTCTAGGATAACTTTTAAAAAGTAGTCTCGAGTTGACATTTCATGGTGGCAATGGTATCTAGGAACGTTATATAAGCAGTGGTGTGGAGGGTGGGGGCTTGATTTTGTGGCATATTGTAAGGAACTCGTAGGCGCGTGTACTCCATTAATGGAGATTACATGTTCAGAAGATGGCAAGCTTTTTAGTTTGAAAATAATATAAATTTAATGGAAGAACTAATGCTCTTGTGGAACTCTTGAAATAGGGGATATGTAACAATTCGGTTTGACAATAATCTAAAAGTAAAGTTTACTTTTGTTTAATGTTTTATCTATCGTTATAAATAAAGTAAAGCATTCGTATCAATACTTAAATATGTCATTAAAGATTGATTATGGGTGGTGTTGTCATTGTGCCTGCCCACCCAAATTCAAGCCCCTGCTAGATTGTTGAGTACATAGACTTTATATCCGTACTGGATTGATGTGCTTGTAAATTAGATCTGCTGGTTATTAAGATGAAAACTTGTCCCATCAACTAAACCGGGTTAATGTCTAAAATGATATTGAAGGTCCATTTCAACCTTTAATAATTCATATGTATATATAATATCTTTTTAATAATATATATAAATATATATATATATATATATAATATCTTTTTTATTATAATTCAGTTAGGTTGGGGTTCATGGATGGAGACTTCTTCAAAAATTTCATTAAGTGCTGTTGAGGTTTTTAAAGAATATTTTATAGCTGGTGGTCTCATAAATTTAAGAGCTGTGAATGACTGTAAATACAGATATAAAAATAAATAAAGATCATTTTTTCTAAATTTGTTTTTCTGGTGGGAATCTAAAATTTCAGATGATTGATAAGTGTCAAAAAAAATAAAAATTCCTGATCTGATGGAATAATTTCCAGTCCTACCAATCAAATCTATATCTTAAAATATAAAAACTACTATTATTCAAAAAAAAAAAAAAATAGATTGTAATTAATCCTGTAACATTTTGAAACCCCTGTTCCTTGAAAATAAAAACTGAAACCCCATAAAATCCCATCCTAAATATCCTTGAGATTACCTATTAATAGCTTCGTGTCCTGCGAAACCGTTTAGAGTACCTTTGAGAAACTCGTTTGTAGCCCCACAAAGTGAAACCATTGAATGCCTTGAACGAAGCTGAACGTCCGTTTCAACCTTCAACTTCCCGATAAAAAGAACAGAAATACAAAACCTTTTTTAATGTGGTTTAATAAAGATACTTAAATTAGGCACGAACGAAGCTTGTCATGGCTTGTTCCGTGGTTCCTTGGATGAATAATTCAATATCTCAACAAATAGATCATATCAAAATGGCGTGCTTAAAGATACTCAGAGTCGTCCATCTGTAAAGAACTTTGAATGTCAGTTTTGTCCTATGATAATAAGCTTTAAACGGTAGAGGCTTGGTTCACTTAATAACTTACTGGCTCATGTAATTATCAAGTACTGCCGAGAAAACGACAAAGTTTTATTGGAAAATGGCTCTATAATTAATTATTATTATTTTTAGGTTTCCTTTGTAAGGGTTTTGGGAATCGCCGTGAATAACTGTCATTAAATATTTTGTAAGAAAGTGGGCGAAAATATTTAAAATAAATTCAGCTACCAGGTGGCAAACATACTTCTTACAAGCTCTTGAAATGGGTGTTACAAATTCTTTGCGTCAAACCACCATGATATGCTGGAAATTTCTGGCTAAACATGTTGGGTTTCATAATTTACGCAGGAGATTCGGCATGTTGTATGGGGCCTTAAATCAATCGAAATTAACCTAAGATTAATGAAAGATATTGAAAGTCATCAAACTGTTTTTATCCAACACAAACACGGGAAACAATCTTTCAAATTATGGACAATGAATACGAAATATGTATATTGATTTTTCCTGAATGAAAATTGCAAAACATGTCAAAGACTGTATAGAAGCCTCTATAAGACACATATTAAAACCATTCCACGGGACAACAACTGTCGATTTATTAATAAAGTCCAAAACAAAACTTTAAAGAGAACTTAAAATCTAAGGAAAGGTGTGTCTCGCTAAGGAGAAGTATTGTTTAACAAAATGTATTAAAAAATATAATAAATAATTTGGATTAGAAGATTTAACATTTTCTCTTTGATCTATTTGTATTAGGAGATTTAACTTTTTTTCTTTGATGTAAAGGGGAAATAATATGAAGATTTGGACAATTTGAAGTAACTCCACAAATTCAGTTTTCTGTCATTGTTTTTGGGCAATTTGAGCTTTTCATCTTGACACAGTCATGTTAAATTATCAATAATTCAATTGACCATCTACACCGTACATGTAGCCGTACTTATTCGAACATAGTAACCTTGTTTCATTGATCAATCTACAACTATAATAATTGAGTAACATCCACCTAAGATTAACATCTACCAAATATTACTTGGCTCCCTTTGTTCCTTATTCTTTTGTGAGCAATTGCTATCAATCTGTTCCAATCGCCATGAATGATTGTTCACCTAAACCTCTCCTCAGTAATTGTTGGGAAGAAAATATAACATGTACTGCACCTTCGCTCCTTATAATCAAAGTTCAAAAACTAGAGACAAAAATGGAAATACACAACACTGGAATGCCAAAATTGAAGCGTATACACGAAAACTCTCTTAAGTAGTGTACCCAATCTCTGAACAAGAAGTTAACTGGAAATGATAACGATCCTCCATCCTTTGATGGGTTTTCTAACCTCCTCCCTACCGCCTCTGTGAAAATTCTATTGCAGTTACTGATTATTAACCTCCTATCTTTAATAGATTATTTGATCAACAAATATTGGAAAATAACACAATTACAACTTCACAAATAAAAATAGGCGGAAAGAAATATGTAACACAATGACACGATATTTCCGGACAATTGTCCCTAGAAAAACCCCGAAGGGAAAACTAGTACTGCAGATGAGAAATATATTAACTTCAACAAATTAAGATATACAAAATTCCTTGCCTCTCACTGGCAGAACTCCGACAATCTCCCAATTTCTCTCGCTAATATTCCTGCACTGCTATCCCCAACGCTATCACTGTGCCCCTTGCTATCACCGCAAGACTAATTGCAAACTCTGCAAATGATTCACAAACTTCATGTTTTCCAAATGACCCATGACCCCTTTTTATACTACTCTGTTGGAAAACCAACGACCGAGATTAATTCAAATCAACGGCTGAGATTAAGAGAACTCAATAACCAATAACTAATTTTGGCTATGAGGTGTCACCTAAAAAGAGCCACTATTAAATAACAATTGTTTTTATCCTAACAATAGGATCTGACAAAAACAACCATTTTCTAATTTCTCGGTTAGGACGAACAACTGTCCAAGCTACCCATAATTAACACTCCCTCTTAGCGAGGAAGCTATTTTGCACGACACCCAACTTATCTCTGAAGAAGATGAATTTCGCCGTCCCCAATGCCTTTGTTAGAATGTCTGCTACCTGCTCCTTTGTAGGTATGTACTGTGGCTGAACAATCCCCCTCTGTACACAATCCCTGATGAAGTGATACCTGATGTCTATATGTTTCGATCTATCATGAAACACTGGATTCTCAGTCAACTTGATGCAACTCTGATTGTCGGAGTGTATCACCGTAGTCTTAACGTTCTGACCAAACAAGGCTACTAGCAACTTCCAAGCCATATAGCTTCACATGTCGCCATGCTAGCTGCTATGTGTTCTGACTCTGCTGAACTCAAAGCCACAGACTTCTGCTTCCTGCTGAACCAAGAGACAACCCCTGATCCCAAACTGAAACAACACCCTGAAGTGCTTCTCTTGTCTGTTGTACTGCCTGCCCAATCTGCATCAGTATAGCCCATCAACCTGATTCCTTCACCTCGAGCATATCTAATCCCATACTCGATTGTACCTCGCAAATAACACAGCACATGCTTTGCCGCTGTCCAATGCACTCCCTTTGGCTCAACCATGAACTGACTAAGAGAGTTAACTACAAATGTTATATCTAGCCTGGTATTGACCAAATACATGAGAGAACCAATCAACTGCTTGTATAAGGTGGGATCTACATCCTTCTCTCTGGATGTGTCTACCTTCCTCCAATTTGTGATCGTAGGTGTAGACATGGCTTTGCAATCTTCCATCTTGAACCTCTTCAAGATTTCGATGCAATATTTCCCTTGCCCAAGGAAAATATCTCCATCTGTCTGCCATACCTCCATGCCTAGAAAGTAGTAGATAAGTCCCAAATCTTTCATCTCGAACTGCGCTGCAAGGTCCCTCTTGCACTCCTCTATGAGCCTTAGTGAACTAGTTAGAAACAAGTCATCCACATACAGGACAAGATTGAGATCTCACCCCCAACCACCAAGTAGTAGAGGTTAGCATCCGCCTCACTCTTCACAAAGCCCATTTCCTGCAAGTAACTATCAATGCGCTCATACCACGCTCTGGGAGCCCGCTTGAGTCCGTACAAAGCTTTCTTTAATCTACACACGTGGGTCTCTTTACTGTGTGCTACAAAGTGCTCTGGTTGTTCTATGTATACCTCCTCTTTCAACTCGCCATTTAGGAACGCTATCTTGACATCCATTTGATGGATCTGCCATCCCATCTGTGCTAAAACTGATATTACATCTCGTATAGAAGTATACCTGGCCACTGGAGCAAATGTCTCCTCATAGTCTATTCCCTCCTTCTGAGAGAACCCCTTTGCCACAAACCTTGCCTTGTATTTCTCGATGCTACCATCTGCACCGTGCTTGATCTTATAGATCCAACGTGATCCAACCACAACCCTATCCATTGGTCTAGGAACTTCCCACACATCGTTCTGCATTATTGAGGTATACTCCTCAACCATTGCATCTTGCCACACCTGATGTTGTGCAGCCTCCTGATAGCTAGAAGGTTCACTATCTACCAACTGACCAACTAATGCTACATAGTCATCATACCTGGCTGGTTGTTTCCGTTGTCTACTACTCCTCCTAGGAGTACCCACTAACTCCTGAGTATTCTTTTGTGTCGGCTGAACCTCATGATTCCTACTGCCAACTGTAGAGGATGAAACATCAACCTCCATGTCTTCTTGATGCATCTCCTGCTGCACCAGTTGCTCCATACTCTGCGAACTCTCACTACCTGAGCCTATGCTTGTACTAGTAACTGTACTTGAGCTTTGTTGCCCTTGACTCGATTGAACTATCCTTGGAGCTTCTATCGGTTGCTCACTCTGATCATCTGCTGGCAAATCTTTGGACCTTCTAAATGCCTTGTCCTCCATGAACTTGACATCACGCTTGACTATAATCCTCCTGGTCCCTGGAATAAATATTCGATATGCCTTTGAGGTTTCACTGTACCCCACAAAGTACCCCTTTTCTGCAGTCTGATCTAACTTGGTACGTGTATCCTTAGGAATGTGGCAATATGCCAAACTTCCAAAGATCTTGAAGTGACTGACATCTGGCTTCTTCCCAGTGAATGCTTCCTCTGGTGTCATCTTCTCCAGTACCTTATGTGGAACTCTATTTTGTATGTATATTGTTGTACTGCATGCCTCTGCCCACAGATAACGAGGCATATCCTGGTCATGCAACATAGCTCTTGCTGCCTCCGATATAGACCGATTCTTCCTCTCAGCAACTCCATTTTGTTGCGGATTGTAAGGAACAATCCACTCTCTCTTGATTCCTTCGTTGGTGCAGAACTCCTGGAACTCATTTCATTTGTACTCGCCTCCATTATTTGACCGAAGAACCTTTATCTTCTTTCCTGTCAAATTCTCCACAAGAGCTTTGAACTCTTGGAAGCGACTGAAAACCTCATCCTTGGTCTTCAAGAAGTATATCCAAGTCTTCCTGGAGAAATCATCAATAAAAGTAACAAAGTACTCATACCCTCTGAGAGACTTCGTCGACATAGGTCCACATACATCTGAATGTAGTAGATCAAGAACACCCTCAGATCTTGTCACTTCTTGGAAAAGATGCTTTCGCAAACTTCCCCAACACACATCCCTTACATATATCATCATGCTCTGTGCTCACCTCTGGAACACTTGTCACAGTTTCATGAAGCAATTTAAGTGCTCCATGATGTATATGGCCCATTCTCCTATGCCATAGCTCTCCAAGATCTCTAGGATTACTACTGCTCAGGAGTGCCTTAGGAGTATCAAACTGCAACCTATAAAGTCGACCACTCCTAACTCCAATTGCTATGGGTGATTTCCAATCCTTATGCTTGATCAACACATGAGCCCCTCTAAAGAGTACATTGTAACCTTTATCCTGAAGGACAGATACGGAAATCAGATTCATACCTAAGCCTGGAACATGTAATACATCATGAATGGAAATCATCTTGCCATTCTCCCTCTGAAACTGAATAGTCCCTTTCCCAACTGGGTTGAGTTTGGACAAGTTCCCCATAGAGATCTGGATTCTGGTGTTCTCCTCCTTGTAGCTGGAGAAGTACTCTCTAACTCCTGTCATATGAAATGACGCCCCACTGTCTATATACCAGACACTCTGTGAGGTTGAGCTAATCATAAAAGCTATGAGTGCAAACTCATCCTCCAATCTACCAGAGAGCTTCTCTGCACTTGTTGAAGCTGCCACTTGGTTCTTGCCCTTCTTATCTTTCTTCCTTTGTGGGCAATCGCTGACATAGTGGCCAAACTCGTGACATCCAAAGCATTTGATCTTAGACAGAGCCTTCTTCTTCTTCTCACCTTGTGGATTTGATCCTTTACTAGATCACTTCTTTGCTTTCCCTTTACTCGCTAGGGCAATGTTTTTCTATTCCACCTCACTTTTCTGACTCTTATTGTTGGCTCCATTGACAAGGCTTAGTCTAAACTCCTCTTGAGTGAAATCACTCCAAAGTCGATCCCAACTTGGTAAGGTGTCTCGTCCATTAATAACTTGAACAAAGATATCCCACTGCTTAGAAAACCCATTTAGGGCTATTCTTACTAGCTTGTCATCATCTAGTTTATCTCCAACAACTGCTAACTCATCCTTGACAAGTCTAAGCCTGGTGAGGTAACATGTAACGTCTTCTCCCTTGTTCATCCGAGTATTCCTCAACGTTTCTCTGAGAATCAGCTTTCGGTTGGTGGTTGCATTTTGGTATAGATTCAGGATGGCATCCCACATTGCTTTCCCTTTATCCAAATCTGAGATATGAGGAACTATGTGATCCTTAACACCATCAAGGATTATCCTCCTCGCTTTGGCATCATCCTTCTTATATGCTGCAAGAAGGGTTGCATCTGTAGGTACAGTCAAAACAGTGGTAACATATTCCTTGATACCATTCTCTTCTAGCAATAAAGAAATTTTGGCTTTCCAGACAACAAAATTTGAGGCTCCATCTAATCTATCCTGATCTCTTAAACCTGCTGAGGCCATCTCAAGGGATAAAAGAAATAATAATTCTAAAGAAGTCAATCTAGATTTTATAACCCTTCAATTTCTTTCCTTGCCTAGGGTCAACCTTTTCTACCCTCAACTTAGCTCCGATACCATGTGAAAATTCTATTGCAGTTACTGATTATTAACCTCCTATCTTTAATAGATTATTTGATCAACAAATATTGGAAAATAACACAACTACAACTTCACAAATAAAAATAGGCGGAAAGAAATATGTAACACAATGACACGATATTTCCGGACAATTGTCCCTAGAAAAACTCCGAAGGGAAAAAGTACTGCAGATGAGAAATATATTAACTTTAACAAATTAAGAGATACAAAATTCCTTGCCTCTCACTGGCAGAACTCCGACAATCTCCCAATTTCTCTCGCTGATATTCCTGCACTGCTATCCCCAATGCTATCACTGTGCCCCTTGCTAACACCGCAAGACTATTTGCTAACTTTGCAAATAATACACAAACTTCATGTTTTCCAAATGACCCATGACCCCTTTTTATACTACTATGTTGGAAAACCAACGATCGAGATTAATTCAAACCAACGGCTGAGATTAAGACAAGTCAATAACCAATAACTAATTTTGGCTATGAGGTGTCACCTATAAAGAGCCACTATTAAATAACAATTGTTTTTATCCTAACAATAGGATCTGACAAAAACAACCATTTTCTAATTTCTAGGTCAGGACGAACAGCTGTCCAAACTACCCATACCTAATGCTGTTATTTCTGGGTCAGGACGAACAGCTGTCCAAGCTACCCATAATTAACAGCCTCGCTCCCTGCCGTTTGCTCCCCTGCCTTTCCCCCATTTGCTATTTAAAATGCATATTTTACTTTTATCTTGTATGTGGGGTTCATCTTCAACAAAACAAGTTCCATTCTTTTGTGAAGGAGAAATATAACACCCAAATGTTTTCCATTTTATTTTCTTTCTCGAGGTACATGATATATCATAAACTCTTATTTTTCCACATATAAAACACTTGATTGGCTTATTGTCCATCTACCTAATTAGGAGGACTTTCATCATCAGTGCTAGAGGTGGAAGAAGAAAAATCTGTAAGATCATCACGATAAGTATGATGATAAACTTCCGTATTTTGGCTATTTATGTTTTTGGAGTTTTGTGTTGTGGGGCTACGACATAATCTCCTTCGGTTTTTTAAGAATTCTTTTTCTTAGCAAACTGCCACTCCTGTTGAATGAGAAGTTCGAATCAATGTTTAAAGTTGCCTCTTTTAGATTTTCTATGACCAGGAGCATTTTCAAAAACTTTGTGTAATTTGAATTGGGACAATTAAGGATGATAGAAATGAGCATGCCATTTTAGGGATTCCCACTTGTTGCACAATATGCCTGCTAACTTGCTAAGTGTTTTTAAACCTAGACGCAGTGTTTGTAACATCCTTTCTGTCGCCCAATTTTGTGTTAAGAAGTTGCAGAATAAATCCATTTTCCAATGGGCAGATTGTTTATCATAAAGATCAAGCACTGTTTTTTTTTTCCAAGTTTTTGATTTCAGGGCTTCATTGTGTATTACAAATTGGGCTGAACATGTAGATTTTATTAAGGTCAAAGCTTGTCTATCCTTTTTGTTAAACTGTACTAACTTCATAGCATCATAAGAGGGTGTCTCAACCATTTCTCCAAGATCATTACATATTGGAGTGTTTTCCATTTTCTTTATAATTTCTTGTAATTAGTTTACTTGTACCGGAAATTAAACTTTCTTTGCCATTTCTTTGTAGCATCCTTTCCCTCACCCAATTTTGTGTTAAGAAGTTGCAGAATAAATCCATTTTCTAATGGGAAGATTGTTTATCATAAAGATCAAGCACTGTTTTCCATTTTTTCCAAGTTTTTGATTTCAGGGCTTCGTTGTGTATTACAAATTGGGCTGAACATGTAGATTTTATTAAGGTCAAAGCTTGCTATCCTTTTTGTTAAACTCTACTAACTTCGTACCATTTCTCAAAGATCATTACATATTGGAGTGTTTTCCATATTCTCTATTATTTCTCGTAGTTAGTTTATTTGTATCGTAAATTAAACTTTATTTGCCATTACAAAAGATATCGACTAGAACTCTCTTATGCAATTCCCTTTTTATTTTTGAAGAAAACTATCAATAAGGAAAGCAAAGCAAAAAGAAATCAATCAAATGTTTTGCCAATCAACATCCCTTCTAGAATTCAATTTAGCGCCACGTGTGAAGAACAAAACAAACAATGAGGGTGCATGTCGATTTTTAGCCCCTATGCTTTTTTAATATTTGTAAAGGGCACAGATCTGCCAAAAATAAAAAACGCTGCACGTATGGAGCGCATGTTTATAACCTTTATGCCTTGCTTGCTAACATAGTTGGCACTTGTAATCAAGGTGATGAGGGATAGCAGAGAGCCAAGGAAGAGAGAAGATTAGGGCAAGTTAATGTTATCAGATTTCCACAATCCATGCTAATATTTCATTTAGTTGCTTCCTGGATTTGATTGTGTAACCAGAAACAACTAAATGATATTAGGGCAAATTGCTGGGTTCTCTAGGCATTGGGAGATGTCATGTGAAGTTACAGCAAACTAAAGAGAAGAAAAGATGCTAGGTTAGACGAGATGAATATTGACCAAATTGATGAGAGATATAAATATGCTATAAGTTTTGAGACTGAGATTACAAATGATGTATTGTAAGTGTCAACACACAAACATGCATGTATAAATCTAGGAAAGGAAGGATGATTAGAAAACTTGAGAGAGATCAAGACAAAGATAGCCCTCCAATGATCAGATCAAGAATTAAACTCTTCTCCTTAGACAATATTAAAGAAGGAATTCGAAAACTTGCGGTGGCTAAAGCTCGAGACATAGATGGCATACAAGCAGAACATTTAAGATGGGGATTAGAAATCCTCACGCCTCACATCAAAAGAATATTCAATGGAGTCATCCAAAATGGATTTCTAACAAATTGGTCAACTAGTGTGGTCATCCCCTTGCTCAAAAGTGGTGATATCAATAACCCCTCAAATTACTGTACTATAATGATCAATCCTCTCTTCGGTAAACTTTTTGGGAGCATGATAGAAAGGTGAATCAGTATTTGGGCTGAAAAGGAGGGAAAGAAAGCAAAATGGCAAGCGGGCTTTAGACCAAAGTATTCTACCATTGACCATTGCATAACACTTAAGACATTTGATTGAGAAGGCATGGGATAAACAAGGAGGGGAAGTCTTTTGTTGTTTTGTGGATTTCAAAAAAGCTTTTGACATGGTACCGAGAGGCAAATTGTGGAGTAGAATGGAAGAGTTGGAAATTCCAGTACAATATAGAGCTGTTGTTCATAGATTGTATGACCAAGTTTGGGCTAAGATACGAATAAAACAAGGATTATCAGAATGTTTTAGAAGTGACATATGTTGTAAAATGTGGATCAAAGAATAATGACAGCGATTTTGGAAGATTGATTGCCGTGAGTAATTGATCGTCCCCACCATTGAATCCGGTTTATATATAAGAGGAAAGGTTGCCTACGTAGGGACATGTCCATACGTGGCAGTTGCCACGTGAGGCAACCGTTCATAACAATATGTTTGTTTAATGTTTAATTTGCTGAACTACATGCTCCGTTAGTTTAGTATAATGCGATCGATAATCAGTTATCGTGCCCACTGTGATTACATTACAGTGCATACTGCAATGTAATCACAGTGGCACTATAGATATCGTGCTCACTGTTATAATCATCGCAGTGTATACAATGTTACTGTCCATTTGCATACCGGGACTATGTGTTAATATATCACTCTCCAGAATGACTTTCAGGCATCGAACTAATAACCACATATATATAACAATCGATTTGCCATCAGTTAGATTCACGAGGGCTATATCTTAACAACATTGGGGTCAAGTAGGGCTGCCCATTATCTCCTACCCTATTTGGGTTATACAATGACAAGTTAGAGGAATGGATAGACAAGTTTGGGGGTGGGGGAGTTCATCTGACCAACTATGTAATCAAGCTGCTTTTATATGTTGATGACCTTATTTTAATGGCAAAAACAACACAAGATTTGAAAGAACCCTTGATGGCTCTAAAACGTTTTTGCTAAGAGGTGGGGATGTGGGTGAACACTAGCAAAACCAAGGTTATGATCTTTACCTTGAAAAGAAAGAAGGTCCATAGAGAATTTGTCTTTGAGGGAAACATCTTACAAGTGGTCGATGAATATAAGTACCTTGGCCTAGATTTCCACAATAAACTCAGTTGGGAAACATGTAGAACAAAAAGGATCCAAGGAGGATAGAAAGCCTTATACTCACTCCAAAATAGATGTAGAAGAGCAGAATTATGGGATTGGAAAAATAAGAAAACTCTTTTTGGGTTTCTTGTGGTTCTGATGGTATTATACGGATGTGAGGTTTGGGGCAGTAGCACTTCAACAAGGAAACAGAGGCAAATAGAGAGATTACAAAAACATTTAATTACAACCAGTCTCAAGATTAAATCATCTATCCCATATGAGATTGTCCTAGCGGAGGCGGGGACTTTCCCTATTGAGGCATCAGCTATGTTCCAACTGCTAAGTTACTTAAGGAGGTTAGAAAACATGGAGACTCATCATTGGCCAAAAATGGCAGCAAGTGAGAAGTTAGACAGAAGGAAGAGCACATGGACTGTAAAAATCCTCAACTAATGTGTTTGTTGATAAATGAAGTTCTCAGAGTATGTAAGGATGTGCTTGGAAAAAAAATTAAATATTGTTTCATTGGAACTCAAACATTAATATTTCACAGTTCTGTAACTTTAAATTGATCAATTCATAAGGTTTAATTCTGTATAAATTTTACAGTAGGCATACATTGTCTTTATACTTATTGCACATTAGGAATTTGTACATTTAAATTAAGCATTCGAATA
The DNA here is from genome assembly GCF_030272615.1 of Cryptomeria japonica. NCBI lineage: Eukaryota > Viridiplantae > Streptophyta > Pinopsida > Cupressales > Cupressaceae > Cryptomeria > Cryptomeria japonica. Next base: position 661,965,976 of record NC_081406.1, on the reverse strand, counting down.
GTTAATTGAAAGGTTCATGGTGCACCTAGTAAATAAACCGTGGTTGCCAATTATAGATTAGATGTTGGTGCCAAAATTTGTTGCAGAACTCAACAATAGGGGCGTCATATATTCTTCAACGAACTTGATAGAGGAAAACACCCACAGTTGCAGACAGATTACCTGGTGAGGGAACTACACCTAGTAGCACTCTCCAGAACCTCCACACGATGACTGCAGCCTCCAAGTCACTTCACGACATTACCATTTCAGATCAAGCTTCAATTTTTACATGCTATAATTTCAATATCGGGTTAGGACACACGGTTTGTGTTGAGTGCCAAGTCCGGTTCATAAACCTAGGTCTTCGACGGTATTATATCTAGTCTCGCGGTGTAGACAAATGCACATACCCGCACCACAACACATAGGAGTCATTCTTCCAAGAACTAGTATGCGTTGCTTTAGTGAATATTAATTCCGCTCTAGTCAAGGATGAAATCATACGGACCACTAGGCTAGTCTTCCAATTGATGAAAGGCAAATTAGACTAAACGTGTATCCTTACACGCAAGCTTCTATTTGCAGATATCATCCCCAAATCTTCAGTCTGTCAACCTCCCGTGAAAGACCTTCCTAAATCCAACCCAAAAGGTAGTTCGAAGAAACCTATTTCCGAACCGAATAGAACTAAATCGAACCAACCAATAAATCCAATTCCATTATTTAAAACTATCGATAAACTATCGAATAGTTTAGGAATTAATTAATTTATATTAACAAATGGACAATTAATATAAAGTAATTAATATTACAAAAATCATTTATTAATTAATTTATATTTGTAAATTGAAAACTAATATAAAAGAATTAATATGCTAGTCTAGTCTAGACTTAGACTAGGAATTTATTAGGGAATATTACATGGACGAAACAAAACATTAAATGGATGAATAAATTGAGTATTAACCTACAAGACTGCCCAAATAACAAGGGAGAAATAAAAAAATACATACAAGAAAAATTCAAAGAAAGCATGTTAGATAGATGTAATTAAGATATCTATGCTAGTAATGTTTCACTTATTGTCAATTTCAAGAATGATCTTAATATGCGCTATGACATGTGGTGCTTGGTGATGAACATTCAAATCACTTCGGCCTTAGCATCCATTTGTTTCATCTAATCAATTTTGTGATAATCTCTTGTAGCATAAATTTGAGGGAGCGGATAACACAAGGTGTCCAAAGATGTGTGAATAAAACTCCTTGACCAATAAACCATTTTTTCTACAATTTTTGGTGTTTTTTGTTATGACTTGAATAATATTTTGATGCCCTATTTTCTCAATGACTATCATGAGGATATTAGCAATAAATGAATCATCCTTCACCTTTGCCTTAGTCTATTGCTATTGCTCTTAAAGATATTGCCCCCTTGGGGGACATTGCAACGACATTGATCAATGGCCAAATTTTTGCTTCCATCCATAAAATATGGTCACCCTTGTTCGCCCACAAATCTCTTACGGGCTTTAATGAATCCTCTACAATCTTTACCTTGCCATTGTTGTCAATATGGTGAGTGAACAACATTGGAAGCCAAACCATTTGCATAGATACATCTTACAATGTGTTGATCAACATTTTCTCAAGACAAAGATCATAGGTTGTTCTTCAGGTGTTGACAAAAATGGGTGGTTCTCTACCACAAGATTAGGATTAGATAGAGAACGGGGCATCATTCCATGAGATCCTTTTTTTGCCAAAGAGTGATTTGATTTATGGATTGTTACTTCATTTACTTTCTCCCTCTAACAAATACATGCTGTGGCTTGCTTTGGTGGAATGGATACACCATAATTTTTTGGGCAAGCTTTGATGTTGTGGCCAAGATGCCACACACGTGGACTTTCACTTGACTAGATGAGCTTAAATACTTGATGCCACATTGGTTTCAAAACCAAGCACAATCCCCACCACTTGGAATTGGCTATGTTGTGAAGCTAGAATTGGTTGCCCTTGTAATTCCTGTGGCAACCAATTTGAGAAACAACACATTTGAAACAAATGGAAAAAAAATGTAGAACCTAACTCATAATTTTTTTAAACATATGCCTGAAACTTATAGAAGAATGAAACAAAACAAGAGATTTCATTTCCCAAAAAAATATGGAAAAAAAAGGAAACCATTAAAACTTATCTCTTTTTGATGCAGTCAAGATTGAGGGGTCTTATCAAACTACCAAATCTTACAGCCTTAACTTTTCATCCAACCTATTATATGGAAGCAAAACCTTAAACATATTTTTATTGCAACTGTCGTGTGCATTCATACAAAAAATACTTCAAAAACAATTGCATATGTTGAGAATTTCAACAAGAAACATAATTCAGAAATTTTACAGGAGTTATAGTCACATCATGCCTTCTTATCTTCAATCTCTCTTGCCTTAAACTTTCTTGGCTGCACTCCTCGTTGAAAATATTTTTTTCCCTTCATCCTACAGCTCTCATGGCTGCCTTACACACCACTAACACACCTGTAAATTCATTCTTCTTGCATCTGTTCTTCTCCTCTTGGCAAACTGTTTTCCTATGCTTTTCTCATCCAATCCACTAGAGCAACCTGCAAGTTCTTTTCTCCAACCTTGCTGCTGTTGATTGCTGTCTCTTAACACCATTAAAGGCTACATTTTATAGAGGTTAAAACCTCTGTGAGGCATTAGAAAGAGGCACCCAAATCTGTTTTTTCATTTCCCTCCAGTTGTCTTTTGAAATTCCTTTGTATATGCTTGAAATTCTTCATTAAATGCTTCCAAATATGAAACTCAATTTTGCTGCACCACATCCCACAACTTTTTGCTGTATATACGTTTAAATAATGAATAAAAACATAAACCAAATTGGACTCCTTTTAATTTGAAGAGTCATTAATAATTTTTCCAAAAATCACTAGCTTTTTCCTCCATTTCAGGCACCTAAAATGAAAGGATAGAACAAGAATGGGATGCCAAAGGTCACTTTCCTTATGAACACTTATCTAAGCATCCAAATTGAATAAATCAGTTAATTTTCAATCTATAATATTCCAATTTATAATAATGTAGAACTTGAAAATAAAAAAGAAATTAATTTTTTTGTGATGCAGGATTTGCTTGTGAGCCCAAATGCTCCTGCATCACGTTTTGCAAAAATACTCCTCTACCATTTCCTTGGTAGTGAATAGGTCCTTTCATGTGCTTAGGAATAAGTTAATACCAAACCAACCACTAAGGAATTGTCACCAAGTAATCTTCAACTCTATTCGTGCGATGGCAAGCAAGACTATATATTTTTATGTTTTGCATTCACAATGAGGTAAACTAGTCTGTTTTAGTGTTTCAAATGCTTTAGAAGTCGCTTTTTAGGGTTAGGGGTTTGTTTTTATTGGTCCAACTCAAAATCAAATGCCAAAAAAACTAAAATAATAAAAAGAGGCCAAATCATTTGCATTTTGTTCGAGTCCATGGAGTTCGAGTTGGGTTCACTTGGGTTTGTTTGAAATTTGTTATTGACCCATAGCAAAAGGTTGCCTTTTGGATGATTCCTAATTAAACAACATTGGCTCAACAATTGAATGTGGATCTGACCTAGATCTAGAAGGCTAAGCAAAGAATCAATAACATAGGTTTTGGTGGAAGATTCTAGTGTTTAGAGGCAAGTGATGTGGGTGTTGGAGCTGTTGGGTTTATTAGACTAGATTCTAGTGCGCGAAGTTATATTCCGAAAACACATGGAGAGAAAGGTGGTTGGTGTTGTGATGTTTTCACACATCACCCCATTGCATATGGGGACCCCCACTTTTTCGCTTTCTTGGTTAGTTGTCTTAGCTTAGCTTTCGGTAGTTATCGAGTCTTTGCTATTAACCTTTGTGTTGAAGAAGCCAGTGGGTCAAAAGTTAATCAAGTTACGTCTCTCTCTTTTGGATGGAGTAAAGACAGCCAGTTATCAAGACTTTTGGAATGGATGACTCATCTTTTGCTTGCAGGGCTAGAAATGAAATGAATGACTAAGGCATTGATTGCCTTCCTTTGCCCTTCTTGTGAGATGTGAAATGAAGCGATGTGAGATGAGGTGTCAATTAGAGAGGGTTAATTGCACTTTGTTGAAAGGCAAGTCGCATAGGGAAAAATTTGTGTAAGTATGGGAAAATTTCCATTGCCCTCTGACGGGAACGATTTCCATTGCTTAGACATTGGAGCGATTTTCTTGCTTTGCCTTTGAAAAGGGTTGCTTGCACTTTATCAAGAGGTAGGTCGCATGAAAGAAATTGGGCTGAGTTTGATGCGACTTCCATTGCTCATGCTTTGAAGCGGACTGCACTTCCATTGCCTAGGTCTTGAAGCGAACTTTTGATGTACTTCCATTGCTCCTCCAAAGGAGCAACTTCCATTGCCTATCCATAGGAGCGAACTTCTTAGTTTGCCCATGAAGTTGTCCAAATTCCTCCTTATGATCACGCTAAGCAAAGCAATAGGAATGAACATTTTGGTGATTTCAAGCAACTTCCATTGCCTATCCTTAGGAGCGAACTTTTAATGCATTTCCTTTGCTCCTTAGAGGAAGTCAACTTCCTTTGCCACTTTGAAGGAGCAAATTTCTGTAATGTCCCCACTTTGAAATAAAATTCAATAATAAATGATAATAATAAAATTAAAATATTTAAAATTAAATTAAAATATAAAATAAAATAATTAAATATGATTAAATATGATTAATTAAAAATTAATTAAGTTAATGAAAAGTCAAAAGAAATGAAAGGAAAAGTTGTGACTCCCTCAACAATGAGATATAAAAGGGAGAAGAGAACCTCATTTGAGAGGGGGAATAATTTGGAAATGAGAAGTGCAGATCTGATTTAAATGATAAGTGCAGATCTGATTATGAGAGGTTGTGTCCCTTTCAAAGGGCAGAAATAATGAAGAGTTGCACTCTTTCAAAGGGTGCTAATGGTGAAAGGGTGTGTCTCTTGCCAAAGGGTATACATGATGAAGAGGCGTGACCTCTCCCTCACATTAAGAGATATAAAGGAAAGGAATCAAAAGCATCTAGTAAGATCACCATTGATCAGATTAGATCAGAATTGTTATCAAGTTAAAGGCAGTAACATTTGTGTTCTTGGTGGTATGCATCGGGATGTGCTTAATAAGTATGCTTAATATATGAAGCCCAATAATGTTCTTATGCAGAATTAATAGTAATGCTAATATGGACTGCAATATGTATGACAATCATACTTAATTTCATATATATATTCATAATACATAAGAAATATATATACTTATAGTCTAAATCATGTTATTACTTTCCGTATTTAAGAAGATGGGATTGAGATGTTCTAAAGAGGGGCAGTCTAAATCCAAGCAATAGGTTAAGTCCTAAGATAGGGTTAGGATCAGTGACCCATAAGCCTTGAGGGTATAGACCCAAGATAGGTAAGGGCTTGGATCTATAAACTTTGAGGGAACCTACTGTAGTTGGTCTCTAAGCACTTTGGTAACATATGTAAACCCTTCTCCCTTAAAACTGAAGTAGTAGCAAGGTTTGATATCTATATCAAGAACTATGAATAATGAAATTAATCAGCTAATGAGGAAAATAGACAAGCACTTGTTAATAACTTATTGAAGAAAATCTATCAATTTTAGTATATTTAAATAGATCAGGTAGGGGACATTACAATTTCCTTTTTTGCTCATTGAAAGAGATCAATTGATACAGAACTTGATGAAAACTGCTGGAGATAACAATTTGAAGTCACTTCCTTTGCTCCCTCCTAGGAGCGAAGTGTACTTCCTTTGCTCCTTCTCAGGAGTGAATTTCCTCCCCAAGCCTTCTATGACATCTAAAACACCCTGTGGTCATCATATGCTGCCTTTGTCAAAAGATGAATTCAATTCTCGACTAGCAACCTTGAATTTGACTAAGTATGAGGTCACTTCCTTTGCCTCCTCTCAGGAGTGAACTTGACTTCCTTTGCCTCCTCTTAGGAGCAAACTTGACTTCCTTTGCTCTTTCCTAGGAGCGAATCTGGCTTCCTTTGCATACTTAATGGTGATTTGATGAATTTCAACTAATGCAACCTCGTTTTGATCATTGAAGGGGTCAAATTCATCACGATTTTGATAAGGAACAGGTGGAAGATGGTGAATTGATTTCACTTCCTTTGCTCCTCAATTGGAGTGAACCTGCCTTTCTTTGCTCTTTCATGAGAGCGAAATATCTTCCAAGGCCTTCCTTGAAGGTAATTTGATGCATTCTTAGTTGATGAAAAGAGGGCAAATTGATGAAACCTAGCTAAGTGGCGAATTGAGGTCACTTCCTTTGCTCCTTCTTAGGAGCGATATTCACTTCCATTGCTCCTTAATTGGAGCGAACTTCTCTTCCTTTGATCCTTCATGAGAGCGAAAGGGCTTCCAAGACATGTTTTGAAGATGATTTGAAGCATTTCCACGCAAGAAGGATGAGAAACTTAAGCTATGAATTGGTGACAAGAGACTAATTGATGAATGGATGGCTAGAAGTAAGCTAGATGGTTGGCGAAATTCATTTCCTTTGCTCCCCTTTAGGAGCGAATTTCCTAACTACGCCCAACAACACACACAAACACATTTGGTGCCAAAAGTCGAATTCAAAAAGGGAAAATGTATTAAGTGATTGACAAGTTGGCCACCTTGGAAAAATGATTTTAATTTTATTCAACAAAATTAGGTCGGCCTTTAGCCCAAAAGACACATCCTTTCCTCCAAGAACATATAAATGCTAAGTCAATTCATTCATTTGGTCACAAATTCTAAACATTTTCCTCTCAAACAGTGAATTAAAGTGCAGAGCAGCAAATTCTAAGAGCAGAAGTAGCAATCATAATCAACAGGGAAGCAAACTTACTCAGCAAAGGAGCAAATTCAGTCATCCAAAAGGGCGAATTTCATCAAGTGTAAGGCAAATTCATTCATCTACCTCCAACATCAGCGAAATTCCTAAGCACTATCAGACATATCTTTGGATCAGGCGCATCAATTCAGGGTTAAAATCGTCCTAATCAAACAAAGTCAGAATACAAGGAATAAAAGAGGGTGTGTAAAGTTTATATATTATGTGTGTTTGATACTTGTTTGTTTGTTTTGCAGGTGGTAAAGGAGGAAATTAAAGGGACCAGGTTGGAGGAAGACCGAAACAAGTATCCCAAGGAGGAAATTTCAACATCAAGGTCAAGATACAAGGAAGATGTCTTCAAGAGGAAAGATTTCATTGACAAGCATAAGGGTATCATGGAAGGTGCTTTCACAAGAAGGATTTTGAGGTATTTGTTGTCCTCATTTTTGTTTCCAAAAATGAAGGACCACTATAATAAATTTTTTGTGAAAAAATGAAAAAATTTACTCTATGGCAAGTTTCCCGAGGCAGAATTTTGATGAATCCTTGGACTGGCTTAATCATCAGTCTATCCTCGAACTACGTTTTGAATTTCGTCAAATTCTGGGTTCGTTTGCTATGCCTTTCCTTCAAAATTGGGTTTTAAAACCCCGATTGCAAGTGGAGAATTTTCTTCAAACTACAAGTTTTAATGATATTCATTGTTTTGGTTATTGTAGGGGAATTTTTAGCTTATTACATGTGCATCTTTATCAAAAGATGTTACTTGCAATTTGTTTTAAATTTCCCTTTCTTGTTTTTGTCTTTTTTATTGTTTTTTGGTATTTTTTAGTTAAAATAGGGATATTTTGACTCAATTACAAGTAAACTTGCAGTTTGGTCAAAAAACCCCTACTTTAATGTTTTTTGCATGTAATAGGGATTTTAAATCCCCATTGCATATGTGCAAGCATTTCTAACTACTTGTAGGGATTTATTTCCCTTTTACAAGTAATTAAAACTTGCATTTCTCTCCAAAAAACCTGATTTTATGCACAAAGTGCATTTTTGACATTTTTAAAACTTGCTATTTGGTTCAAAAAACCCAAATTTGCCTTGTAAGTGAAAAAGTAAAAAATAAAACTTGCTATTTGGTTCAAAAAACCCGATTTTGGCCTAGTGAGTGAAAAAGTGAATTTTAGAACTTGTCATTTGTTCTAAAAACCCAATTTTTATTCCCTTATGCATTTCGAACTTGTCTTTTTCTTCCAAAAACCCGATTTGCAAGAAAATCATTTGTTGAACTTTTCAAAGCAAATTTTGTGGAAGATTTGTTGGAGGAGGAAGGCATTTTTGTTTCTACCCTATTTTCATGCATTCTTGGACACTTTTCACGCCACATGGAGGTTGTATTGACTGGTTTTTTGCCCCAAATCAGCAAAAACGTGTTTCCAAAATGCCACATTTTGGGGGATTTGAACTTAATGAAGCTGCATTCTTCTAAATCGTTTTGAACTATCCTACCTAGGCATGGAGTTTAGGATAAGTTTCAAGCTATTTAATGGGCCATCAAAGATGCAATAGTTGCCACATTTTTTCCACGTGATTCCTTTGGCTGCATATTGGAAGGGTTTGATGCCACGAATCTTCAACAATATGAATCGTTTTTGCATCTTATACTAAGGCGTTGAGAATAGATGAGGATTCTTTAGATTTTCATGCCACTTCTTTGGGGTTTGCTACCACGTTTTTATGCAAAAGGTGTTTTTCCCAAAAACGTGGCAAGGGTTTTTGCATTGCGGTTTGTCTTATTTTATTGGTGTGTCTTCTCCATTCCAAAGATTGTTGCATTTTTTGGAGAAGTATTTTCAGTTTCAAGAAAGGTATGTCCTCTTTCTTTTCTTTCCTTCATTTTGTTATTTTCTTGCTTTCTTAGTTTTCTTTCTTAGTTGCATTTTTGGATATGTGTTGTTCTTCCCCCAAAAAATCGGTTTTTGTGAGAGAAATTTCCCCCTTGGTATGCAATTTTTGAATTGCATTGTTCTTCCCAAAATTCCCTCTTTACTTGTATTAGGGATTTTTAATCTCGATTACAAGTTCGCTGGAAATGCTTGTTCTTCCCCTACGGTTAAGGAATTTAACCATTTTTGGTTGAAATTCCAAGTTGAAAAGTGTGAAATACCCCTCCCTTGCAAATTCGGGTTTTGAAAACCGGATTACATGTTGAAGAGTTCTTCCCATTTTCATGAAAATGACTTTCTCGGATTTTCCCATTTCTATCCATTCATGTTCCCTATATCCGTACTTTCCATTTCCATCATTTCCCGCAAGTCAAAATCTCATTTGTCGTCCATTTCTCCATTTTTGAATTTACAAGTGTACTTGTATTCGGGTTTTAAAACCTCGATTGCATGTATGTCCTTTTCAACTTGTATACTTGCGAAAATTCTCCCAAGATCCGAAATTGGTCAAAGTCAAGATTTTCCCATTTCTACATATTTCTCCTCTTCCTTTCACAAAATCGTGAAATTCAAGAATCAAAGTTTTACCCATTTGAAGAAGGAAGAATGATATTTGCAGCTGACTATGATGTTGCCTTAACTCTTTTAAGTCTTCATCACAACATTCCAGATTCACAATCAATGTCAGATTTGTCGGCATCTCCAACTCCAAAGAAAATGAAATACAAATATGACAAATATCAGAATGAGGTTGCATCTTCCCAAGTTTCTTCTCCTTTGGATCGCATCAGAGACACAGAGATAGGGCACGTTGATATGGTAGAATTCATCAACAAGGTAGAAGATCCATAGGATAATAACTTGCAGCGGCTGTTGGACAGCCATATCCATCATGCATCTCCCTTCCTAGTGGCTGCCCTAGAACCTGAGTTCGTTCTTGCATGCGCCCATCATTTTGACAAGGAATCAGGAGTCAACAAAAATGATGATGGTGAAGCTATAATTCGTCTTGATGCGGATACAATCGAGAAGGTCTTCAGAATACCTCCTGGAAATCACCAAAGAAAGTGCAGCAGAGTATTATGTGAAAAGGGAAAAAGATTGCAAGCGACACATCAATAGGTGGATCCAAGAGCCACGACCTTCCTTCTCAAGGTGGGCAAAGTTGTACCATTGTGATTTCAAATGGGAGATAGGAGACACCATCACTCTTCTCAGCAGGATGATGGGCCTTGAACATTCTAATGTCTTTGAGCCATGGATGTATCAGTTCATTATGTTCATACGGCAGTCACATCACATTTCATGGGGGGAAGTCATCAGCGATGCCTTGTGCAAACAACTTGCAGCAGTTCCTACCACTATGACCTTCTTCATGAATTCTTATTTGGTATATTTAGCAGCATCATTTAGACACTTTCCAGGTCTTTCTACCAAGGGTTATCGCTCGCTTATACCAGTTTGGGAATATTATGACCAGTTGCCATCGAAACCCAGCAAATTGCATTTTAGAAGGGTCCAAGATGCATTCTTCGGATATTTCATGTGTCAGTTTGACATGGATCTCAGGAACAAAAGAGTATCAGATGAGGCATGGGTCAAGGTGTCTGAGTATGGGTGTTTGTTCCTTCAATTTCCCACCTTCACTTATATGAGGATTGGATGCTATGATAGTCAGCCATACATGCTTCCAAGATACCCAACCGATAAGATAATTCTTATGGAGTTGGGAAGACAGATCATGGCTGTTCATATTTTTCAGTCTACTAGACACAAGGTTGGAATGGGGATCTCTACCACAAACCCATTGAAAATTGGTCGATACTCCCTTGTCACATTTGTGAAGGCTAGGCCATGGAGGCTGAATTGCAGGAAATCAAGCTTAAAAGGTTCAAACCTAGAGCTGATTTTGATTATAGAGGTATGAAGGAGACGATCAAGAAATCCTTTGTGCATGTTCATCGCATTGAAGACATCTGGGTAGATCTCCACACAGAAGCCGAAGTCCTCAAGATGGATTACTGCAGGCTCACTGTTGAGCAAATTGTTGACTTGAACTTGGCAGATATCCCACAAGGGATGATTGATGACGGGCATATACTTGATCCTGAATACACTTCACAGAGGGTTGAGGAAGCTCCACTTCCTTTGATCCAACGGTCACACAAGGAGTGCATATCCATCCTTGACAGATTTCAGCCTATTTTGGCCAACACCAATGCATGGCTGAAAAGTAATGCTGTTAGACTTATCAAAATCAAAGTTGGTAAACAAGATGATTCTACAGGGCCTCTTGGACGGAAATTTGAGATTCAAATCGACAACAAGGAGGGTGCTTCATCTTCGGGCACAAGGATCAAGTTACGAGTCAGTTGTGCAGTAGTGCTCCCTCCTGAGGAGACGACTAATCGTGGGAAGGAAAAATCACGATTCCATGTTCAGGTGATCGATCTGGATAATCTAGAAGAGGGGCAACAATTTGACGATGCTCCTAAGTCTCTAGTTTTAGACTTGCCTCATGAGGTCATTCCTCCAGTTTCCATTGAGACGCCTCTTTCTCCTCCTGATTTGCTCGTGGATGAGTCTCCTCAGAATGCAATTCCCATTTCAGCATACGAGCCATCTCTTGATCATCAACAAGAAAGTGTGTTGAAAGTTCCTACGGATATTCCTACTTGCATCCAGTTATCAGAAATTGATACTTCCACTTTTGGTTTTGAAGAATTCATGAGGCAATCTTCATGCCCATTGGTAACTGAGCAAACCGTGGTTGCTGTCCCAATTGATATTCCTCCCAGGGTGACCACGGTGATTCAAACAGAAACTGCTTCTCCTTTGCCTACAGCTGCTATTGGAAGTGAGTTGATGACTTTGCCTCCATGGCTTAGTTCTTTCACCCTGAAAAGGAAGAAGCAAGAGATCTCACCTGATGCCTTTGACTACTAGCAATTCAAACAGTCGAGATCCAAAGTTGCTAAGAAGCCCAAGACTATCTCTAGGGTAATTGTTGATAGCAACAAGATGAAAGTAGCTAAAATTGTGGAACCTATTGCAGATAAGCCACTTGATGAAATGTTAGCTGTTGATTATAAGGCTACGAGGATAGAGTTGGGCAAGCAAATGCATGAGGTCATTAAACATGATGCTCAGTTTTCTGTTGCTTCATTGGTGCAAAGGTGTGATGATCTTTTAGCGAAAAAAGACAAGCTAGAAGAGGAAAACCGATAGCTTATGGCAGCCATTCATAAAATCACAAAACCTGTTGCTGAAGGGAGTAACTCCATAGGTTCTTCTGGTTCCCAAGAATCAATCCGTGGAGTGGAAAGGGCTGCTCAGAAAGTACAAGCACTTTATTCCTGGGTTGATCAACTTCATGATCAATGTGTACAAGTAATGAAAGACATTTTTCAAATAATGTCTAAGTTGGAAACCATTGAGGAGAAACTGGATCAGACTTCTAATACTTTCAAAAAGAATTTGGAAAGTGTTGAAGAAAGTTTGACAATCTGGCGTACCATGCCCCAACAACAGTTGAGTATTTTGCAGGAGCATTCCATCATCCCTTCCAGGGTCATGTACTTGGAATTTGAAGAACTCCTGGAAAACAAGACCCTTGTTCTTAAATCCCTCATTGAGGAGATCGGTGATGCAAGGAGATTCCGGGGTGAAGTTTATCGAGGTATTGTCTCACATTGTGAAAAGGCCTCTTGCAACATAGTAAGTCAGGATGGAGAGCTAATTCCAGAAGAAGTTTTTGCTGATTTACAAATGAGGATTCATAATGAATGGAGGAGCGAACAATTCTCGGCAGCTTCGATTCAAGCATTGATGAAACACCAAGCCTTTATGCATGAAATCCAGTCTATCTTGAATAAAAACAATTCTGCGCTCCTCCGTTGTCACGACACTATTGTGAAGACTATGGTTGTTGCCAAGAACACCCATGAACCGAATCCTGAGGAACTACAAGCGAGCATCCGGAGATTTCAAGGATTTATGTCTTCACAAAATGCAACTTAAGTGTTTTTTAACACTTAGTTGAATTTTCCTTTTTTGTAATTTTTAGTTGTAATTTAGTTTTGACAAGTTGCATGTAAAAGTATTTTTTTTTGTAAAATGCAAGTTACACATTACTTGCGCTTTTTTGATTACATGTAAATCAACTACGAGTTGTGTCCGATTAGGACTGTAGTTGGAATAAGTCTTAGTTAGTTGGAGTAACTCTTACTTAGTTATTGAATGAGTCTTGGTGGTTGAGAGAATCTCTCAAGTTAGTTAGGATCCTCCCACCTTTTTTTCAAGGCTCCTCTTCTATAAATACTTGAGGAGTCTATTGTAATTGATATCTTTTGGGAAAGCAAGCAAATACTTTGCCAAATTTACAGGAAGAAGTCTTTGAGCTTATGTATGTGGATTGAAAGTTTTTGAAGAATAATAAAGAAGGATTACTCAAGTTTTGAGTCTTTGAGCTACATGTTTGAGTTTGAATCTTTTTATTTCTTCTATGCAAAGTGTTTCTAAAGGAGCTTAGTCCAATCTGATTTGAAGTCTTTGAGCTGCAAGTAGAGAAGATTAATTAAAATAGGAAACTCTCTTGAAGGAGCAGCAAGTCTTTGAGCTTGCGTCTATTCTTAAGGAAAAATTACTGTTTGATAAGAAATAGCAGCAAGTCTTTGAGCTTGCATTATTTCTTGTCTTTGTGTTGAAAGAATAGATTATTCCAGTGTTTGAGCTGTTATCTTTTATTCGTTGTAAAATTTAATATAGCAAAGGGTAGATAGGACTTCCAATAGTCAAGTCTTTGAGTTTGGTATTGCTGTCCAGTCCCGAAGGAAGTGACGGAAGTCTTTGCGCTTTCAGGAAACTTCATTTCCTTTCTCTTATATCACTTAAAAGTGGTTACTGCTGTTATTCAATTGCTATCCTTTTCTGTGAAGAGAAAAGGATATTGTCTTTCTTGAAAAAAAAGAAGAAAGTTTGCTCTCCCATCCCATTTTATTTTCCAAGTTGTAGTTAGATAGGGGGAGCCTTCCCTTAATTAGGAGAGTTTTTACTCGTGTGCTGTGGTTGAAACCACAATTTTGTATATTTTCCCAAGTGTACAAAATTTTCAACCAACAGTATTCAAGAACTCTCATTGCACCATGATGACATGTAGAGGTCAAAACCTTGAAGTGTAAAGGAGAGGTCATACAACTATCTCAAGGCGAGATTATCAAGCAAAGATGGAGGATTGACTCGACCATAACAATGCTTCCCACCATCATCACCACATTGAGTGAGCTTGAGATGTTGAGTATCAAGAGATATTGCTCAACGCTCATTCATGATGATGAATCAAATCTACAAGTGCAAATTGAGGTGGCATCCCAATCATTGCTCACCCAATAAGAAGATTTCACATTAGCATGTTCGGATACAATGCACCCAACGCATCATATGGAGGCACAAACTCCAATGTACCTACCTCCATTATCTATTAGTCAAATATTCTAGAAAGTACATGTGTTTAAATATTGTAATTATTTCATTGGCTAAGAAGAGTTTGTTGTAACAAACCCTAATTAGGGTTTTCATCTTGTAATCTTGGCCATTGGTCTAAAATCAATCTTGGCCACTTATTGTAGAGGGAGCACTATAAAAGGCTTCTCCCTCTCATTTGCAAAGGTGAATAGTGAATAGTGAATAGTTTAGAAATAGTTAGCAGTTCAAGAATAGTTTGATCGCAGATAGCAGCTAGAGTAGAGTAGTAGGAGAAAGTAGAAATTGTTGCCAAAGTTGTAAATAAACTTCCTTTTCATTGAAGTTATGGTGGAATGTATTGTTTCTTTACAAGTGCATGGTTTCTTGTTGGATCTTCATGTTGGATGATGAATAATTAGATTAATGATGAAATTCATATATCCATACCACTAGTGATTTGCTGATTGTAAGTTTGCCTTGCATTGTCAACTAGAATTCTTAATGAGCTTAATTTTAATTGCTACTTGCCTCATTGATATGCATCGTCTTGATGGTGTCTATGTCGTTGGTAGTGATTTGAACACCATTTTGCTCTCCTTAGAAGATTGCACTAGATTTGTGGAGTTGTTCTTTGATTGCAAGCGGATCTTAGTTGAATTTCACTCAATCATTCATCATCTCTTGCATTCTTAGGAGTGGTGCAGCCCTCTTGAACCCTATCTCTTTTGCACTTTTTTTTTATTTTCCAAGGAAGTAGTTAGAATCTAAGTTCCAGCAATTCAAGCATTCATGTACAACGTAAGTCGCCTTGTGATTCCAGCATTATCACATCAAACCATTGAGTTTATCCACACGTTGTGACTTGACATTTGGAACCTTGGAGTTGTCTCATTCGATCACGAAGCATAGCATTTGAGAGACTTTGTTCAAGAGAGGATAAGATACCTTGGTATTTTATTCTGTGTTAGATTGTGTCTAAAAAACACATCAACAGTTGGTATTGACAACCAGTAGATACAAGTAATAGTGAAGGTTCTCAAGTTTTTTGGTTAGATTAGAGAAATTTATATTTTATCAAGTGACAACTTACAAGTCTGAGATGCTCTTTGGGATGAATGAAGCAATCTTGCAATTAAGACTTTTTGTCATAACCTTGTAGAAAAAAAGAAAAAGAAAAATTGTTGAGCATCTAGGACATTAATTACGATAGATCCATCATTTTGAAGGCCTTCATTACATATATGACTATTTCCTTTTAAGAGCGACATGATAATACTTGTAGGCCTACAATAAGCACTAGGTGATAACATATTTATAATGAGATTGCTAAAAAAAAACAAATCCCTATAAACTAGCTTGGGAAATAATTATTTAAGGAAGAAAGCAACATAACAACATCATATGAAAATTGCACAATTGTAACATGGTGGAGATAACATCCATCTTTATCAAAACCATGTTTCCATCCTCTCGCATTATAAAAATATTGGGGTATAAAGTTTTTGTGTTGTCAAGAATTTGTTGCCTTGGCCTCAGACTCAGCGTTGCATTCCAATGGTTGCACTTATTAGGTTTCAAGTATGATACACATTTACTAGGTTGGAAGGTGTCCTAGTGAGATTTTGTTGGTGCATTCTCTTCATGCTTGCTTGTTGCAGTGAGTTATAATTAGAAACTCTTTCTTGTGTTCAACTCTAACTTGAACAAAACAAAGTAGTGAATCTTTTCCACAATAGGTTGACAAATAATTGGTGAAGCAAACGACATTAGCAACAATGCAAAAAATTGATATAGCTGCGACATTTTATAGATAATGTTTGCTTCCTCCAAAACCTTGACCATTCTCTTGTAGTATAACAAACTTTGATATGTGAATTTATTGTGCTGTTGTATAAGGCTACCTTTTCTTTGCACCCATCCTTGCATTGCAAGGCTTATGTTTGGGTTTCAAATGTATAACAAGTTTTCTAGGTTGGAAGGTATTCCAAGGAGAAAAGTTGTTTGTTTCTCCTCCTGTTTGTTGTGGAAGTGAATTGTTATTGGAAACTCATTTTCTTGTTTGACTTTAGCCAGAACAAAGTGAATCCTTTTTGAATTCTCTTGTAGTATAACAAACTTTGATAAATGAATTTATTGTGTTGTTGGATAAGGCTACCTTTTCCTCGCACCCATCCTTGCATTGCAAGGCTTATGCTTGGGTTTCAAATGTATAACAAATTTTCTAGGTTGGAAGGTATTCCATCGAGAAAAGTTGTCTGATTGGTCTGCTTCTGTTTGTTGTGGAAGTGAATTGTTATTGAAAACTCATTTTCTTGTTTCACTTTAGCCAGAATAAAGTGAATCTTTTTTGACGATAGGGAGATAAATAATTGGTGAAGGAAGAAAGCAAGGTAAGCAACAATGCAAGGGGTCTCAAACGAAACTCAAAATGTTGAATAAAAAACATTACAGTGTTATTTGGATACATGATATTATGTTTGATTGTGGAAATCTAAAATCTTTAAAGCTCATAATAATAATGATGTGGAGACAATGTTCTCTTATTCAAAACTTTGGCCACCTGCTTACAGTAGAACAAAATCTTGGATATGGAGACTATGCTCTCATATTCAAAGCCTTGGCCATCTGCTTGCACTCGAACAAAATTTCGCTAAAGATTTTTGATGTCATCAAAGGCACTTGAACTTGGCCTTGCAATCCATTGTTTGTGCTTGGGTTTCAGCTTTCAAGTGCAATACTCATTTGCTAGGTTAGACGGCATCCCATAAAGAACAGTTGTACAATCATGTTCCTTCTGATCCCATAAAAACAATTTTTTATCATTGTTTTCCTATTGTTTTCTGTTGTAGTGAATTATTATTGGAAACTTATATTTCTGTTAAGTCTAACTTAAGCTTCAAATGGACCTGTATATTTCTGTTATTAACCTACTGTTTCGTTTTCTCTTATGTACAGTTGCTGCAAAATATGCGTTTGCTTTGCATGTCCAAAAAGACTATGGTTGTTGGCATAAGAAGCTCTAGCATTTAGTTTTCATATATAGTTTGATACACTGCAATAATTTTTGTGAGATATAATTTCATATATAGGTTATTCACATTCAGATTAGTTTATGTTGTAAAATCTAAGTTACTTGCCTGCAAATTAATTATTGCATATTTAGATTGTCTATGATGTGCATCTATTATTTCCGAATTCAATAACATATTTTTTTCCATGAATAGTCCTAAATAAGAGTTCACACACCAATGTTTTTGGCTTACTTTCTTTTAGCAGGAAACAAAATCTTTTGTAGTTAGTAGCAAACTTTCTATTCATTCTCTTTCTGCATTATCATATCAAAGATTTTGTGCTCTATCATACACCAAGAAGGAACAATGGTGTCTCTCATTAATCCATTAAGTAATTAAATCCAGTTTTGATAGGAGAATGTATAGAAATTGCTTACAATTGAGTTTATATTTGTAGATATGAGATACTGCAGAGGAGATCTTATTTGTTTGGGATCGGAGGGTGTTCTTCGCATCAGCTTTGGTTGTTTTGTATCCTTTAAACAAAAAATATTCCAATACTATGGCGATGAGTCTTGTTTTTGGAAAGGACATCTTATATTACTCTAGAGAAAGAATGATATACAGCTGTTGAGTATTATAAATATTTTGAAAATTTCACTTTATAGTAAAGGAAAGAAAGTACCTGGATGCATGTTCCGACTGCAAAAGATTTCACATCCTTCCAAAACCACTCAGAAATGTTGTAACATCCTGATGTTGAGGGAGTCATCTTCTTGAAAAGTAACTTTGCATCTTTTGGTCCAAACATAGCTGATTGCTGCTACTTAAATTGGCTACATGCTTTTGCAATTGTCCATGACCATCCAAGAATCTTCTACTAGAAGTGGTCCTCCCCAAGAGAGGGGCAGTAAAAAGGTAATCAAACTAAGCTTAACCAACCCTAAAACCCTCAATCTATTTCACACTTCCAAAATGTATTTTCAATTGTCTTGTCTCTTCACAAGCAATGCACAGGCATTCACAATAACCACCTCACTAGCTGTACTTTGACAGTTGAACCTTGATGTATCTCTGGCTATTCTAACAACTTCAAGTAGGATCGTACTTGCCAAATGACTGGCAGCCCTATTGCTATCCCACTTCACAATCATTGACCTGCCATTACCCCTTAAGTTTTGGGGAGAGAAGTGATGGAAGTCAGTGCATTGGGAAGGGTCAGTTGGGAGCAGTAGCATTAGATGGTCTCACTTGATTATATTTGATTTTTGCCTTAAATTTGGAAAGGGTTTTTTCAGTGCTCCACTTTGAATCTCTCTATCACAGTCCTACTCCTTGTAATTGTAATATTAAGACAAGCTCTTAGGAATCAGCTTTAGAGTTCTTGTAAAGGAATTTTATTTGGTGACATCAAAGTTGTGCTTTGATAAATCCTGCGAAGAGTGTTGTGGCTGCCTGATGTTGCTCTGGTCTCTTTGGGATCAAGAGTCTTTGCTTAATCATTCCAATCTTATTAATATGCAGAGGTGTGCAAAAAACACATGATGCTAATTATAAGTTCTGGTTAGACATTATTTTAATAACTTAATTTTCATTAATGTTTTTACCTGATTTGAAATGCAAGGACTGTCTTCATATTATTGATGCTATCCTTAACAGTTTTGCAAGGTATTTTACTTCATTATGTATATGAGTACTGTGGGTGTCACTACAGTTAATGACCCAAGAGATGCATGGCATACTGGATTTTGGCCAATAAAAAGTCTAATATGGATTTCTTGTCTTGTTGTACCCTTCTTCATACCTACATCAGTAACAAAGTTCTATGGTAAGTAAATTCATAGTCTTTGGCATGCCAGAAACAATGTTAGATAGCTTTCTGTTGTAATGTATAAGGTATTTTATGGGTTGGATGATATTTTTCAAAAGGTCTTTTTGATTTTCAAATTTGATTATAAGTGCTTATGCATACAAATTTAGTAGAAAAATATTTATTTAATTTTTGAAAAATGCAGGTGAAATTTCCAGATTCGGTGGTGGGTGAGTTTCTTATCTCTCAGGTTTTTCTTTTAAAGTACTAGAGAAGCTAACCTTAATATGATATTATTTTATGGTTATGTTTTTCATTTAATACCTTATCTACCAATTGAATATGTATTTTTCAATGTGGGTTAGAAATGTTCAAGTAAGCTATGTTTATTCTTAACCATGATTAAAAAAGTTTGAAAAGTCAAGCCAATTCATTGTAGTAGATATTTCACATCAAGACATTTGACTTTTCTATTGACACAATTTCTTATTTAAAAAATGCAGATCTTTTTAATATTATCCTGAAAATTAGTCAACTAGAAAAATAGGAATCATTTTTTTATTTTAATGTTTGTAATTTTTTAAACATAATTATCTTGAACAGCTATTGAAGGAGTTGTTGAAGTCATATTTATGAATAAATTACTCCATATTATAGTGTAAGACCATAGATGCTTTCAATGCAAAAGATCGATATATGCTAGGCATGCACACACACACATATTTATATATTGAAGAATTGCATCATATATTTTACATGAAAATTAGAAGATTTGCATGAGTTGAACTATTAGGAATGAAAATGCATTCTTATAAAAGCAAGAAATAAAGCACCTTAGTTTGCTCCCAACGGACATTTATTCATATCTCTAGAGAACCATGCTAGTTTAGTCTTAATTGTCAAGGCAATGTCATGTTTGAAAGCCTTTAGTTTCCTTAGATTGAATATGGACGTTTCTTGAAAATTTCCTTTCACATAAATCTCCACTATAAATTAATTGCATTTCTTTGAATGATTACCAAAGAGGTCAAAGAGTTCACAATTCACACTACATGTATGATATAAGATTACATATTGAAATTTAGAACTCTTGATAGCTTGATAGGTTGACATGCAAACAAAAAACAAAAATCAATGTCTACATTGCTATGTCATGATCATCCATATCAAGGTCTTCAACTATGTTGCTTTCCAATTACTCATCACTCTCAAACTCAGGTTCCTCTGTTGGTAGTAGAACTGGAGGTAATTCACTAAGGCCATTTGCTTCAACCACTTCATCCGCCATGGCTGCAACTTCTCAATCAAGAGAAATTTGGTCCCATTTTTCTAAAGGATCCTCCTTGTACCCAAGATCTACATGAGAGAGAAGAAGTGAGTTATGAATGTAAATCAGGTTCTCTGCTTTCTTTGTCCCTAATTCGTTCCTCTTCAGTGAATGAATAAAACCATAAGTATTACAATTTCTCTCACTAGATGGAGAGTTGGCTACTTGTGAGGGCAATCTTATTGCAAATGATTGCCACTCAGGGGTGTAGTGTTGTAAATCCACACACCCCATTGCAGATGGGGACCCCTCTTTTTCTCTTGCTAGCTTAGGTGTTTTGCTTTGTTTAGTTTAGGTGTGGCATTGATTTGTAGTCTCTTGCCTTAGAATGAGAAGGGTTTTGTTTGTCAAGTCTGGGACCGAGTCTAGGAATGAAATTGCAAAATCAAGTTTGAAGGTGAAAATTACTAGAAATGGGTGAAGTGCTGATCAAAGTGGTATGATATCCTTGGAATCGCAAGGATCATATGCATTTCCCTAGACAATGCAGGCTCTCCTTGTAATATTGTTTGGAATTGAGTGCAAGGGTTTGTCCTTGGGAAGGTATAATCAAGATAGAGTCTTCAAGTCTAGAAATTTGATGAAATTTGGAAAATTCCAAGCTTGATAAGGAAATCACAAGAAAATTCCAAGGTGTGAATGCAAAATGCAAGAAGAATTCAATGTTTAAACAACGGTAAAGATGAATATGAGAGAAATTCCAAGGAAAACCAAAGAACAATGAGAAAAATTTGACCTCCTTGAACAAAACAGAGGAAAAAATGTGAGATAAGGGAGGACTTTCGCTCAACAAGCTTTTCACAAGTATAGAATTTGTGGAAAAAAAATGCAAAGTCTCTAAGTTTCAAATGAAATATTAAGGAATAAGCAACATGAAGATTGAACAAACCAATATCATTTTCCTTGGATATGTTGCAAAATCCTTATAACTTGGAAAAATCCAAAAAGGAGAAAAATCCATGAAAATTTGGGAGCATAATTTTTTTTTCCATGGAATGCTGAAATCCCTGAAAACTGCCTTGAATTTTTCCTCAAGTGCTTGAAATCCATGACTTTTCAATGGCAATAATGTCAATTCTTCCATGCACTACAAATTATAATAATCCACAAAAAATTGATCAAGTGAAAATTTTTCCTTGATACCTGAAAATCCTCGAAGAATTGCAAGTAAGCAAATTTTTCCTTGACATGCAATAATTCACAAAAAAATGAGGTTGCAATAATTTTTCCATAAGTCTCAAAAATCCACAAAATTCTTATGAAGGGCAGAATTAATGCATGCACAAATCAAAAAATTTGCTTGGAAAATGAAGCGCTCAACCTTACATATATACCATTCAAGGCGGGGAGAAATAAAAGCATCAAAATCATGGCCGACTTAGCACAAAGTGAAATTGTAAGGAGAGATCGGCTTGGAGAATAGTCCAAAACATGTGAAATAAGTGAAATACAAGTCAAGGTTGGCTGGGATAATGAGTCAAACATGTGGATGCAAGGTAAAAATGAAATTCAAGGCAAGGAGGGTTGACTTCGCTTCCTCAAATGTGAGGGATCCATATAAGAAGAAGATCAATGCCTCTCATCATTATTCAAGCAAATTTGAATTCAGGAACAGACCTGAAGGTAGTTTCCAGCAACAAGCACAATTTTCCTGAAGAAAATCACTTCCAAATCCAAGTTGTATACAAGGAGAAGATAAATTCAACAAGAGGAGTAATCAGATTTGAAGTGGAAAAAGGTAATTTTAGTGAGAACTCAGGCAGATCTGAATGAAGGGTGAGGCATTATCAGGCCTAAGCTTAAATTCTCAAATTAAAGAGGAACATTTCCAGATTTCAAGAGGGCTTGTGAGACATTTTGGGAAATATTAATGTCGTCTTGATAATTTTTGTTTCATGATTTAATCTTGAGGAAGAAATGTCATGTAATATCTTTCAAATTTTCTCACCATAAGTTAAAAAATTTAACATTTAGTTATCGTTTTCATATCATGATCATCTTGCAACATTTTTTAAATTGACATAAAGGTTTCATCCACTTTCATGATATCTTTTTTGTCATTTTAGGTATGATTGCAATGGGAATGAAGAAGAACTTCATAAGGAGAAGGACATCACAACGTGGAGGAGCTCACAATATTCATGAGGAAGACAAGGCGATCGAGGAAATGAAAGATTTTCAAGATAAACATTACAACACGAAGGACTCAACAACATGATAGGGAGATAACATCAAGGTTCACTCTTCTTGATCAACATGTTCAAGAAGATCACAAAGAAGGATGGCTTCACATGATAGAGATCAAGATAGTGATGGAGAAGAAGAAGAACATCATGAAGAATTTCAAAAATGAAGAAGAAAATGCTCAATGAAGCCCAAGGACAAGGAAATTGCAAGGGAGATAGTTTCAAAAGAGTTAATCAAAGTTAGAAACTCATTCGATGGAAATATAAATAATGATGATTGAGTTGATGGAATTTGGGAATATGAACCATCACAATTAGTCAAAAAGACCAAATAATGTTGAGTATCAAGAGATATTGCTCGAAATGTAAAGAATTCTTTGTGATGAAGGCAAAAGTTTACACCAAGTGCAAGTTGAGGTGGCATCTACTCATCATCAACTAATCAAATGGTTCAACGTCAACATGTCTAGATTCATTGAACCTAACTCATCAACAAGTGGACATATGGATGCATTGAATGAAGTGTTGTCATCTACTCCTTGTAAATTGTGCCAATGGGGCTATCTTATTTTTCATTGGTCCCTTTTCTTAAAAGGATATGTATTCAAAGGATTTGTAATTTTCCCATTGGAGGATATTAAATATATGAGGTGTTAGTTATAACTACCTCACTTTAGGATTTCATCGAATTATCTAAAGTTTGCATAAAAAAAGAGGTCCAATAGAATGACGCCTAGTCATTAAGCAGGGAATCTTCTAGAAGATTTCGGCCTACATTTCTCTCTCTCTCTAGTAGCATATTTCATGAATTTGGCTAAGACTGAATTGAGTTCCTCCATCGTGACACTGGGTAAAGCTTCATGTTATGCATCGATCACATCCAAAGCATTTGAGCAAGCATCAAAGACACTTTTCCAATCTAGCATAAGCTTTCGTAAATTGTGGATGTGAACCACAAGAGAAACCAAATCATCTATCTAATTCTTCTTCAAAGATTCTAACTGGCTGAAGTAGATAAACTTCATCTTTTCTTTTGATTCTTCCAAGTTCAACCTGTTGGAAGCATGGATGTCTAGTCCCAATATGATGCCAGCCATAACCGATAGAAACCCTTGAAAGAGTCAACTGGCTTATACAGCAAGAGCAACACCACGAAAGCAGCAAGAAATGTAACAAATTCACAAATAGATCATATTAAAGCCTTAGAATTTCCAGCAATCATCATATTATCATCAAAGAACATCCGGTAATTAACCGGTTACATGCAGGCTTCAAGCCAAATACAACCCAACCAGAACTCCAAGAATCAACTAGATCACAATATGCGAATCTCAATCCTTATTCTAAGTTCTCCTTCCTCTGCCCTTACAAATAATTACATAAATTCATATTTATACCCATCGGAACACATCTGGGTCGGCCTCATAAGATTACATTCACCAATGTAGGAAAATGAAACGTGTAATTAGGTCGACCCTAAGAATTAGATAAATCTTTTTGGAAAATAACAACCAAGTGATGCGGTTCAGTAGGAAGGTCGGCCACACGCCAAAGAACATCGGACAAGACGCAAGATGGATCCACACGCCAAGAATCATGCCGGTACAGAAGGAAAACCAATCGGTAAGCACAAGAATTGTCCCAAAATCCAAAAACAGTCAACCGGAAGCGATATCTGACTGGAAAAGAACCCAAATGAACTGAAAATTTGGAGTCAAGCACATGAAACCGCCAAGAAACCAAAAATAAGATATGCCACAAAAAACGAGCAACTATCGGTACCAACTGGTAAGAACACAAAAAACAGTATAAAGAACTAGACAAGAACAAAACTGAAAGGAAATATTTTTGGTTGATGCAAGATTGCTCATCGATCAAGGATGCTCTTGCATCACAATAACTCTTCAATGGATGTAAGGATCTTGGATCGATCCTTCCATTGCTGTGCAATCCTGTCTTTCATGATCATAAGCTAACTTTCGTACAGACAATGAACAATACTATCCCTAAAAATCATAAACATCTCCCTCCTGGATCAATGTGGGCGTAGGGATTCGGTTCAACACCCTAGACGAGGTATACTCTTCTCTTGTACTAGTTGGAAATCATCCCAAACTTCTCCCAAGTATTGCATCCTAAATAGGAGCATTGATGTCTTATCAAATGCTTGGACAAATTGAGCTAGGAAATCATCTGCTTGCTTCGAAATACCTTCAATCCACTTTCCAACCTCCTAAGCAAATCAGAAAAAAGTAGGGCTCCCCATTTGCAATGTGGTGATGTGTGAAAACGTCACAACAAGCCCCAATAGTGTTTTATATTTTAATGAATGGTTCAATCTAATATATTAGGTGGAATACCTCTTGCAACTCAAGCATCCTATCCAAAAGATATGGAGGAAGTTGGGTCACAAAATATAGTCCAAATAGTGATCGCCCCCAAGAAAATACAATTGGCTCTCGATTGTGGAAGCATCTGTTGAAGAACCAACTGGGTGGTCGATAAGTAGGAAAAGCTCTAGATTCAGTGGTTATAAATCAACCTAGGTTGCTTATGCATCTATTGGTGGTTATGAGTCAATAGGATTTGGTGCTTAAGCTGTTATCTTCGCCTTTGTCTATGCATTACTTTTGGGAACACTTCCAAATACACAGATAAAGCACGAGCTCCAACAAAGCTCCAACCGAATTATTGATGGGTATCTTGTTTATCACACACAATGTTTGTGCAGGTATCAAGAGATTGGTGTACAAGCATATTGATTTTGATGCAAGGCAGTATCTAGAGATTGATTGATTGATTGCCAAAAAATCCGGGCGGCCCATGTGTGCAAAGTTGTAGGGAAGTTAATCGAGGCAGCTTATAGACACATTTGATTTGTTGTGTGTTTGCCATGAATAATGCACTCAAGTAAAATTGATTGGATCAAAATAGTTGCTACCAATGCTTGAGATGTGCAAATGTTTATTTACAACCACTACAATTTACATGCACTCTTCAAACCTTCTCTAAGGAGGAATTCTTGAAACCTCTAGAGGTTAGATATGCATTGTATTTCATTCTCTTGGAGAGGATGCTTGAGTTGCAAGAGGTATTCCAACTAATGATTATGACAACATAATGGAATTGGTGGCTTGAGTCTAAGACCAAGTAGGGGAAGGGGGTGAATGATGTGATGAAGAGAGATGTTTTTTAGAGTGATGCAAAATATATTAACTCGATCATTACACCAGTCTTTAAGTGATTAGGGGATGCCAATGCACCTAGCTTTGGAAAGGTGTATGAGTGCATTGATATTATGTTTGACCAAATGAAGGCTATTGTGCAATAGAAGGAACCTGCATTGCAATTCTACAATGAACATATGCAATCAATCATTCATCACAAATGAGAGAAGCTTACCACTCTATTGCACATGGCTTCTTGTGCAAAAGCCTAGCCAAATTACAACTATACAAGATGTTGAGTTGAAGGTAGGGTTCGTGAAGGCCATTCAAAAGATGTATGATTCTACAAAGTTTAACATCATTAATACTGTATGGACAAAATTTGTCACTCTTAGGGGATATTTTGCAGAGTCCAAGATAGATAGGTAGACTATGGTAGAGAAGTATCCAATTTTGTGGTGGATTATGCATGTGCCTACTTCTTCTTTTGCTAAGAGGAATCGGTCTATAGTCTAATTATAGCTTCACCCACTCTATTAAGAGGAACAAGCTGACCTTTAGGAGGGCAAAGAAGCTTGTGGCTATACATAGCGCTTTGAGTCTCGTTGATTGAGACATATGTACAAGGAGAGTCCAACATCATGATGGGATGTAGAGCTAGAGGAGCTAGCACAAGTTGATGATGATGCTATGCAAATAGTGTCAATTAGTATTGGTTTAGAGGAGCTTGAGCATATGGTGTCTAGTAGTTCTAGTGATGAGGAGTTTAGAGATGATTAGAGGCATCACCTCAGGCCATTTCGTCATTTTGAACATCTTTGTAATCATTGTTATGGAATTTTGAATATAATAAAAATTTCTAATTCAAATTTTCATTGTTAATGTTCACTTCAAAGTTCATAATTCAAATGTTCAATGTAATCATCGCAATGTATTACTATTTAAAACTTTACTATATAGTAGTTTACTAGTATGCCAAATTTTTATTTGTAATTCTAATGCATCTTCTTATAACTACTTTTTCAAATACTATATGTATTTGCACTACCCCCCACCACCCAAGCTGTCGTTCCCCCTGCCATCCCCAAATTTAGGCCCTTGATCCCCTTGCCCCCAAAATCCATCCTCTTGTCAAGAAACTCTGCAGGACTAGGATAATTTCAGAAATTAATGTTGTAATAAAATTGAATGATAATTTTATAAGGAAACAAAAACTTGCAAAAATCGCTGCACTCATGTCCAATGGTTCCCAATGCCACTTTTTGTTGTCTAAAGGCTTCTCCTTGCTTGCCTTTATTGTCTATTGGCACTCCATTGCTGCCCTATGTTGTCATTTTTCTTTGGAATAAGCCTTGTGTCCACTCTCTTGTTCCTTCTTTGTGCTCTTTATTTCGTTACTGGTAACTTCAATTAAGTTCTAGATTTAATTTTCATGATTTCTATTGTGTAATTATGTGCGAAGCAGGCTTTTAGGGTTAAAACTGTAATTTTACCTTTTAAAAGTTTATTGCTTGCGTTTAAACTTAAACAGATATGTATGGGGTATTAGGCCTCCTTTGGAATTAATGATGGCTTGGAGCACTTGGCCTGGAGTCTTCATTCTTGGGAATGAATGGGGGATGCTGATGCCCTAATAATGAAGAAGATGGCTAGTAAATATTTTGTAGCCAATACTCTGTACCAATTGAATGTGGGGATGCAAACTGGTGCACCCCAACCCCAAAATGTATGCATGTGTGAATGGGTACTTTGGTGATGGTTGGGCGAAATGAGCCTGGAGTCTCTGGTCCACGGAACAAGCAAGGGATGTGGATGTATTGTAGTCAGAGAGGATGGCTATGAAATATTTTGTATGTAATCTATTGTCTCAATTGAATGCACAGACAAAGAACTTGGACATCACCTCCAACAATGCACGTGTGAGTGTGAGCATATATACCTGTATGTGTATGAATGTGCATGTAGGTGTGTGGATGCACATATTTGTCTGCTTCACATGGTCTTGTTTTTACGATTCCTTTGTGGTTTCCCAGCTCTTTAATTGCAAGGCTTCAATTTTCTATATTTACGGAGTGCTTCTGAAGTATACTTCTGAGTTGGATGCGTGTCTTGCTTCCCTACACTCTTCGTTGATATTGCCTACATTTGATAGCTTTGTGGTAGATGGATCAATGTGATGAGCATGTCTTGGATGGAGGGTTGACTGATTTTTTCTCCCATTCTGTCAAATTTGTGTACAGATCATATTTAAACTTAACTAGATGCAATAATATTGTTATTCCATCATCAGTTTTTCATTAGCTTCCTTGAGTTCTATATATGTGATGTCCCCTTCTAGCTAGAGACATCCCTCTAGCTTGTGATTAGCCTATCAAAGACCCTCGTAGGCTAGTAGGATTGGATAGAGGGTCACCTTGGCGTGGAGATCTTCCGGGGACAGAGCAGAGTACACTTCTGGGTTGCCAGAGTTTGTTTATGATGAGTTTTGCTTTGAGTTTGGCTTGGTTAGGCTTTTTTTAGCAGTTGGAGATGGACCCCTGCTATTTTTAGCAGACATCACGATCATATGGGTGGTCAACTGGTGAGCTCCAGTTTCAGATGGCATAGCTAAATTCAAAGTATTCGTGGAGTTAGACAAGTTTGAATAACTTAGCATTTATTATTAAGTGATTTAATAATAAAGTTATAAAGTGACTTTATATTATAATCACTTAACTTGAGGGTCAACTCATCATTAGACGGGGCCATGTTTTTAATTAAATTATTTGAGCCAGACTATTGAAATATTAAAATTAAATGCCCATTTAATGATTAAAATCGTTTCGACACCCAAAGTGAAATTAAATGAAACTACAAGCAAAATTGTAATTAAGAGGATTAGGGTACGATTTGCAAAAAGGATATATAGCATTGAGTTTGGAAAGAAGGGCATGGATTGCTATTTTGCTATTTTGACATTGTGAAATTGAAAGGGTTTTGCTCTGGAGACTAGGGTTTTCAGTCACCATTGGAGGACATAGTTGCTTCAATGTTCACCATCTGAGCTGATGAAATATTCAGTGATATTTGGTTTCAAGAAGACTTCATTCAGAGGTCTTATTTGCATCTAATTGTGCAGAATTGAAGAATAAATTCACGGGAAATTATTGCAGATTTATTGAAGAAATTTTGGTGATTAACAAGTACGGTACGGATTGTTATAGTACCACCGTACAGACTGCTACAGTGCCGCGTGAACAGTAAAAAAAATTTAAGATTAAAATTTGCAGTTTGCAGATTTTCATCTATTGGGACAGTAAAAATCAGGTTTTTATCTTACATTGTAATGAATTTGTTTTTCAGGCATATTGGCCATAGAACAGAACAAACATTCCCTTGATAGTCTCATAAATTAATTCCAGCAGTAATATTATTGTTTCAGTATTATTTTAAGCATAGGAGTTTATTTCAGTATTGTATCATTGCTCATCATTACCAAAAAACACAAAAAGTCCATAAACATTCAAAAACCAAAACAAATTCAAATCAACTGCATTCAAAAGAAACAGTCAGCAGAGGAGAGCCAAGTTGGGTTCTTACAATATAGAAAATGCTTTTATCTCTTTTCAAACATTGATTTTTTACAATTTAACAAGACAGTTGATATTGTTGTTCCATCGTTTGGTTTGTATATACTTCTTTGAGTTTTATTATGTAGGACTTGCTTCCCTACACTCTTTGTTGATATTGCCTACATTTGATAGCTTTGTGGTAGATGGATCGATGTGATGGGCATATCTTGGATGGAGGGTTGACTGGTTTTTTCTCCCATTCTGTCAAGTTTGTGTGTGGATCACATTTAAATTTAACTAGATGGAATAATATTGTTATTTCATCATCAGTTTTTTTATTTGCTTCATTGAGTTCTATATAGAAATGCTTTTATCTCTGTTCCAACATCAACCTTTACAATTTAACAAGACAGCTGATATTATTGTTCCTTTGTTTGGTTTGTATATGCTTCTTTAAGTTTTATTATGTAGGATGAATTTGCCTTTTTACTTAGAAATTTAGTTTAGTGAAATTCAGCACAACTGATATTACAGAGATTCAGTTTTAACTTTTGTCTAACCATGGCTTGTCTATGTTGTAGAATTTTCTTGTTTGTTCAGCTTCTGGCAATTTTGAATTTTGTTTATTGGTGGAATGAGAATTGGGCATCGGAAAACAATACACGTAGGTGGTATGTAACTTGAGGCTTCCTTCAAAGCACACCACATAATCTTTTACCCTTTTTTTCTGCCTCGTATCTTAATGGAATGGTAAAACTAATATGACTGAACGATTAATATTATATTGTTTGTTTGTGCAGGCAGGTGTATATGCTAACTGTCTCTGTTGTAAGCTCTGCTGCTTCTATAGTAGGCCTTATCATGATGTACATCTATTTTACACCTCGGGTGTCCTGTGGGGTCAATATCTTTCTCATCACATGGACACTAATACTTGTACTGTTGATGTTTGGCATCTCTCTACATTCAAAAGTGAGTTCTATTTTTGTCTCTGCTTATACAAAGACTAAACGAGTGGAAATTGCATAAACAGGATTTGAACAGAAGCATTTACCATCTTCACAGCATTTAAATAATTTCAGCTGGATTTACTGCTAATGATACTCACAAAATTCCATATTGGTTTTTCCAACACAAGCTTATAAACCATTTGCAAGTTGATATATAATGATTAAGCCTTGCGCTAAATCTGTTGTTGCAGGTTAATGCAGGGCCCATGATTCCCGGATTGATATCTCTGTATGCAGTTTTTCTTTGCTGGTCTGCATTGGTAAGGTAAGGTCCCTGAACAGAATTGACATACCCACCATGATTTTACAGGTACCAGATTAAAGATCAACTGCTATATATATGCTAGTTGAGGCTGTAGCTTTTAGTCTATGATTGGCAAGAATAAAATTTATGCTTGATTTTAAGTGACTGTGACATTATATAGTATCTGATACATGATAACTTGGATTTTGGCAGTGAACCTGATTCAGAAGTTTGTAATCTTCAACCACAGCTAACTGGAAGGGGTGATTGGATAACTCTCCTGGTATTTCAAAAAAGCCTTTTGTTTTCCTAGGTCATGTCATATATTATTAGAGCATCACAATTTTAGCCTTTAACTTGGTTTCTTTGTAGTGTTGTACTAAAAACTATTTAGAGCTATGGAAAAGTGAATCGAGAACATTTAGAAGTAACCTTAAACTGTAGTCTGTAATCATGAATTTGAACCAAAGGAGCAACAATCTGCAATAAATTGCGATTATACCCAATTAATCATGAATCATGGAGCCAGCCATTTTTTTCCCCAAAAAATCCGATTCAGGAAAAAATCATTGACCCAATTTTCAACAATTTTTTGGATTTATATTGCGTTAAAATCCCCCATAAAACAGCAAAAAACTTGAAAAAATCATTGCAAAAACCTACAGAACTCTTAAAAAACTTGTGAAATTACCAAATCGCTCAAAAATAGAGCCGATTCAGGGACGAAAGTCAGTGCGGAATGCGAAATCAGCATGGAAATAGTCTGTTATTTTGTCCCTTGGTTTTCTTTCTGACCTCTGAAAAATCCTAAATGAAGGAGCAAGAGGAGCAATAGCAGTCATCAACCGAATTTGAAAGGGCCTCAATTATCCTAAACCGTGGGGTGCATGTGAGATAGTGTCAAAGAAACTAAGGAATTTGCTCTAAATCATGGCTTCAATATGACTCAAGCTCTCTGCACGCCCTACCCATGAATTCTGATGTGAACAAGTATATAATAATAAATAAAAATATTAATATTATACACTAATTTTAAAATTATAACTATTATGGATGGCACTTTGATGGGAAGGAGCCAACCCCTATAGTATATAATTAATACTCTAAAGTAGTTTTAAAATTTAAACTATTATAGACTATTAATATATATTAATAGTTATATAATAAATTATAAATTATAAATAATTTAAAATTTATAATATATATTTTTAATATGTAATTAATATTTTAATTAATAATATATATATATTGCTCAGAAAAAGACATACAATTCATTATATTAGCAATATATCTGAAGTGCTCCATGAAATAAATGTGAATGATAACAAACTAACTTACATGCTTGTAATAAAACAGCCTCCAACACATAATCGTTTAACATTTCTCTCCACCTAATATAGTAGTTGCAAGCTAGGTATTGCTAAAACCAGTGGCTTGCTTCTCTTTTACTTGAACTAAACAAATGCCTTTTGTTGAATTAGCTAAACTTTTTTTTTTTAGATAATTGCTATCTAGTATGGTGATAGCGCCCTATATTGATAATAAAAAGTATTACATATGCACCGGACCCCCAAAAAGGATATGGCTTATACCAGAAAAACAAAAAACAAGCATCAACCAATCAAAGGCCAAAGACACTACAGAAGCCTCAGAATAATCGCAATACGAGCACCCAAAGTTGCCACCTTTTCAATGATGTTGTTTGACAGCTAGCGCAGATCTTCATTCATCATCCTTCGAAATGGACCCATTTCGCCAGTGGAGACCTGTTGATGCGTTTTTCATGCACATGCGAACACAGAATAAAATACCAAGGTATCTTATCCTCTCTTGAACAAAGTTTCCCGACTGTTGAAGATCTCGCTGAAGGATTAGTCGGAGTAACTCCAAGGTTCTGATATGTAGGTTCTCTACATGTGGATAAGCTCTTTGTGGTACGATGTGATTTTGCTGGAATCACAAGGGTACTTACTTTCAATGACCTGAACGTCTAATTTGCTTTGGATATTACTGGAACGTGGAAGTTCACCGGCCCTTGATTTTGAAAAAAAGGAAACAAGGATAAGGGTTGGAACGAGATCTATTTCTAACACTAAGAACGTAAGAGCAATGAATGACCTTTGGTGAAATTCTAACTAAGTCTTGCTTTGACATCCTAGGATCATCTCCACAAGATTAGTGCGATCTTCTAAGGAAAGCTTTATGATGTTTAGATCACCACTACATGCATGGACGCCGTCAGGTTGATGCATATCAATGAAGAAGCGATAATTGAAGTTAAGCTTAAGCTGAATGATTCTAGTTGACTACGCAAGGCAAGTCTGCAATCAACAAACCTCTAGTAGTATGGATATATGAATTTCACCGTTGATCATACAAATTTCTTCCATTCACCTAATAACATGAAATCAAATTTGAGAAATATAGAGACCATGCAAATTGTTGAATCGACCCATAGAATTCACCATTTCTTCAATGAAGTTTACAAGTCTTTTGCAACAATATCTTGGCAACAATCTTTGCCTTCTCTTTCTACTCTACTCTAACTATTTCCTACTCTCTAACTATTCACTATTAGCTAACTATTAACCTTTACAAATTAGGAGCCAAGGCTTTATATAGGGAGCCCTTTAAAAATTAACGACTCTGATTGACTTAGAATCAACGGCTAGGATTACAGGATAGAAACCCTAATTAGGGTTTGACACAACAAACTTCCTCTAGCCAATGAGAAAATTACATTCCAAAAGTGAGGACCAATAGGAAGCATTGGTAGGTACACCGAAGTTTGTGCCACCTCCAATAGATTAGATACATTGAATTTGGACATGCTGAGGTGGACCCTTCCGACTGAAGGAGCAGTGATTGGGATGCCACCTTATCTGACGTTTGTGCCTTGGTTGATCTTCCTTCGTCCTTGATGTACTTTGATGAAAAGCGTACCTCCTTGACTCCCATATGCTTGATGAGGCTTCCTCATTGTCAAGTCTTCCTTCTCCAACAGCATATCTCCGCCAGGAAGTGCTGGCAAAGCCCTTTCTTTGTCATCATGTGAAAGAATGAAGTCTTGAGGCTAACTTGAACTCCTTGAACACTCCTAGTCTTCCAATGCTTCAAAGCACCTTGAGTCTTCCCTTTTGCCTGTGGAACGTCCTTGATGACGATGGTTTGGAAAAGGTCGTCCTTGCCCTGACTGATCTTCTTCTATCTGCAAAATAAACCAAAAGATGGTTAAGGACACATAATAAATTCATTCAACATAGCATTTTCTACCTTAAAACATCAACAAGAGTTATCAAAATGAATTTCGCTTGAGATCCTTCCCAAGGATAGGACTTATAAGGGATTTCACCCTGGACCCTTTGGAAAGGTCAGGAGTGAAATTTGCATTCCAAGACAATTCTATCACTCCTTTACTCCAAAATTCCTCCCAAGGCAAGCATATGCTTAGTTTTCTCTTCTCCAAAGCCTAGGGATCCATGTCCTGACCTTGGTTATGGGCAAGTTAGGTGAAATTGAGAATTTCGCTCGACCCTTTGGAAGGGTCAGGAGCGAAATTCAAGCTTTAGACTTATTTTTTGACTTCCTTCGCTTCAATTCACCTAACAAGGCAAGAATACCTCACTCCACCTTCAACCATGCCATAGGAATCAATGTTTTGGCTTCACTCAAGGAGAAAATGGTTGATTTGGAGAATTTCGCTCTGGACCCTTTGGAAGGGTCAAGAGCGAATTTCTCTCTTTGCTTGTTTTCCCTCACTCAACTCCATTTCTTTCACTTTGTTATTACTTGATTCTCCATTTGAATCCTTCTCTCAACTTGACAATACTTACTTGGCCTCAAAAATGGCTAATAAGGAGAATTTTGCCAAAAACCATGGCCAGGGACAGGACCTATTTAGGATTTCGCCCTGGACCCTTTGGAAGGGTCAGGAGCGAAATCCTTGTCCAAGCTTAAAATATTCATTTCTGGAGGTGACAATCCATTCAAGGGCAATCCTAGGGGCATCTCCCAACTTCTCCCACCTTGGTCTAGGCTTAGCTTGGCATAAAAATGAAAGGAAAAGGTAGTTTTAAGGAATTTTGCTTTGGACCTTTGGAAGGGTCAGGAGCGAAATTCATATTTTGAGCTTATTCTTTCATTCCTCTCACTTCCATCCACCTTCAAAGGCAAGGTCACGCCACTTGACACCCATCCAAGCCATAAAAACCAAGGATTTGACTTGGCTTTGAAGGGAAAATAGGTGATTTTAGGAATTTCGCTCTGGACCCTTTGGAAGGGTCAGGAGCGGAATTTGACATTTTGGTTCAATTCCTTCAAATTTGATAATCACTAGCAAGTCAAAGTCACACCTAAGAACACTTCCAATCCTAATTCACCTTGAACCACCCTAGACTTGGCATAAAATTGAGGGAAAAGAGTGGTTTTGTGAAATTTCGCTCTGGACCCTTTGGAAGGGTCAAGAGCGAATTTCTCATTCTAGACTTGACTCTTCATCTTTTCAATCCCAATCTTATTTGCAAGGTAAAATTCCATCACTCTTCACCCAAGGAATAAGGTTTGAAGCCCAAGCATGGAAGCAAATGAGGTTAATAAAGAATTTTTCTCTGGACCCTTTGGAAGGGTCAGGAGTGAAATTCATGTTTTAGGCAAAATCTTCATCTTTCAAAGCGTCCAACTACCTCTCAAGGAAAGAACATACCAATCTACCCTCCAACATGCCAACGCCTAGCCAAAACAAGGAAGAAAATAAGAGCTATAAGGATTTTCGCTTTGGACCCTTTGGAAGGGTTAGTTAGGAGCGAAATCCTCTTTCTAGGTTGATTTTGCACTTCATTCATCCAATTCTTCTTCAAACGCAATCAATCCAACTTCCTTTCATCGTAATCAAGGCAATTCGCTATCAAACTAGCTCCAGACAAGGTCATTCTAAGGCCTAAGGCAAAAGAAAAGGTCAAATGGAGGATTTCACTCTGGACCCTTTAGAAGGGTCAGGAGCGAAATTCTCCTTCCAAGTTGATTTCCATCATTTCATCGCCTCAAACCTCCTCTCCAAGGTAAATATGCATCCAAGTCTTCCAAACCATGCCTTAGAAGCTCCAAACTTGGTCAAGTTAAAGAGCAAAATGGAGAAAAAATGAATTTCGCTTTGGACCCTTTGGAGGGTCAGGAGCGAAATTCTTGTTTTGGTCAAAAATCCTTCATACTTTCACATTCTATCACCTCAAAAGGCAAAGACAATCATTCTCCTTCCAACTACGCCCAAGGAACAAGGTTTGCGTGCAAACAAAGAGGAAAAAGGTCTCTTCTAAGAATTTCGCTCTGGACCCTTTGGAAGGGTCAGGAGCGAAATTCTTGTCTCGGACAAAGTCCACATTTTCCAATGCCTTAAATCACTTCCTAGGGATAGAACATACCAATTTGCCCTTACCATGCCCAAGGAACAAGACTTTTAGTGCAAACAAGGAGAAAAAAGGTGTCTAGGGATAATTTCGCTCTGGACCCTTTGGAAGGGTCAGGAGCAAAATTCACATTTAGGCTCAAATCTTGACTTCATTTCTCACATTTCTTCGTCCAAACAAGCGTTTTGCCCTCAATAATGCCTGGGAATGAGTTAGTTCTAAGTTTGGGTCAAAGTAGAATGTCTTATGGAGAATTTCGCTCTGGAAACGTGGAAGGGTCTGGAGCGAAATTAAAATTCGCTTTGGACCCTTTGGAAGGGTCATGAGCGAAATTTGACATTTTGGTCTCTCCGTCAAGATTCATGTATGGAATATATTCAATATAACATTCAAGTATAAGTGACATTTCCTTATATCTTTCTCCTTTCTTATACTTTAAGTTATATTCCATATATACGGTCAGGATGTTTGAGAGTGGTTTTGGACCTCCAGGAGTTATAATGCAAAATCTAGTTTTTGGAGGATTCTTCAATTTTCTAGACTTGTCAAATTTCAGGATCAGGATGACATTCCAGACAGTGCCAAATTTCAAGACATTTGAAGATCGGGATGACATTCCAGACTTCATCACTCACCAATTTGACTTAACTCAAACCTTCAAGGATGATATTCACTCACCAAGCCTCATTGACCTCCTCAAACAAGACACAATTAGCAACAAGAGCAAAACCTTGTCCTAAGGAAGACTTTCAATGAAACCCTAATTTTGGGGCCCTGTGGACTCACC
Organism: Cryptomeria japonica; assembly: GCF_030272615.1. Taxonomy (NCBI): domain Eukaryota; kingdom Viridiplantae; phylum Streptophyta; class Pinopsida; order Cupressales; family Cupressaceae; genus Cryptomeria; species Cryptomeria japonica. Next base: position 661,929,182 of record NC_081406.1, on the reverse strand, counting down.
TTGGCTCAAGCAAAGCCTGCTATCTTAGTGATCCCTCTGGCAACACTCAGCATGCAAAGGCTAATAGACAAAACCCTAAAAGACCTAGATACAAACCCTAGAAAGCAAAAAAAAAAAGTAGGGGTCCCCATTTGCAATGGGGTGATGTGTGAATATGTCACAACAAGACCCCTGCACAAAAAACATCCCATGCATTGCCCATAAAATTCTCCTTCTTTGTCAGCAACTTTGTCGCAGCAACCTGGTTCTCATCTTTAGAATCTGAAACATCCACATCTGAGAGTAAGCACTTAGGATTGAAGAAAGGAGCCAAGATGCTCGCCCATTCCTCTTCCAGCTCCATGACGGCATTGCCTACTGCATTGGCATCCACATCCCTGACAAACCCGTCCATTTTCTCAATGCATGCCTCCTTGGAAGGAAGAATGTCCACTAGCAGGCAAAGAATGATCTCGTAAATGAAACCATCGCACCAGTGCCTTTCTTCGTTGAGCGCATCCTCAACAATCGCAAAAATCACTGCCTGCTCTTCGACATCAATGTTGAACAGTCGGTTACATTGCTCTGCCAGAGACTCATCACGACACATACAGCTCAGCCCAAAGTGATGAACCATGATTCTAAAACAACTGTGAAGAAAGCCTCCTCAAAAACAAACTCGGTCATTGCAAGAAGTTACTAAACTGAAAACTGCTCTGCAAATCCTCCAAACATCCTAAAATAGCCAGTCGGGAAACAATTTTGAGGTTTCCGCCCGAACGAAATCCAAGCAAATTTGCCTATGTTGTCTAAGAAAAGAAAGGAGAGCATCGTATAATGTGTGTGTCATCACACACCCCACATGATGAGACCCTCGAACTCAACTTATCTCCCAATCATGCAAAGACAAGGAAATTGGATCTACCCAATCCCTGACCTAGGGATTGATGATTTCTCCCGGATCAAGATCTGTTGTAGAGCATCCAAAATCTCATACGCCGAAGACAATTGTTTGGAACATGAACTAGATATTCCCATGTTGGCTAGGCAATCCGCCGCTGAGTTGCCTTCTCAGTATGAGTGTGTGAAAGTACTTTCAGAGATGAGCCCTGTAAGGTGTTGAATCCTAGGGATCCAACAATCTAGCTTCCAGTCCGTGAATCGCTGATTGGATATGCCATTGAGGATAACCTGCGAATCACCTTCAATCATAACCTTGTGAACTCCATTCTCCACACACCATTCAAGACCTGCCTCGAGTGTTGTTACTTCGGCAATGTTGTTGGTCGATACACCCATCGGGCCATATTTAGCCCCCACCATATCACCAAACTCATGGATAATTGCCCCATAACCAAACTCACCCGGATTCTCTCTGCAAGCCCCATCAAAATTCATTTTCAAACACCCAGAGGGAGGAGGAGTCCACTTAATATTTTTCTACAAGATTTCAAGTCAGAGAATTTGTAGTCACTGCTCTTCGACAATAGCCAAATGTTTTCCATAGCCATATCCCATTTTGTATATGATTTATAAGTTCTACCAAGAGTCTTAACATTAACCACTTCTTCGATGGCATGTTTGATCTTTGGAATGAGGACATCAACTTCCATAGCCTCGTCATTAAAAATACGGCGGTCTCCTTCCAAAGGTGCCATGTCAGCATAGATGGACTCACAACCCAAAGAATACCCCATTTGTGGAAGACTTTGCCTTATTTGGCCAAGAGCAGAGAAAGTCTTTTTAGCGATTGATTCCTGACCAAATGACACTGCAAACAATCAAGAAGCCAATCCCAACATCGCTTTGCGTAGGGGCACCAAAAAAGTAAATGCTCGACCATCTCTCCATCCTTCTTACATAATGTACACACGCTGGGTCCTGAGATGCCAATCAATTTTAGTCTCTCCCCTATAAGAATACGTCCATGCAACACGATCCACAAAAAAACACCCGCCTTAGGTAGAATGCTTGTTGGCGGCAATATTAAATAAAACTAGTTAATTAAGTTGTAATTGTCTTTGTTAGTTCGGTAACCGGGGGATGGTAGTTACGGGTGCGATGGTTGGCACTCGCACCCCCTCGGTACCTTTATATACCTTGGAGGTAACTTGTACAAAAAGACATGATGATGAATGGAATAGCATTTCTTATGTTTTATATGATATCTATGGCATTATTATTCAGCATTGAGTGTTCTGTTTGTATGTTCTAAACCGTTCACCCAGAGGGTAAACAATGCTTTTATGCCAACACAATGCCCCGGGCCAATCAATATCTTTCTCTCTGTGTCTTTGTAATTCGTATCCTAGTTGCACTTTATACATTCCTGATTTGGCCACACACCACAACAAACTGTCATCTTCACAATTGTAGTGGATCTTTTTGTTACTGCATAGCAATTCATCCAGTTTCTTCCAATTTTCTTGGTTCCATTCGCCCACCACTTTCCAGACTATCAGGGCGGTAGAGCTAGGCACGTGTTGCATATAGTCTGCAACAAAGGGGCCGACTGTAGCTTCCACCCAATTGACCCAATCTTGGTCCTCGAAAGCCTCAACCAAGGGAGTGTCTCCATTCCACGAGTCTCCAAAACCTTGCCTTTTTGCCGTTGCCAATTTTCCAAGTCAAATGCTCCGTAATGATTCTCCTACTTTCCCAAATGAATCGCCAGATAGGGGATCCTCCATCTGAGTTTGCCAATGTGAAGATTCTTTCTGGATCTGGAGAGTCAAGATATTTTCTGGATAAAATTTTGCACCAAATTTTCTGTGGGTGCATGTATATTTTCCATGCCAGCTTGGCACAAAGTGCCAAATTGTGCAAATTCATTTTCCTCAGACCAGGAATTAGCTAATATTTGATCTAAGACTTAGACAATATTTGGTGCATTGGTGACTGCCCTCTTTAAATGTTTACCGAATATTTGCCTATGTAATCAGCAATATGAATATGAACAACAAAAGTTTATTTTCTGCAATTCATGGGTTAAACTATATTTTATTTGTTCTCTACATCTCTATGCTATGGAAATGCCCTTAAGTTTTTAAAAAAAGTAGTTTATGTTCTTTTTTTACAATTTTCTACGTTTTTTCTAAATCCAATTTTTTCTGATTTTTTCAAAAAATCTTATAGTTCTGGTTTGCTGATTTTTCCCCCAAATGATTTTTTTATTGGAAATAGTCTCTGTAGCTAAGCAAACAATGACCCAAATTAATTGATGGGAGAGATTGGAGTGAAAAACAACCACCTTTAATGCAAAACTTGAAGATGATATATCACATTTAGGAAATTATGAGAAATTTAATTAAAAAATCCGCTTATGCTTGGATGTTACATTTTGAAAAGTGTGGAAGAAAACCAGAGTGATGGATGACGCTTTCGATTTATTTTTTTGGTATTTAACATTAGGTTTCATATGTGAAGTTTAGAATATAAGTTTATTCCCAGATATCTTCTCTTGACCACTTACAATATACTTATTGAAAATTCTGAAGCAGTCAAGAGATATTGGTTTGAATGGATAAGGACTATCGAGGTGAGCATATTTAGTCATCTCTTCTAATGCACCTTGGCAATCTCTTAATCTACAGTGGTGCTCAAAAAAATCTGAAGGTTCAATACTAGCAGTTTTTGGTGTGTCTGATGCTTCTATAGTTGTTTTGGCCAATAAGGCTCTAAAATATTATGGATTGTATTTTTCATATTCCTCTGGTTTTTTATTAACCAATAAGCTAAGTTACCAGTTCCGGTTCGGATTCGGGTACAGATTCGCGGATTCAGCAAAAAAAAATAAAAAAATCTTGGGTACGGGTACGGGTTCGTCCGTACACACACATATATATATATATATTATATACATATGTTCAAACATCAAAATTATATATGTTCACAGTTCCCAGTCCATCAACAATCTAGCCAACTTTAGACTAGTTGTTTTGAATGAGAGAAACCAGTTTCATAAGGTCGGCCTATCAAATCTATCCAGCACCACACCCAAAGAAAAATCATGACCCTCATACCTGAGGCAAGCACATTCAATAACCCCTTGTTTACACTTAGCTAGGCAACTGAGGACAGTAGAAAATATTTCAGATCAAGGTATCATCCAGCTCAGCTAGGAGACTGTTCATACATCTCATTACAATTTTTTAGAGTACTGTAAAGGTTTCCATACTTGGTCTAACTTTGGATCTGCAGAGCAACAGATAGTTGTAATTCTGTTATTCCAGAGATAATAATAAAACAGTTAAGTTGTCCTCATTTTTTTATCTGTTCCTTTATAATTAATTTAAGTTGCAATCTAGCTATGTGAATCCAGGGGGAATAATATCTATCGGTTGTAGTTTGTTGTGTTGAAAGGTCAGTGAAGTTTGGATAGTGTCACAATAACCCTAGGACATTACACCCGGGTCCTCCCTGGTTCGATTTGGGTCCCACCTGGGTCCTGCCCAAGCGGCTGGGTTCCCTGTGGGCAACCTGGGCCTCACCCGGGTGCTACACAGGCGGCTGGGTTCCCTTGGGTTAACCCAGCCGCCTGGGTAGGACCTCGGTGGGACCCATGTCGAACCAGGCTCGGACCAGGACCAGGACCTGGACATTTTAGGGAAGAACCGGTAACTGAGCTAATAAGGCTAATGCCAAGCCTGCAAAATTTGTTCTAGGATCTTGAGCTCACCTGTTAGGGGCTTTATCTTAATAAAGTATTTTACCTTACATAATAATAGGACTCTATCCTAATTAAGAGTACAAACTATGCAATATTTAAGAAATAGTACAACAGTAGTAAACTATAACCAAGTGAAAATTGATTCGAGTCGATTCAACCTCTATATTCATAGTGCCTACACTTGAAACTATATACTAAAGAGGCCAACAATAGAGTGGTTGAGTACCATCAGTAATCTAACCATATGTATTGTAAGCAATAGATAAGAAAGAAAGTTAGAAAACAAATGCAAATAACAAACTTCCTATTCTGTTTTACTGCAAACATAACAAAGCACAAAGAAAGTTACAATAAACCGTTGTAGATTTGCTCCAAGATGTGTGGGTGCTCAACTTCGTAGCATAACACTAATTATTTTATAGTGATAAAAACGACAGAGTTATTTTGCCAAAAAGATTCATGGTAAAAATGGTGAGAGAAGGAATCAATCTATAGATTTTTTGAAGATTGAATGGACAGTGGAGATTTGATCAAGGATTAGGAGTTAACTCAACCGGTTGTGGAGTTAGCTTGAAGAGGTGGATGAGTGAGCTGAAATTAGTAAGGTAAATTTTCATAGAGGATAATAATGAATTTTTTGATTCATTAAATAGAAAAATCGATGAGGACATCATTAATTCTGAAGAATGAGTTAAACTTGTGTGAAGATAATTATGAATTTTTTAATTTAATAAAAAATGGATAACTTAGATTGTATTAATTAACTAATAAAGAATCGTTTAATTAAATGATTATAATGGGATAATGATGACAATTAATAGTAATAATGGACGATAACATAAATAAGTAATGATAATCAGAGGAATAACTTTAGTGTCTACACGTATAATTAGTGAAACTAGCAAGGAGCTAAAATAATTGAACTTATTCTGGAGTAAAAAATAAACCTTGCGAACTGTTTGAGCTGGTTACAAATATTTTGAAAAGATGTTCAGTGATTCAATTACAAATTCACCCACTGAAATAGTAATTATAAATTCACAAACAAAATTTATGTTGGAATCAAGAATTCAGGGACAATATTTATAACCCAAGGAAGGTGTTTCTCTGTAAATAGAAGTGAATAAAAGAAAAAGGGGTTTATACATAATTGTTTTGCATTGTGTTTTTTAAGGTAACTTCTTTTAACTTTACTTGAGTGACTGTTGAAAAAAGGGCTTTTTACATTACTACATATCAAAATTTACCCCATAAGTTCAGTATTTAGCGCTTATTCTCATCTTACTATCGCCCATCATTGGCTCAGAATTAGTGTTTTTTTGCTGTTCAATACTAACTTGATACTATGATAAGCTCCCATCTGTATATAGGAAAACTATTCCTCATAAAAAAAATTTAGAGCGCAAACATTTATACATAATAAATAGTTTACTTTTAGGAAAAGCAAAATGGCACTTTCCTATCTTACTGAAACTCAATTGATAGATTGTGCATGCCTGTCCAATATAAAGATCATTAAATCTGCCAGCCAGCATGTTTATCCATGTAGTTGATGAATTGGTGTGAACTGTGAAACTCACAGCTGCTTTTGCACTTCACAAATGAACTGGCAACAGTGTTTGGAAGTGGGTAAACATTTACTTACCCTTGTCTGCACTCGCTTCATTTAACACATAAATTGCCATAAGTTTTGGCAAGCTGATGTTTTGTAAAAACATAGGAGATAGTCTTCTTTTGATGACCAAGATATGAATATTTATCTCTATGTCAACCCTATCTACAACCTTCAAAACTCTTCTAAGTTTTAGACACCTTAATGAGGATGCAATATATGGTAGGTGTATTCTACATGATGAAAAGTCAATGGAAACATGAAAACAGAGTATAAATTTGCAAGAAAACATAGACACATGAATGTAATGACATGATATCCTGGAGAAACCCCAAAGGTTGAAAACACCAGCAAGAATGAGCATTTTCCTCTTGATCCCACTATCTCGGTCAAACATATAGATTTTACAAGGCCAGTGAGGCTAATTGTAGCCATTACAATGTGTTTAAACTCTTTCACACCTGCAATGAAACTCTACATCTTAGATCCTGTCTTGTTTCTATTACAGTCACGAATGAACATAGAGAATGAAGGTTACATGAAGAGCCTACCCTCCTAACTTTGTGTTACAGTTTAAAGTTAAACAATATATGCTACTCCTCTATCCTCTCATGGTGCCAAAATGGAAGAACAAATGCCAAAAGAATTGATTTTCGCTGCTTCAGGTATACTGGCATTCTACCATTTGCTGTCTTGTTTGTGTTTTTGCTGGGGCGTTTGTGTTTTTACCATGGATGTTGTTGCCTTTGCTGCCTGTAACAAGCAGCAAATTCATCATTCTTGCCTTTGCAGTTAGCGTTCAAGTTTGGAACTTGCTGCAGAGACTCCCAAGATGCTCCTAATCACCTCACACAACCCATCAACATGTTTACAACCTTTCTTGCATCACAACACAATGGTTTTATGTCAGTTTCATGTTTCCAAGTCATTAGTCACCTTTGACTGAAGTGATTCTCCTTGACCCTGCTGGTCCAGCTTAGTTTGACACAAGTTTTGGATCAGCTGAGCCGGTAAAAATTGTAGCTTGACAGCTCAGCTCGGTGCCTTGAGTCTGATAGCTTTGCAGAATTCCCAACTCTATGGACTTTGACCATCTCTGTCCATTAGGGGGAAGATTCCATTGCAGCAACCATGGAGTAGTACTAGTGATCAATTTCTGTGACTTTCATTGATATGGGCAGTGGTGCTAGCTATAGTGCAGGAGCTGTAGGATTCTGCACCTTGATAAGAATGTTTGCCTGGCATTCTTCATTCTAGTTCCATATTCTCCTGTGGAAGTTACACTGTTTGTCCATATTTTTCTCTGTTTTCTAATTTAGAGATGCGTTGTTTGAGGGAGTCTTTAATGTGCTGCTACTTGATGCTGGTATTTTCAAGAATATTTTTTTTCTTGCATATGCATTTAAATGTTTCTTAGTTGTTGACTGCACACAGGTAAGATGTCTGTTCCTCGGTGTAACTTGGGGTAAGCTTCCATTGCTATCATTTAAATGAATTTCAACAAGCCATGGAATGTGCCGATATGGTATTGTGCTAGTTGTTCCTGTACTTGAGCCAATTGTGTGAAGTATTGTAATAGTCATGATGATTCTTTAGAAGGTAGAACTTGTCTCTAATAGTCCCTGCAAATTCTGACTAGGATTTGACCAAGGCATCCTTGTCTAGTGTTAACTCATCTTTGTCTTCACCCTCCTCTTGGTTGTTGCACGATTCCCACCATTTTTTAAATGACAAGCAATTTTTAAAGGGTTAACCTGGTAATGGATTTACTTTTTGTCGTTGAAAACATTATTTAGAGAGAAATTTATTCCACATGGTTGAGCCATTTGTCTTGATTTGCTTTGATTTTCCCTTTCAAAAGGAGGGATATTGAAATTCACTTGTAGTTTTAAGGATTTGAGATCCCTGAAGGATATGCTTGACAAAGAGGTGGATGCCCTGAACATTGTTTGAGAATGGACATTAGCTATTTGCTCTATCATCTCCCTCCAGTACTTTGATGTCTGTGTCAAGTGACAGTTGAAAGGATCTTTCAGTCCCTGTAAGATTGTTTGAACCAGCAAGGAAGATAATCTGACAGTACATGTATCTTTAGAATGTACTTAGAGTCTGATCTTATTTGATGGGACGTTAAAACATCAATCAAATTACTTTGTTATCACTGAACCAGATTGGTTGGCAATACAGAGGACAGGCATGAAATTGTTTGAACTTGATTTGTTATTAAAGAAAAAGAAAATGGATATAATGAATGCATGATATGCAATGTAAATAAATGTTTTGTTGGAGATCTACAAAAGGTAGCACTTTGCAAAAAGATTTTCTGCTACAAAACTAAGCTGCTTCCTTTTTGGGCGAAGAACCTAAGTATGTACAATCAAGTATGTAAAAGAACTGAAGACTCCAAGGTCCTGTCAAAGTATTCTGATTATAGAATGCAAGAAGCTATCTGTTAGGGATGGATGAGGACAAAGTGGGTTGGCAGATGCTGACAAACAGAGTTGATCAGTGTATTTGGCTTCAGGTCAGTCCATTTTGCAACTGTTGGTCCTTCTGGGGTGGCTTTTGGCATATCAAGCTTTGATGAACAAAATTCCATACCCTTTAATGGTTTTATATGGTTGCCAATGTATTTTGCGGGGTCATTCCAGGCTATGCTTTTAAATTTCTGGTACCAGCAAGCTAGTTGTCATGATCAGAACAATTGCTTTATGCCATATGAATCAAGGTTGAGCTCAAACAATTTTGATTCTTTTGAATTTCTAGATTCTAATGCATGTTAAATATCATCAAGTGGCAGTGGTCACGAGTAAAAATCACTTTATGGAGGTAAACGGTAAAACCATAAAGGTAAAGGAAGACTTATTAATACAATAGTGTGGGATGTGACATTATGAAGGACTTTGTTTTGCTGTTTTGCTGGATGTGGCATTAGGCTAAGGCCTAAGGCATTCCATTTTGAAAGACTTTGTTCTATGTAAGCCTTTCTTTATACATTTAATTTATACATTACTTGGTTGCGGTATTGGCACTCTGGATTTTAGAGAACGCAAATTGTTAACTCAGATATATTGCAAAAAGAATTTTAATTTTGCAATCAAAGTTGGTGATTTTTTGGGCATCTATCCATATATTATATGTGATGGTTATCTGATTTGTCAACCCATTGTTGTTAAATGTTATACTTTATATATGGAATGCATGCTGTTCAATTCAACTTCGATGGGTGTGTTGATGTCTACTGGCCATATTGGGCATGGAATAGTACAGTATATTTGTGCTATTCTGAGTATGAGTGTTATTACTATGTCTCTGTAATCTAACTCCGAGTGTCCATCTAAGAATGCTGAACAGTAGAGAGCCGATTTCAGTTAGGATAACAAATTCGATGGCTTTGGCAGTTGGCAGCATACTGGAGAATAAAAATAGTTTAATATTGGACCAAGGTTTGATAAATTTCTTGGCTGTACATTTGCATGGCATTTGTACGGAGGGGTAACCTATAATTATATACATCAGTTTATGTTAAAGCTGGGTATTTGGTTTTTTAATCAAAGATCAAGGCACCTAACAAAAAAACTATGACAGAACTCTTAACTGGCTGAATTGTTCCTTGACGCTAGCCATTTTTAAATTTCCATTCCCTTTCACCATCAATGTATAAAATACACCATAGTGCTGAATACCATGCGAGTAAACATTTATTTGGACGGTTCCTTTTTGGATTTTGAAAACTTAATCAGGGAATATCTTTTCATTGACAATCTTTCCATTGTAATTTTTTTCGCCCATTATAAAGAAGTTCGTGTAACTCTTTACAATTTGGATCTCATATTTCGATCTTAGAATCTTAATAAATTTCGATTTTCAGAGCTTTGCATTTGGAGCTTTCACATTAGTGATGGCAACACTTTCTACAGGAATTGATCCCAAATCCTTGTCGGTAAGATTTCATTCTAAAAACTTTTATGTGAGTACCTAGCCATTTCTTCAAACACAATACAACCAACACCATTTACTGATTTAGGCTTTGGGATCAAATTTGATGCAGATGGCTACAAAAGAGAGCAGTACAGACACTAAAATTCCGTATGGATATGGTTTCTTCCATTTTATTTTTGGCTTGGCTTCAATGTACCTTGCCATGTTATTTCTTGGTTGGAATTTGCAGCACACTATTGAAAAGTACGTTGAAATCATTTGCCGTGTCATCCTTAGTTCTAGAGCTTATGAATTGGTTTATCTGCATTAGAATTTCAATTTTCACTTATCAGAAAATGTTTGTGGTGCATATAATTTATAAGTTATGACATGGATTTTGACTGACAGTGGTTGATCGCCTTGTCTGTGTAGGTGGACACTTGATTTTGGCTGGGCAAGTGTATGGCTGAAAATAATAAATCAATGGCTTGCGGTTAGCTTTTACGGTAAATAATCTCAGAAACCTGTTGTAACCAAAAATTTCTTTCTGAATGACTCCATTTAAAATTTTGGTTAAATACATTACAAAATCACAGGACTAGTGTGATTGATAAGATAGCTTCTAGATTCACCTGTGTATGTTTTTCATATTTTAAATCATTGGATAAAGGAGAATGAAGGACTAGTCTGTTTCCATGGCTCTTTACATCCTAAGTTGAGAATGTTTTGTTTTTTTAATTTATATAATTTTCCATCTCTACGCATTTGAACGAGACGAATTATCTCACATCTGTGGCCTTCAAGCACATTGCATATTGTCGTTATCAGGCATCCCAGTAGTTTGTTCTCATGTTCTATAGTTTCCGGCAATGATGCACACAAACACATCTGGCAAACATGTTTTTTTTTAATGTATGTTTCATCGATTTTAGCCTTGATCCTTATTTGGTTGCTTTGTTTATCTGCAGTATGGACATTGACTGGTTCATTGATTCTACAGCGATGAGAAACGAAATTTAGACACCAACTGCTGCTTTCTCGCTTGATTGAGGACCGCTGCCCGTGGCCTTTATCCATATCATTGTATGGATTTTGTTTTATAACGGGGCACAGGGGGGCTCTTGATGAAATTCATAGTTGCCACCATACTAAATGTATATCAAGACAAGCATGGTGGTTGGTTCCTCGAAGCAAATGGAACTGAGATGGTCAACTATTTAAATGGGTTATTCTGCTATCCGTCAACTGTCGAAATTTTAATTTTTTTAAGAAAAAGCTTATGTGAATATCTGACTTGCCATATATCAGAAAGTTTGCTGGCATCGTCTAGACTTGGATTGGTCAATATACCATATTCTCTGTAATGGGAAACAATAGAATCTAAGCATGCATGATTAAATGGAAGAGGGTCTTTTATTTAAATTACATTTTCCCATGTAAAGGAAAATAACCTTTACGAAAAATGTGTTATTTTGATTACTCAAATTAAAATGTCTTATTTAGATTAATCAATCAATTTGAATAATAAATGAATGAATCAATTTAGATAAGGATATACCTATTAGAAATAGTAAAACATTGTGTTCTTAATTATAGAAATTAAATATTAAGGGAAAGGTGTTTAGCTTTACGATTGAAGAATGCAGATTTGGAATTTGATTCAAATTCCATATCTTGTAAAAGTTTCCTTTCTTATTAGCTGAATGCTTTGGATCTTGTGCTGAGCCTTTACTTTGTCTCAAGTTAAGTTTGTAGGTTTGGATTTGTTTTGTAGTTGTGTATTCGTCCTCTGTGCATATATTTGACCTTTGTTAATATGTACTGCTGCTAAGCAGCTTGCTTGAATGATTTGTTTGCTATGTTCTTTATGATATTTGGGGACTATTGGTATTTATAATACCTCAATTTGGGGACTATTGGTATTTAAAATACCTCAAAAAGGATTGTTATGTTGCAAGGGATATGCATACCTTATTTATTTTTCATGACTGGTGGTGAGTAGGAACTAGGAATTGATTGGTGTCAATGGTTCTATTAATCATCAAAGCTTTAACTTTACATTACTTAACTATTTATACACAAAACTTCATCAAAATGAAATTATGAGTACCCATTGAGCCTTTAGCCAACCACTTGAATTTTGCACGTGCCACACTAAAACTAGCTATGTCAACAATTTGGGCCCCATCAAGAGCAAAATTGGTAGAAAAGGGGGTTTTGAGAACCACATTGAATGCTAATGATGGTTCTGAAATCAATGGTAAGTGTTTACATCTTCATTTAGAAACTTTTTTTTTTTGTGAATGCACAAGCAATGAACACGAATAGGAATGGGAAAACATGAGCAATTCTAACGATTTTTGGATTCATTGTGTATGCCAATGGAGGTTCTTAAAACCACCAAAAGTGTTAACTAGTCATAACTTCTTCATTTGAAGCCCAATTTTCCCCAAATTTGAATTGTGGACACCCATCTGGCTATTTTACAAAATATAACGTTCAGATAAATCCTAGACTTAGAATTCACTATTTTTTTTTAGGAATTCACATTGAACGCTAATGATGGTTTTGAAATCAATGGTAACTGTTTACATCTTCATTTAGAAACTTTTATTTTTTTTGTGAATGCACAAGCAATGAACACATATAGGAATGGGAACACGAGAGCAATTCTAATGATTCTTGGATTCATTGTGTATGCCAATGGAGGTTCTTAAAACCACCAAAAGTGTTAACCAGTCATAACTTCTTCATTTGAAGCCCAATTTTCTCCAAATTTGAATTGTGGACACCCATTTGGCTATTTTACAAAATATGACGTTCAAATAAATCCTAGACTTAGAATTCACTATTTTTTTAAGGAATTCACATTGAACGCTAATGATGGTTTTGAAATCAATGGTAAGTGTTTACATCTTCATTTAGAAACTTTTTTTTTTTGTGAATGCACAAGCAATGAACACGAATAGGAATGGGAACCCATGAGCAATTCTAACGGTTCTTGGATTCATTGCGTATGCCAATGGAGGTTCTTAAAACCACCAAAAGTGTTAACCAGTCATAACTTCTTCATTTGAAGCCCAATTTTCCCCAAATTTGAATTGTGGATACCCATTTGGCTATTTTACAAAATATAACGTTCAGAAATCCTAGAATTAGAAAGAATTCACTATGTTTTTTTAGGAATTGGTTAAGGAAAAAAGAAGGTAGCATACAACCATTAACACATATGTTGTAACCTTTACCAATTTTTTCAAATCAGTTATCAATAGGATCATGATACATATGTAAAATTAGGCATTGATAAGTGAGGTGCCAACAAAATCTTGTCCAAGAGATCAATCGTTGGTACTCAAAATATTGTTGGTTCAACCATGTAGAGAGATAGCCAAACAAGTTCTTAGCGAGCTTGACTCAAGATTCCACAGACAAGTTAGTACCAAATATATCTTCTTCTTGTAACTAATTAAAAGGAAGTTAGGTATGTGAAAAAACTTCTTACGATATTACTCTAAGGAGAGTGTTGTGCAAATTTTAATCTTTTAACAATTATTGAAACTAGAAACATATTTAAAGAGAAATAACAATATATACCGTAACATAGGTGTGCATGAGTAAAACCCTTTTGAGAGAAAACTACCAAACTCTAAAGCAACTCAATATATTATCCAATAATTGCAATTATAGTATACTTACAAAGCAAGCATTAAAAGGAGTTTCGCCAACTAAGGATCTAGAGGAGAATACTTATATAATATCTACAAAACTCTACATGCAATCTCCATCTCAAGCACCTACTATATAAGAGATACAAAACCTAAAATCACTCTATAGTGGTGCCCATCTAGAGGAATTCTTATGGCTTAAATAATATATACAAAACTCTACACACAACTTCCATCTCAAGCACCTAATATATAAGAGAGACAAAATAAAAAACCATCAAATAGTAATTAGAAACCTGCAATCTAAAACCACCCTAAAGTGGTGCCCAAACTATGCCCCAATCAAAGAGGTTGCATCATAAGTTGGTCAATGGGTGTAACTCCCCATTACAACTCTTTTATGCATCCAATAGCTTTTTACATTTCTTACACAAAATTTTGAGGGCTAAAACCTTTTATTTGGTTTGAAGAGATCTATGCAACAAACACCCTTGTAGGCAATGTTAGGCAACCAAAAGTTTTATTTTGGGCAAAAACTAAGCTTAGAGCCCAAAAAATGAGCTGGGCAAGGTTGAGACACTTTCCTAACATTCTCCCGTTGATTAAACACCTTGTAAAAGCAAAAAGAGTATCAACGCCATTATCTAATTGTTAAGGGTTGAGAGGCCCATAGACTCATAGTTGAATATTTCCTTCCTTGTTACTTTTGTTAATTATTCAAAGTATCATTCTTTTTGGCATCACCCTCCCATCCTCTACCATGCCTCAAATAAAAGTGGTATTGGACATCAATATGTTGCATCCTGAAATAAAAGGTTGGGTTCCTTGCTCGTATTGCGGATTGCTAGAAAATATTAGAACACACTCATGTCTACTTTGTCATAGCCCTAGATTGTTTCTTAGATTGTATATAAATACACTCGAATACAATTGTTATGTAGAAGAATACTTAAGAGCTAGAGGTAGTTAGAAAACATCATTTGACAAATTGTGATTTCAAGAATATCAATAGATTAAAGAACAATATCGAATAAGTTAATTGTTTTCCAACATATATATTTAGATATACTATCTACATGTTAATTGTTTTTCAATATTTTTATTTCTAATTGTATTCTAATCCCTAGACCATTCATTAATGTTTCATATTCATCTTAAGCTTTACATGTATTGTGAAGTTCATAAAAAGAGTTATTTTATCAACCAAATAAGAAGGAGACTAAACAAACAATGATAGTTATTTTGATATCAATATTACTTAGCCTTGACTATAACATATGTACTAGTGATCACATTATGATACTATGGGAATAAAAGTTATATATATATATATATATATATATATATATATATATAGACAATAACTTGTGTGATTTTATATATATATATATATAGACAATAACTTGTGTGATTTTATATATATATATATATATATATATATATATATATATATATATATATATATATATATATATATATATAGACAATAACTTGTGTGATTTTATATGTTTATAGGAAAACATGGTAGTGAGGGTGTTTGGGCCTAAGTCAAATTAATTATTGGATTATCAAAAGGATTTTTTAGGATAATGGCTCTAACAAAATTATAATCAAATAACATCAAATCTTCATTTATTATACTATTTTTTTTTTTTAATAACACAACACTACTCTTAGGAGAGAGCCTACAACTAGATGTTCATTTGTTAATAATAAATCTACAAACTTAAACACACACGTGTTTAATTATTGTATTTATGTATCTTCCTATTAAGTTGGTTTTTATAAACAATAGCATTCCCTTCTTTCTTTGAATATATTCTTCATCATTGTCATACAATAGTTTTGTTTTGTATTCTTTGAGGCTTGCTTTATAGTTGTTGTTGGTCGTCATCTTCCCACATACATAATTTGAATATTATTAGCAAATCTTATCATTCCTTGTGTTTTTTAAAAATTCTCGGTGCATGATTACACAAATATCACTTTATTTCAAGGACACTAGCAAAGGCACCCTTTCCTTAATAAATTTTAGTCAATAATGAATATTGTATGTCATGTTGTGCATGCACTTTGGGTGTTTGGCACCCAAACAACTTCCCTTTCCAACATTACATTCATTCCCCCATGTGTCAATAGGAAATGAAGCAAGATCTAGTTTATTTCTTCTACATAATATTAATCTTGTAGATATTGAATCAAATTTTGTAAATACATATATTGTTAATTGTTGGCAAACATTATCTAATGCATTCATGTATATTTTGTCACCACCCTAGATCACCATCTATATTATATATAAATACATGTGTTATGTAGGAGCATTCAGGTCCACAAGTGATCCTGCATCAACCAAACAAAAAATGTTGGTTTGTTTTATTTAAATTTTGATTTGCTTTGGTATTTTCAGCCATCGTTCAGCATAATAAAAGTGTCCATGTGTTTAAATTTGTGAATTTGAATTTTTTACTAAATCATAGTTATAATATATGTTGTAGGCAATTTTACAAGAAATTTTATTTTTGTTAGAAATTTATGAAGGTTGGAGTAAATTTCTTCCACAAGGGATCTTGATATGTCATTCCAAGCATACTCGTTAAATTTTGCGTGAAATGGAAAACTTCAAATTTTCTCACCTATCATCACCCAATTTTGCACTTGCAAATCACCACTTTTGGCTTTAAAATATGAGAGAGACAAAATATATAGAAAATAAAAAGAGATTAAAGATGCTAAGTTGCAAAGGAAGAAGAAAAGGTAGAGGAATGCGAGGAGAAGAGAAAGAGGCACCCATTTGGGATTTGAAAAATTACAAAAATTCAAAGACAGTGGGGTTGTAATTATAATAGGTGTAGTCACATAAATCTGTCCATTTTAATGAAATGAATATTTTCTATTTATTTGATTAAGAATCCACTAGCCATCAATTAATTAAATTAATATTTAATTAATTCATCTTCAAAATATTCTCCTATTAATTAAATAAATGATTCAATTTATTTTAATTAATTCATTAAACCAAAATCACAATCAATTAAATGAATAAATTTTATTTATTTCATTTAAACCCCTTTCCTCTTTTAAATAAATTAAATAAAACATTTATTTAAATCATTAAATCCCCCCCCCCCCCCATTTGCATTCTCCTAAAAATGCAACTTGCACCTATTTGTTTGAATTAATGAATTTTATTTTAACAAAAATCCTATTTTCTCTCACCCACCAAACCCACTTGCAATCTTAATCCCCTTCTAGATTCTTCTAAACCCCTTTCTAATTAGCCTAATCCATCCCCTAAATATTGTCACATTCCTAAGCAACTTGGAGTCACTTCTCAAAGACTTCAAAAGTCTTTGAAAAGCATTAAATGCTTTGTGTGTTCAACAATTTAACCTTTAAAGTCTTACATGACCATTAATGGCTCTTACATAACCATTTATGGTTAAATCCACTTGCACCCATGGTTAAAGTCTTTAACCCCTAACTCAACCCTCATGTGACCCATGTGTCTCCTCAAGCATTTAATGCTTTGACCATGGTTATCCTCACTAACTCTTGCACAAGAGTTTATCCATTAGATAAAAGCATTATTCTTTGGATAATGAATTTATTCACTCAACCCAACCTTAACCTTAACTCCCAAGTTAACTCTCAGGTCATGTCAAGAATTTAATGCTTATTCCCTCTCCTTTCAACTCATCTCATGTTGACACTTGTCATCCTGGGATTGGGTTGAAAGTCCTCACATGGATTGAATATCATTCAATCCTAACCCTTGTTGAGATTATCTCAACCATCCATTACTCCATTTTACCTATAAATAGAGCTCACAATCCTCATTTTCAAATCCTCAAGCATTCTCAAGCATTTAGCATTCATAGTCATAATCCTGAAAACTTGTATGCATTATAGTGAATTTTAGAGAAGAACATTTAGCATAAATCTCATACATTGTTTTTTATTATTATTTAAATCCTATAAGCCAAGCAAGCTACTCTGTCTACACAGGTACATCGACTCACACACACCTAGACTATCAACAGATACTCTAATAAAGTATCTTTGGGTCTCAACAGGTAATCGATCATGGTAATCCTAGACTACATTAGGCATTTATCACAATGACCTAGTCTCAACGGGGCTGCTATGATTCACCACAACCATCCATCACACACACACACTATCAATTGATCAACCAATCAAACACAATCCAACAAACAATTACACCAATTGTCTAAGTCTCAACGAGTATTTTGCTTCATACACCTTGACTTCATCGAGCAATTACATCAATTGACTAAGTCACATCAAATCACTTTGATTCACTTACGCAGACTTTATCTTGTCTAAGCAAACAACTAGCATCAATTGTCATGCTTTGACTCGCCCGGGGTAATTAAACCAATTGCACCAGATTGTTCAACCAATTTTGATTAATTATATAACATCACTTGAAAGCACAACCACCACATTTTCAATGTATCTCCTGCATTACCTAAGGGTACTCACTGGCTTGATGTTTGTCCATATTCACTCTAATTTCTTCTATTCTTTCACTAATATTACTTATTTCTTCTCTTCTACCTCCCCACCAATTTTCATTCTTTTTCGAGAGATCGCTCGATTTTTCGAAATTTTCGGCCCATCTCTCAAGGGGGCATACCACCCATTAAATTAACATTTTATGGGGCATATTTCTTCACACCTATTTTTCTTTCTTTGAAACGACGCGATAAACTGCACCGTCTCAAAGAGGGGCAAATGTAGTCACATAAATCTGTCCATTTTAATTAAATGAATATTTGTTATTTATTTGATTAAAAACCCACTAGCCACCAGTTAATCTTAAAATCATTCTCCTATTCATTAAATAAATTATTCAATTTATTTTAATTAATTCATTAAACCAAATTCACAATCAATTAAATGAATAAATTCTATTTATTCAATTTAATCCCCTTTCCTCTTTTAAATAAATTAAATAAAACATTTATTTAAAATCATTAACCCCCCCCCTCCCCCCACTTGCATTCTCCTAAAAATGCAACTTGTACCTATTTGTTGAAATAAATGAATTTTATTTTAATAAAAATCATATTTTCCCTCACCCACCAAACCCACTTGCAATCCTGATCCCCTTCTAGATTCTTCTAACCCCTTCCTAATTAGCCTAATCTATCCCCTAATTATTGACACATTCCTAAGCAACTTGAAGTCACTTCTCAAAGACTTCAAAGTCTTTGAAAAGCATTAAATGCTTTGTGTGTTCAACAATTTAACCTCTAAAGTCTTCCAAACCACTAATGGCTCTTACATGACCATTAATGGCTTTTACATAACCATTTATGGTTAAATCCACTTGCACCCATGGTTAAAGACTTTAACCCCTAACTCAACTCTCATGTGACCCATGTGTCTCCTCAAGCATTTATTGCTTTGACCATGGTTATCCTCACTAACTCTTGCACAAAAGTTTATCCATTGGATAAAAGCATTATTCTTTGGATAATGAATTTATTCACTCAACCCAACCTTAGCCTTAACTCCCAAGTTAACTCTCAGGTCATGTCAAGCATTTAATGCTTATTCCCTCTCCTCTCAACTCATCTCATGTCAACACTTGTCATCCTAGGATTGGGTTGAAAGTCCTCACATAGATTGAATACCATTCAATCCTGACCCTTGTTGAGATTACTCAATCTCAACCATCCATTGCTCCATTTTACCTATAAATAAAGCTCACATTCCTCATTTTCAAATCCTCAAGCATTCTCAAGCATTTAGCATTCATAGTCATAATCCTGAAAACTTGCATACATTATAGTGAATTTTAGAGAAGAGCGTTTAGTATAAATCACATATATTGTTATTTGGTCTAAAATAAATCACTCCTCATTTCATAGCATCTAATATTAGTTTTTGTTCACATTTGCATATCATTTTGAGAACAATCATTTGTCAATCTTGAACCTCCATAAGGCATCCATAGTGCAAAAAGGTGCTGAGAGCTACACTAATTTGGAACTTGGAAAGGAGAGGAACAAGGGAGGAGGAGCTACGAGCATGGTAGAAGACATTTGGAGATGTCCTCTTGCATTTATATTCATAGTTAAATGTTTTATTTTTTTTTTAGTCTCTCTTGGTATGCCCGCTTAGACTAGTTTTTGGTTGATTAACACTAACTCTTCTTTATTTCTTGTGTTTTCTTGTGTTATACGACCACAGATTCTTGTCTAAACATTAACCCCATTTTGCAGAGCGTCAATAGGTACAATGACATGGAGATATGAAAAGAGGGGAGATAAGATGCGAGTTTGAAGGAAGAGAAGTTGCATAGAGTTGGGGAAGAAAATGGAGAGAAAGAGACGAATTGTGAGAGGGCCATGAGAGGCCAAGTTTGTAAAGTTATTGCAAATTTGTAGTCTATTATTTGATGTAATGAAACTCAAAATAATTGACTAAATAGATTGGAAAACAATAAAAATGCTAGTCTAGTACATCTAAATTAATATATTAGAAACAATTAAAAAAACTCTTGTTCTTTAATCCACTTATATTCTTCAAGTTGATATTTGTCGAACAATTTTCAACAATTATTTCTATCTCTTAAGTGAATCATTGTTTATTTTGCAATTAGTTGTGTTGTGTGAGTTTTTGTTATGATCATAGTGTCTCTACATCAACATGTGAATTTTATTAGTTCTTTCCTTGTTTGTTGTTTTGTTGATTTTTGTTGTGGGTTGGCTGCTTGTTTCTTGATTGTTTGTTGATGACTTGTTGATGGCACCATTTCGTAATTAGGGTTTCAAGTCCCTTCAAAACCCGTTTGACCCTTAATAAAAAACATGTGAATACATTTATTATGAAAAAAAATGCTTAAGAGAGAAACAATTATCAAACATTGTTCGAAAATATCAACTTGAAGAATATAAGTCGATTAAAGAACAATATCAAGAGTTTTTTATACAATTTCTAATATATTAATTTAGATATAGTAGACTAACATTTTTTTTCTTTCAAATATATTTAGTCAATTATTTTGAGTTTCATTTCCAACTTTATACATGCTATTATCAAATGTCTATATTTTTTTCTTGCATATTATGTACATTTTATATATTTGATATCCTAGCATATTCTAGGCATAGATCATTCATATTCTTTCATATTGACATTAAACTAAATACACACAATGTAAAAAAGTTAAATAGGCGTGTTCTTCAATTAAACATAAGAAAAACATGAATCGAAGTAATATATATACTATCAATAACTTGTATGCTTTTATCTATTTATAGAAAAACATGATAGCAAAGGGTCCATGCCTGAGTTGAAGGAACTATTGGGTTATCAAAAGGATTTTTCAAGACAATAGATTCACAAAACTTGTAATCAAATAACATCAAATCCTCAACCGATTGTGCATTTTATTTTTTGAAATCGATGTAGCATGACTTTTAGGAGAGAACCTACAACTCGATGTTTGTTTTCTATTAAGCAATCTACAAATTTCAATGTACAAGAGTTCAATTCTTTTAGTTAAGGATCTTCTCATTAAGACAAATTACATAACATGTAGAATATGAAGACTTCCCATCCTCCTTTGAATATACTCTACCATTATCACATTAATTTTTCTTTGGCCTCTCTAAAGCTTTCTTTTGTAATTGATTTGCACCATCATCTTCTCAGCTATGTAACATAAATATTCTTAGCCAAACTACTCATTCCTTGTATTTTTAAATTATTTTTTTTGCATGATTATAGAAATATCACCCTACTGGGAGGGCATTAGCCCAAGGGACCTTCCCTTGATAAGTATCGATTAGTGATTAATACTGTATGAGATGTTGTGCATGCACGCTAAGGATATGGCATCTAAACAACTTACCTCCAAACACTAAACCCACTACTCTTGATGCTTCTATAGGAAATAAAGCAAGATTTGATTCACTTGTTTTGTATACTATTGATATTTGTATATATTGTATGAAATAGTGTAAATGTATATTATTCATTGTTGGCAAACACTAGAATACATTTGTGTTTTCTATGTCATCGCCCTAGAACACTAGGATACATTTGTGTTTTCTATGTCATCGCCCTAGGTCACCACCCAATTATATATAAATACACCTAAATACAATGATTATGTAAAAGAATACTTAAGATACATAAGTAGTTCGATACCATCATTTAATGAATACTAATTTGAAAATATCAATGAATTGAAGAGCAATATCAAGAAAATGTTTATTATTTCCAATATATTTATTCAAAATATTTTCCAACTTTACATATGATATTTTGAAATTTCTAGGTCCTTCTTTTGATACATATTTATAACTTCTATATCTTAGTAGTATTCTAATTCCAAGGTCCATTCATAATATTTCATATTAAGCTTAATTTCTTCACCTGCAATGTAAAACAAATAAATAAAGGAGCTTTCAATCAACCAAAAAAACTTGAACAAGCATCTATAACTATTTTGAGACTAATGGTTCTTATCCTTGACCATAACTTATGTACCCATATGATCCCATCATAAGTAAAAAACCATAAGCATATAGCAATCAAAGTGCTATATACTTATATGCTAGCAATAATTTATATAGTTCTATGTGTTTATAACAAAACATGATAGCAAAAGGGTTTGAGATATGAGTTGAACCGACTATTGGGTTGTTAGAAGGATTTTATGGGATAAAGGGTCCGCGAAATTACAATCAAATAACATCAAATCCTCGTCTAACTATTCCTTTTTCTTTTTCAAAAATGGCACAAGACCACTCTTAGGAGAGAACCTACAACTAGAACTTCATTTAAATTTATAATCAGTCTACAAAATTCAATGTACAAGAGTTCAATTCTTTTAGTTAAGGATCTTGTTGATAAGATAGTTGTATAACTTGTAGGTTATCAAAAGCCTTCCTTTCACCCTTTGAATATACTCTTCACCATTGTCACACTAATTTTTCTTTTGCTTCTCCAGAGCTTGCTTTTTATAGTTGTTGCCTACTATCATCTTACCACCTACATAATTTGAATATTGTTAGTAAAGCTTTTCATTCCTTTTTTTAAAGTATTGATGCATAATCATGGAAATATCACCCTATTAGGAGGGCCTCGACTTGGATACCCTTCCCTTGATAACCATCTATAAATAATTAATATTTTATGGGACATTGTGCAAGCACTCTGAGGGTATGGCACCCAAATAACTTCCCTCCCAACATTAAACATGTTGCTCTCCATGCTGCCACAAGAAATAAAGAAAGATTTAATTCACATCTTTTATAAAATATTGATCTCATAGATATTGCATGAAAATGTGTAAATGTATATTGTTTACTACTAAAAGACATTAGAATGCATTCATGTAGATACTTTGCTATTGCCCAAGATCATTGTCCAAATCGTATATAAATACATTTGAATATAATGACTATGCAAAATAATACTTGAGACAAAAGCAACTGCAAAACATTGTTTGGCAAAAAAAAATGAAAAATGTGAATGGATCGAAGCGATAACAAGAATATGTTTATCTTTTCCAATGCATTTATTCATAAATATTGTCAACATGTTCATTTAAACTATCTTTAATTCTATTTCTAATATTTTAAATGCTATTTTGATTTTTTAATATTCATTAGGTATTTCTTATACACATTTATATCTTCCATATCCTAACTATATTCTAATCCTAAACTATTCATAATCTTTCATATTAAGTTCAAACTTTACACGCAATGTGAAGTAGACAAATAGAGTTAGTCAATAATGAAAAAAATGAATAGACTAAATAATCAATGATACTTATTTTAAGATTTGTCATTCTTAGCATTGACCATAACATACATAGTACTGATCCCATAATAAATAAAATAAAATTAAAAAATAAACATAAGTAGAAATCAAAGTAATATACACTTATATAATAATAAGAATAACTTGTATATGTTTATATTTTTATAACAAAATATGGTAGGGAAGGGATTTGAACTTGAGACCATGCACTTTTTCTTTTTCAAAAATGATTAAACGCTACACTTAGATGAGAGCTTACAACTACATGTTCATTTGCTAATAGTCAATCTACAAATTTCTATGTACATAACTTCAACTCTTTTACTTAAGTCATCTTCGCACCTACATAATCAAAACTAAAAATACTTTCTATAATAAAAACTAAATATAGATATGATCAAAATCAACAATAATACTTGTTGATTGCATTCTTATTATATAAATGTAATATTTTAAAAAAAGAGAAAAAACTACAAGTTTAGAGACACCAATCAAAAGCAATGACAGTTTATTAATTTTTTATGTAAGTATATAATCATAAAGAAAAACATTTAAATTTTACCGTCAATTTCCTATTGTCATAACCTTGCATCTCCTATGGATACAAGTGCTTAAATTTGACGGGTTCATTACAAATTAGGGTGGGATTGCTCGTCCCTATTTTAGGGTTTGAAGCCTCACACCCCGTATAGAGGGCATAAATTTAGGTTTTCGCGAAGAGAAATCATAGCTATAAGGTTCCTTAGTTTTGTCTCTGCAGCAGGCAAGTTATACTCTTTTTACACTTCTGTATTTGGATTTTGAGGTTCTGTTTAATTCAGTGAGAACAATTTAGGGTTTACTTTGAGCTTTGTTTGGTAGGGTTGCCCAATGCCTAGGGATTAAGATTTTCTGTCCAATCTAATACCCTGACTTCAATAACCTTGAGAGTCTATCTTATCATTTCATGCCAGCTATGGATGCCAATGGTTACGGTTTATGTGCAAACGATTAGGGTTTAAGGTATGTATTGGGTAGTTGATAGCAATGACGAAACAGTCGCGGTGAAGTTTTTGTTTAATCTCTATTTGCTTTTAAAGTAACCATAGGGTTTGCATTTAGTTTTATCTTTTGTTTTCTGAAATGTGCGTTTGAACATTTTTTCACTACCAAATATTTGTATTTTAAAAGAAAATGGCTTCTTACTCTAGTCAGCGGGCGATGTAATCTATGCCCGCTAGACTCAGTCCCTTGAAGCTAAATTGACCTCTTTCACCCTGGACTTATTCTTCTGTCTCAATTTGTGACAGTGGGAAGTTGGGTTGATACATATTTCATTGTATAAGCTTCTGAAGAAATCAACTTTTAGGGTTTGATTAAAAACAGTCGTGATCAACATATGAAACTTTGAATGACTACGAACTTGATATATTTTAAAAGAAGATTACAGGGGCTGAGTTATGGTTTTGCATGTTCTTGTTTGTGTTTTGCGTTTCTATTTATTGTGTTTTTTCAATTTTTGGGATTGAATCTTGTATATATCGCTTCTGAATATCTTGTCGACAGTTTTGAGGTTTTAGGTGGGTTAACTTATTCGCAATCTAGAAATGTTGATTGGATCAAGAATTAGGAAGTTTATAAACATGCAATCTGAGAAATCTTGGTGTCTGCATGTTAAGAGTATATAAATTTCATTTTTTGTTTCACCTGATCAAGATCTGAGAATGATATTCCACTTTGTTGAATATTTCCATGTTAAAATGACATTATTTTTACACGTCAATTCTGTAAGCGTATATCATTCATTCAAATTTAAAAAGACTGGTATGCTATTTGTTATTTTATATTCAAAAGCATCGCACTCTGGAAATATCGTTCTATGAAGCTTTGTGAAGTTAAAATGAACAGGTGTTTTGGCTGGCATTGCACCATGATGACCTCAACACAAATAAGCTTGGTAAAAATTCCTAATCTATTAAAAATAACAGTGCAAAACTGTAGCACTAGTGGGATGAGTTAAGGGATAAACCATAGAAGGCTACAGCGGGATGAGTTCAAGGGGTAAACCAATGAAGCACAATTGACTCCAGAAAGAAAACTGATAACGTCAAACTTGGTCATTTTATTATAAACAAAGAATAGCTACAGATATGGTTAAACATTTGAATTGTTGCTCCACCAAAAAAAAATAAAAAAACAGTCAAATTAATATAAGAGCATAAGGGCACAGGGAGCTGTGATAGTTGTAGATGTTATAGTTCTAATTTATTCTGTGTACTGGCCTTCCAATTATTAAGTTTTAAATTAACTTTGAAAAATATAATTTAAAAGTTAAATATATTTCACATGTATTAATAGTTGTCTTTTAGTATTGGCAATTTAATCGTACAGTAAGTGGGCCATTTGATTATGTACATTTTGACTCTTGCACTCATAACAGATCCCACACTATGTATTACATGTAAGTCGCATACAAAGAAAGCAATACTTTTAACTTTCAAACAGTAGAGTTGACTGAGTGTTATCCATACAATACTTAACTTTCAACTGTCTTACTGTTAACTATTTTGACATACAATCAGTAAAATAGCAAAATTTGCAAGTACCCAAAACGTTTGCAAGAAAAAAGAATTAACATTTTTGTAACTTATATTTGCCCCATTTTTTTGTGTTTGGTTTTCGATGTGTTCAAGTGACTAACAATTTATCTTCATGTGACCTTACATAAAACAATACCGATGGTTAAATTTTTTGACTCCAGATTTTGTCATTTTGCTAGATTTTAATCTTCTGTTTAACCTTCCCATGTTATTTTGATTTCCTTAAATTCCTAAAGCATCTCTCAATGAAGTCTTTCAAATGATTTGTGATGTCTCCACTTTCTTTTCTCGTACTTGTTTGATAGACAATCTCATAATCCTTTTGTTGTCTTTATTAAGACATTAAACAAGACATTGCTAGATGGTGTCGGAGTGATCTTTGGCCACCAACTTTTGATCTAGTTTGTCTTTATCTTCATTTGACATTCTAGTTGGCTTTTTCAATTTTCTTTTCAATGTGATCAAAAGGCCCTTATGGATTAATAGAGTTTGAAGTTGTAACTTGCAAATCTTGAAATTTTTTGTTGAGAATTTCTAAAATGACATGGTTCACTAATTTGGCTATCGTGGAAAGGCATTTGCATTCATCAAGCTCACAGATTTTGATTCACACATAGCAAATGCACACCAATATTGATGTTAGAAAGCGTGGAAAGGCTTTGATTCACACATAGCAAATGCACACCAGTATTGATGTTAGAAGTTCAAGATGACCTAAAAATAAGAAAGACCAATGTGCTAAATCTTTTGCTTCCATACCTCTTTATCCATGTTCACTTGTGTCACTCTTGTCTTGTGTACCTCCAAATGATCAGAACAAACTGTGAGCATCTAGCATCGTCTTTCATGAGCTGGATGTCAATGCACTTGAGATCCTTTCTTTCTCCCAAGCCACCATCTCCAGCTCTTATTCCTTGCTCAGAGTTTGGACATCTTTATAAGATCCAACCATTTATTGAACATCTCAATAATTATTATGTTCCTTTGAACTTGGTCCAACATCTTTTGATTGGCCGAAGATTTGGGATCAAATGATACTAGTATGGGGGTTTGGATTATGGATGGCATTGATATACTTAGCCATCTGAGTAATGGCTTGCTTCAATTCCCTTTTATCTTTTTCATCTTTCTATGTTCTTGAAATTATCCCTTTTGTGGATGACTCCAAATGCTTAACATCTACGACATGTGAAGTCCTCCTCAGTAGCTTTGTCTCCATCTCTCCTTGGAATTGGTTTGGCTATCTCAGCGGTCTAGTGACCTGTTGCTTCATCCACTTAAAGCATTGTTTGCGTCTGGAGTTTTTTCGGCTTTGAGCCTTTCCCAAACATTTGCTGACCATGTCTTCCATAGGGATTGTAATTGGCACTACACTTTGTGTCTTTCCAACAATAGCTTCCAACCATCGTGGTGTGTTCGCAAGCTCTTTGGGTGGAGGAGTTGTCTGTATATCAGGTGAAGTGACAATGACCAAGGTGTTCATGGGGTCTTGTTTACTTTCCACTTCTTTAACCATGTCCATTTCCTGCATCATAGGTTCATCCAAATCTTGTTGATCCATTGTTACTTCTAACTCTTCACTAGGGTTTAGGTCTACAACAACTTGTTTTAAAATGGGAGATTGAGTCACAATGTGTGAATCAACTCTTAGTTCATGTGAGGACATGTGAGATCCATCTTTAAACTTCTGATTCTTCAGCCATCTCTCTATTCGTCTTATAACATTAAAAGTTCTGGCTTGAACGATGTCATCCTCCTTTCTATCACGATCAATCTTTGGAATTGGCTTTCCTTGAACCTCTGTGTCAAACTCTGGGTCTAAGATATCTTTCGCTATATCTTCTTGTACTCTAGATATATTGATTGGAACCTTCATGGTAATTATTTGTTGCAAAGTGAACCTTGACCACAATCTTTTCCTTACCTCAAATTTGTCACTGCAGTTCATGACAAAAATGGTTGTACACATTTAGATTTTCAATGGCATAACCTCTCCTATCAAACTTACGTCTTGCCACATATGGTTGGAGGTTCATCCTTTTGAATTCCAATTCCAGGTTCAGAGCGTCAGATATGGATTTGCAGCTATAGTATCCAATATCCAAGTTCAACAGAGAATACAACACTAGACTCGCCGTTTGTTCCCAATCTCTTATCAATGTAAGCTAGCTGCCTACTCACCACTATAAGTACATAGTTGTCGAAGGCATACCTAGGCAGCTTGAATGGTTGACCCTCAACCACCTATCTGTAGGTAAGTGAACTTGAGAAATTGAATAAAGAAGCTACCATATATGCTTATGAACTCCATTGCTTCAACATATATTCTCCTGTTCACATCCCCGCGAAGACACAATTTCGTCTATCAATTTGCTCAACATGTCTTTGTTGTTGTAACATGGGATAATAATTATACACTCTCATCCCATTTACCCAAGGTTCATTAAGCAAACCAAGTCAATCCCTTGTACAAGCTAGTACGTAGAAAATGTAAGAAGACATATAAAAACCTGACATTTCCACAAAATTACTCAACCTTTCATGAAGTCTTTCTGCAATTACCTAAGACCAATCAAGATACTTGTCATCAGATAACAACACCTGGATGAAAAAATACATCCAATCTTCCCAGTAGAAAGAATGTGAGTTTCCCTAGTTAGGAGTTTTGGCAGTCGTGACCCTCCTTTTTGAACTTTCAGGAGCCAATTCTTAGCAATCACACTCCTGTACTTACTTTTTTTTTTTCTGAGAAATAGGCATACGAGTTCCCAATGGTCCAATCCTCATATTCATCCTTGTGCAGAATTCTCATTGTCGCCATTATTGTTTCTCTATTGATACTAATTAGCAACTCACCATTACTAGTTCTGATGCATCTGTTCTCTGTATCATACCTATTCATGCAAGCAATCGCCAAATCCGAACATGGTGCGACAAGCGGAAACGCAGCAGCTTCAACAAGATTGCTTTTCACTATTTTCTCCATCATTGAACCAATTTGAGGGTTCTTGGCTCTCTCTAAGAGATCTCCTAAATCAACATGAATCAAGGAAGTATCTTCTAGCTCTGGTAATATACTCATTAGACACGAGGTTCGACCAAGCTTCGGCAATATTGGTCTCATACTTGCCTACTTATACTTCTAACCAATAAATTCTTAAAACAAGGCAAAATTTTACTCCAGCAATTTAGAGATTTTCTTCCTATACTGATAAATCTTCAGAACTAAAAGAAACATAGCTTAAGAGGAGTCGTCTGAACTTACCCCTTACCACCATGAAAACTGGAAACTTTCTCAGGAAATCAGAGCCGGTTTTACCTTCAGCGCCTCCAATTTGCTCAAGTATAGTAGCTGCAACCCTTACAAACTATGAAATAAATTCATACATTCCTTTTGAACAAACATGAAAATATCTATAAAGCCGCACACGCTTCATAATAATTCACTCAAGTGTGCGAAGTAACTGTGAAATGACTAAAATCTGACACCTTCTTAATTATCCATCACTTCCGCACAAATAGTTGATGCACTTATGATTACTTTCCATATTTAGAATTTTAAATTGTTGAACGTCGAGAATATTCCTTCTTGCCACACCACTTTCATTATCATCAAGAGCCTTAGAATTAGTTTTGAAGTGAACTTATGAACCTTGAACCATTTCACAAAGAGTTCAACGGTTCAAGTTCATTTAGGAAGTACAACAATGAACAAGCGACACACAACAATATCGGGAACGAACAACAACAAAGATTATTAAGTAGAATCCTTAAACCATTTGAACCGCTTGAAAATTGGTTCAAAGTTCAAGTTCGGAAATTAACTTAAAACATATAGACATCCGCTAGTTATACAACAATACATTGTCACGACTTACAAAAGACATTTTGAACCTTGAATCAATTTGGTTCACGGGTTCAAAGTTCAAAACGCATAACAATAATGTGCTTGCTTTCGTGAAGACAAAGACCGCTAATGACTTCTTTTTTTGTTTCTTTTTCAAAAATGCGCTTTGAACCTTGAACCTTGAACCTATTGAACTTTTTAGAAAGAGTTCAACAGTTCAAGTACGAAGGAGAACAAAAGACCCGACATAAATAAAGGCACAATAAGGTAACCCGCAAGTATGAGTATTCAAAATGGAAAGTTGCAGGCGAGGTTAACAGCTACATAGATGGAGAAAATCAATATTTAATTCTCTTATGTTTTACAATAAACACATGAAAAGTTTTGTGATCTAAGGTTGCATTTCCCCAAATTTATGCATAATTGGCCAAGGTAGACAAAGAGACTAAAAAATGGGGAATATAAATGTTTGGTCAATGATGTAATGAATGACCAAACTTCTCATTCCAACATTATGTTAATGCAAAAGTTTGTAAAAGAATGTATTCTATTTTTTTGCACAAGTAAAAGGACCCTAACGATTGGCTTCATATAAACCATCATTAATAAGCACTAACAATGACTTGCTAAGTTGTTACAAACTTCCAAGTGATATGGGAGTTCTCAATTTGAAAAATATTGATATTGGACCAAATACTAAATGATTAAATTCTAGAAAGAGCTATTTAAGCTTGTTGGTATTACCTTGATTGCTAAGGACAAGTTTGGCTCACCTTGAAAAGGTGCATAGATGAAAATAAACAAATGTCCACAAGGGTACATTGAAGAACATCAATTCACACACATCGATAAGTTCCATGGGCAAATGGTTGCATTTGGTAGAAAATCAATACAACATAACATGTCATTCATCTATTGACTTGTCATCTAAATTTCAATGCTCTTTGTAGTTATAGCCCTACTTTGTTGGTGAAGTTCAAATCGATCGTAGGTGGGATCAGGCCTGGAATTTGACGGTCACCCCCACCTGTCATATGAATTTTTTATGACGGTTTAGTCATTTCAATGTCTTTCATTTGACGTTTTATGAAAAATATTAACTGTAAAAAAATATTAAAGTAGAAGATTGATAAATAATGAGAAAATAATGATAAATTAGTAATATATGCAAAAAAATCTTAAATTTACTAAATAAGTTTCTAAATTAATACACTAATATTTATTATATATTAATCAATTAATAATTACTAGTTTAGTAATAATAAATATTTTAATTTTAAAATTATATATATAATGAAAAGTTTCTATAACAATCTTATTAAATATATTTAAAAAATTAAATTGACTAAGTTTCTAAATTCATATATAAAAAATAGAATATATTGTAAAATTTCATATTAAAATATTTTATCAATTATATCAATTATGACAAGTTTCTAAATTCATTTGAAAAAATAGAACTATTGTAAAAAATCATATTAAAATATTATAAAATTAGAAACAACTACATCCTTCCATATTCTAAATCCTTCCATTTCAAAATATTCTAAATAAATTTGTATTTTTATAATAAAAATTCTAAACTAATATATTACCTACTAGACTTTTTTATGGTTTATTTATAATTTGAAGTGTCATCTATACGGTTTTAGAAAAAAAATAGCATGTCAATGCATACGTTCTACTAATTTTTTAAACTGTCAAATACGGTTCAAAAGTGAAAAAACGGCCATTTTGCCTGTCAAATTCCAGGCCTGAGTGGGATAAAACTCCAAGATGATGAAGGTTTTAATGAGTAGCATTTTGAAGTGGGGATTGGGTTTTCATGAGGTCGAAACATTGTAAAGTCGAGCCTCTTAAAGGTAATGGGTTCCTCAAACTACATATGATATACATGATAAGATTTTAACATGTGTGTTGCATGTGGCATACACTTTTATATATTGTCACCCTACTATCCAAAAAAGTGGCCTCCTTAATTGTTGTCCCATACCAACTCCATTTTGTAAATATTGTCAAACATAGCTTTTAACTAATTGAAAAATAATGACAACAACATTATTTTGAATCTTGATGATTTTAGATGGCTATCTATATGTATGCCATCATACACAAAATATAGCAAGGATAACTATACATTAGTTAATGTGATAATATATAACTGAAAAATTAATGTTATGATTCCAACTTTTATTTTTGACTTCATACAACAAAATGTAGCAAGGATAATTATATGTGAGTTAATATGATAATATGTAATGATGTATTATTGCTATGATTCCCACTTCTATGTTAGTTATATAAGCTTTTAGATATTTTAGGAAACTTTAGTTGTCTTCATAAGTGAAAAGTGGTTGTTGAGAAAATTTTAGAATAGAATTTGTGTTGGTTGCAAAGTGTAGATAAAAAATTAGAACAATGCATAAACCATGAAAAGGCAACCACAAAAACCCTTAGATGTATGGTAAAGATCAAATCTACCTAATGAACAACGTAAATGATGAAATTATACCTTCCAACAACCATCTCGATTTATCTCCATTGTTCTTCTCAACCTTTGCAAATTGAATGTTTGTTGCTCTCAAAATTACGCGCACAAATTCGTAATATCATATAAAAGCTCAAAAGGTCAAAGATCACAAATGCTTTGAAGATTGTGGTTTGATTCGAATGAGGAGGAAGATTGGTTTCATAGATAACTTGATATTAATCAATGGTAGAGATCGCGTAGAAGATGGACAAAGGAGATTTGATGAGAGAATGAGCACTTAAAGTTGCCATTCCAGAAGTGGATGAAAAGAGGAGAAAGAGGTATGCTAAGTGGAAATAGAAATGAGATAAGTGAAAAAAAAAAAATCAATCGAGTTGCCATTTCAAAAGTGGGGAAAGAAATATATTAAGTGAAAATAAATAAAAGAAATTATTTATTTTCGACCGAATGAATAAGTAAATAAATTGACGCTTTTATTTAATTATAGAATGATTTGGATAATTAAATAATTAAAGCAATTATTTAATCATAGGGAAAATAGAGGAAAAAGAGATGAATTAATTAAAAAATTAAAATTGTTTAATTAATGAGAAATGACAAAAAAGAGAATTAATTAAATAATATAAAATTATTTAATTAGAGCTAGAGGTAGAATTAGAATAATTAAAATTATTTAATTATAAGGGGAAAGAAGAAAAATAATTTTGAATTTGAAGAAAGGTGTTAGCCTAATTAAATAAAAAAATATTTAATTAATTTAGAAGAAGATTAGTAAAAATGTCATTGTAGGCATTGGACGATTTTTAGTGCCTACAATAGTTTCTGTTTTTAATTAGCTTGCTTTAATCTTTTGTTGTTTACTACCTATAGTTGCATAAAATCTTCCATTATAGAAGATAAAAATTTGTATTAGTTTTGGCATGAAAACTAGGAGAGAAGTTGGACACAAATGGAATATTGGAGATAAATTGCTGAGGAGGGAGATGAACAAAAAGAATGAGGGAGCTTTATTTTGAGAATCTGGAGCGTTAGATCCCATGGAGAGGTTGATTGAAGCTATTTCACAAGGGACATGTCTTAGATTTTAGAGACCTAACCTAAATTGCAATGTTCATTGGTTTACTACAAGGATTGGAGTAATGGGTGGTGATATTCCCTAGAAATATCTTCAATGTGACCTCCAACTCTCTTTTAGTTTCTTTCTTTGCTCTCTCCTCACAATTAAGCTATATAAACCCATCCACAATAATAACCCATCTCCATCACTAAAATCATTTATCATCTCTTGCAATTCCTCCTTGTTTGCCTCCTCAACCACAAATGCTAGAGCGCTCTACAACTCCACCCAAGGTTTTTAAAATAAATTATGGTCTTATTGTTTGTTGAGTTTTGTACAATTTAATAGGAAGCCATTGCTTTCCATTTGTATAGATTTGTCCTTGAGATACTTTCACCCATGAAGACACCATGAGAGGGTATTGAAATTCAATTATAAATTAAGGGACATTTATTAAAGGCATTGTTTATTGTTGTGAATGAATTTTTCTATCGGTTTCTTGATTTTGGATATTCAATAATAGTCTTATCATATGCTAATTTTTGCATGATATTTTTAGAAATGATTCATTTGTGAGAAATGGGAGCATGAAGAGTAGTAAAAATTATTTAATTAGTTTAGAAGAAGATTAGTAAAAATGTCATTGTAGGCATTGGACAATTTTTAGTGTCTACAATAGTTTCAAAAATAGTTTCTATTTTTAATTAGCTTGCTTTAATCTTTTGTTTTTTACTGCCTATAGTTGCATAAAATCTTCCATTATAGAAGAGAATAATTTGTATTAGTTTTGGCATGAAAGCTAGGAGACACATAGATGGAATATTGGAGATAAATTGCTTAGGAGGGAGATGAACAAAAAGAATGAGGGAGCTTTATCTAGAGAAAATGGAGCGTTAGATCCCATGGAGGGGTTGATTGAAGCTATTTCACAAGGGACATGTCTTAGATTTTAGAGATCTGACCTAAATTGTAATGTTCATTGGTTTGATACAAGGATTGGAGTAATGGTTGGTGATGTTCCCCAGAATATCTTCAATGTGACCTCCAACTCTCTTTTAGTTTCTTTATTTGTTCTCTCCTTACAAGTAAGCTATATAAACCCATCCACAACAATACACCCATCTCCATCACTAAAATCATTTATCATCTCTTGCAATTCCTCCTTGTTTGCCTCAACCACAGATGCTAGAGTGCTCTACAACTCCACCCAAGGTTTTTAAAATAAATTATGGTCTTATTGTTTGTTGAGTTTTGTACAATTTAAATGGTTGTCATTGCTTTCCATTTGTATAGATTTGTCCTTGAGATACTTTCACCCATGAAGACACCATGAGAGGGTATTGAAATTCAATTATAAATTAAGGGACATTTAATAAAGGCATTGTTTATCGTCATGAATGAATTTTTCTATCGGTTTCTTGATTTTGGATATTCAAAAATAGCCTTATCATTCGCTAATTTTTGCACGAGATATTTTAGAAATGATTCATTTGTGAGAAAATCCCCTTTCAAAACTTTTGATTCTTTATTTGTTTTTGTTAATGGACAAATGATTTTTCTCATTGAAGGATTTGGAGAGCATTGTTAATAGTCATGAATAATTTTTTTTATCTTTTGTATTTAACCATTTCAAATATTTCAAAACCAACAAAACTCTTATTGTTTGTTGATTTATGCTTGAGTTAGTGTGAGGTAGTTAGTTTTTAAAGATTTTTCATTTGACATGCTCTTGAATTTTTGTCAAAATTTAATGGATGTTTAGTAGACATTATTTATTGTTCATATATTCTTTTACTTGATCAATGAATAGTTTCTCATACACATTGTTGAAATATTTGTATTCTTCTGTCATGTTAATCAACAACAACAATGTGAGGCACAAGCATAGGACAAGGACAAAATCCAATGATTTCATCTATACCATTTCTATGTATTTCATCTCTCAAATCTCATATTAAGAAATGGGTGCATGAAGACTAGACTATAATCTTATCTGCTACTATCTAATTTATTGCACAACTTAAAGGTTAGTTTTCAATAAAGTCAAGTGGATATATCAACAAAGATGTACATCATATTAGCCAGTGAACAAAAAATCACAAAACATGTACACAATCAATTAAGGATGGGAAAATAATTGGGTCCACTTGGTTCAAAATTTGAATGTGAAGTTTTAGAAAGGACAGGGTCAAAATTACAATTATAGTGTTCACCCCATGATTGTGAAAATGATCTTGCACACATAAATGGTTAGAGTGAGGTGGCTAACAACTAAATGTTGAAACTCGTGAAATCATGACAGTTTGGTGTTCTTTGCTTATGATTTAGAAAGTGATATTTTTGGTTAGCTAATTTTTACTTTATTGATACTCTTCTTAGTTGTTTTAAATATTAACTCTAGTGATTGTTCATAAATGTTAATATATTTTAAAGTTTGATTAATTTAGTTTTTTTTAAAAGTTATCTCATTATTTTTATATTTAATATTATAAATCTTTATAATATTTTTGTCAACTATTATGGTTGGAAATGCTCCAGCAGGTTTGCATGCAAAATATGGAAGTACAGAGAAGGCACAAGAACTGTTTGATAGAATGCCTCAAAGAGATGTTGCCTCATGGAATGCAATGATCACAAGATTTGTAGAGAATGATGTGTTGAAAAGGTTTTATAATCAAACAAATGTAATTGGAAGGTATTGCAGTGTCATAAAATTGTGACCCTAGCAATTTTCAACTACAATAGGGTCCACACGCATGCAAGTTCGAATCCTCTAGCCTAATTGGAGATCGGAGATTGCTCAGCTTGCAGAAACAATTTCTTCCTTGGCCTCTGCATCACCTCGTCCACACTCTGCCCTGGAGAAAGGGGTAGGACAGGGGCATGGCGCCACTGTCCCCCCTTGGACAGGGGTGTGACACCCCTGTCCCTGCCCTATTTTGGGGCAGGACCCTTCCTAGGGTTGCATTGTTGGTTGTGCATCGAGCGGGAAAGTCCCTCGATGTCAACCTATGACGAAAATCACATCCACTAACATGTATTTAAGGGGGCATTCGTCCTCTCATTTGCATAAGTTGGATAGGTCGAAGTTGGAGAGATTCAAGTTGCACAACCGATCAAGCATTCAAGCATTCTTTTCCAGCATTAAGCATTCTCAAGTCTTCCTTCAAGGCTAGGTGTTGCATTCAAGTCAAAGATTCAACCATTGAAGAGGAGATTGATTTCAACATTCAATTCTGCACAAGCATTTCTATCAACATTGCTACTACAACCTTCCTTGAGGTGATTTACAATTCAGTCTTTCATTTACAGTTACTTGTAAGTACTTTCTTTCATTACTTGGTTAATTCCAAAATTGGGGTTTGATCTAAAGGTAAACCCCCAATCCCAACCCAGTTTCCTCTCTTTTTTTTGTGTAGGTTGCAGGTACATAGTTGTACTTTTGGATTCACACTTCATTTGCAGAGGCAGAGAAACCCTTTTTGTTTCGTGGATTTTTCGAAGGACCGTGTACATTCCCGCCACGATCTAGGCAACTTTTCCTCAAATTCGCAGGGCGACTTCATCTCGACATATTACTGCCAGATCCAAGTGTATAGCTTCATCCCATATTCCGATCTCAAGTTATAATCAATTCTTTGTCACTTTTGCACTACATAATTCAATCAATTCCTTTCCATTTCCAACAAGGAATAGGGGATCAACTTAACATTCCTAATTCATTCAGAATTCAATCTACCATCTTCATGTGGAGAGATTGAATCTAGTGAATTATCTTCTCCTCTTCCTAATGTAACATGATGAAAAGTGCTTGAATAGTAATCAATAGCGAAACTCTCATCTCTCTTTGAGGGAAAGGGTAGTTTCCTTCTTGATCTATCATTCACCATTTTTCCACCATTACATTTTGGTGAACCCGACATCTTTCATGCTTTTCTTTGAACAAAATTGCATATTTTTCATTTACAAGTTTCCACTTTCTGTAAACTTAGTGGTTAAATCATCAAAACCCTAGTTTTTCAATTTAAAATTGAGCTTGTGATTTGTAAAACTTGCTTGTGGTTATCTTAGATCTGAAAAATTGCTCTATTTGTCAAATTCAATTTTCTCTTTGTCTTGTTCAATTTGCAACTAAAATTTACAAAATTAAGAGGTTACTTGTTACCACCCTAATTTTCACAAATCATCTTGAACTTGTGAAAAAATTGGATTTCTATTTAATTTTCAGATTTCTGATTGTTCTCAGATTTGTCTTCAATTCTACAATTCAAATTTTCAATTTTCCCCCTTTTTCCCAAAATTCAAATTTCAAAATTAAGTAGTTAAGTCATCAAACCCTAATTTTTAAAATTAATTGGATTTTGTGTAAATTTCAAATCAATTTCATTTACATTCAGATTTCTAAACATTTTTCAAGGTGTCCCTATCCATTAGGTTTGACCCTTTTCAAAATTAGAATTTTAATTCCTCTTTTTCTTCAAAACCCTAATAGGGTCCTATTTTCACATTTACACCTTCATTTCGCCTATCTAGAGATCATAAAATTCGCCAATTTTTGGGGGTTATCTTTAAAATCATCATAATATCCATCCTTGAAAATTTTAACAAAAGTTGGTCGGACCATGTGCGTTCCCGCCATGGTCCTCGACTTTTTTCTCAAAATTTCTAGAGAGTGTTATGACTGTATTTATTAGCCTAAATTCGGATGATTGACTGATTTTATTGATTTTTGATCCCTCTAGAATTGAAAATACCTCCAAAATTCAACATTTCAAATTTCAAGAAATTTTTTTAAATTAAGAGTTTAATAATTGTCTGCCCTAATTTTTTAAATTTCAATTTTAAAATTAAGTGGTGTTCCCTTGGCCCTAATTTTAAAATTCCAATTTCCTTTCATTTTTAGAAATTGTGTCATTTCCTTCCTCTAACAAAGTTCAAATTGTGTGATCATTATTTTCTTAAATTTTACATTAATCAATTTTGTAAGCTTTGTTTCACAATTCAAAATTCAAGTTTTCCCTCTAGTGCATGAGTTTTACCACTATTAGTCTTACCTATCCTATCCCCGTTAGAGGAAGCATTAGAATTAAGGTTTCCCAAGCTTTAATTACCGAGGAGATGGAGCCTTATTTGGGTGACTTCTTTAATGAGGATCATGCTAATTCTTCCCATCCTAATCATGTGCCTATTCACCCCATTGATGGATCCCATGATGAAGAAGAAGCTTTAACTAGGGTTTCTTTAGATCAACTTTCCACATTGGACAATCAATTTGATAACTTTCAATAATGGATGTCCCAAGAATACCCTAATAATGAAGCTCTTCCATTAATTGAAGGCCTTAAACGTATGCTTCAAAGTGATAAGAATGGAATTCATATATTGCATGTCATTGCACATATTGTTGATTCTAATGTCATGCCTATCAAGAGTTGTGTCGAAACCCTAGGTTACTCACAACCTTCAACACAAGTCAATTCTTCTATTCTTTTGACTACTCCTATGACTAGTATTCCTACTTTCACATCTAACATCATGGCTACTTCAACTCAAAATGTCATTCCTACAACAATTGGTCATGGGGGCAATCCCTCTTCTTCATTTAATCCTCCATCTTTACCTATGTCTTCCATGAGTATTCCTATTATTCCTCAACCAATAAATGTGACACAAAGGGGCAACTCCTTCAATAACTTTATTCCTCCTTTAAGTGTCTCTTTTCCTACCCAATCATCACCAATGCCTACTTATCATAATGTCCCACCATCTTATTCTCAGTCCATGCTTTCTTTCAATAACGTCACACCACCTTCTCAATCACCTATGTCTAACATCAATTCTTCTATTGAAATGACAATTGGCAATCTTGCTCAAACCGTGTCTTCCTTACAACAACAAATTGCTTCCATGAGTCAATCCAAGTTTAGTGTGCCCACCTTTGATGTTGTGAGACCACTTTCTCTTGATATTATTAAAGTTGTGCCACCTAAACATGTGGATATCCCTCAGTTGGAACTCTATAATAGAAAAGATGATCCTCTTGCACATGTCAAAACATTTCAAACCTTGAGTACTGATTTTGTTTATCATCAACGATTGTTTGCAAATTCTTTACAAGAATAGTAAGAGATAAGGCTTTACAATGGTATTGCTCTCCACCTTCTTATTCTATCACTTCCTTTCAACAACTAGCAAATGCTTTCATCCAACAATTTCAAAACAACATTGGTCCTAAAATCACTTTGACTGATTTAATGCATTGTAAACAAGGTGCTAAAGAAAAATTGACTGATTTCATTGGTAGATATAAGCATTTGTGCACTCAAATTTATTTTCATGTACCTGATAATGATATATCAAAGAATTTTCATTTCTAATTTACAAAAAGATATCAGGGAAAAGCTTCTTTTATCTGAGTTTACTTCCTTTCCGCAGTTGTGTGCAACACTCCACAATTATCAACTGGTTGTGAGTCAAATGGAGCAATCCACTCCTATGGCTCTCAGTGATAAGGAGGAGAGTGTTCAACAACTGTTTGCGAAGTTCAAATCAACAAAAGGCTTCATCAAGTTCAATGATCCAATAAAAAACAACCATGTGAATGCTACAACAAGTGTGCCTTCTATTTCTAAATTTTTCCAAAGAGAAAGACAATTTACTCCTTCGAATGAATCTTTACATAGTATTATGTCTTAGTTGTTACATAGAAATGTTATCAAACTTCCTCCTATCAAACAAATTGATCCTTCCAAACTTGCATCTCCTTATTTTGATAACAATTCCTTTTGTCAATTTCATCGTCAACTTGGTCATGATACTGAAAAATATTTTGCATTGAAAAATAAGATTCAAGATTTGATTGATAATAATACTATATTTGTGGCAGGTGTGAATGATAAAGGAAATAAATCAGTAGCTCTTCCTAATCAAAATCTTAATATTTTCACTGATCCCTTACCATCTCATACCTCTAATGTTATTGAGATTGTGCCTAATTCTCTCTCTTTTGAAGAATTCACCTCTATGGCTCCAAACTTGGTTAATATGGTAGAAACACAAGATATGCCTAAGGATCCTTGTATTACATTTGACCCTAGTGAGACCATTAGAGCACTTGATGGACCTTTATACATAGTGGCGAAGGTTGAGGATATCCCTTGTTGCGGTGCTTTGATTGATCCCTCTTGCATGGTTAATGTCATAACTGAAGAGTATCTTTTCACTTTACGAGTGCATAAACCAATATATGATGCTTCTAATGTGCTTATAAAGTTATTTAATGGCTTCTCTTGTCCCACAATTGGTTCTATCACCCTTCCTGTTGAAGTTCATACTAAATCCATGGATGTTGACTTTGTTATCATACCTTCTTCTGAGCAATTTTGTGTGAAGTTGGGCTTCCTTGGCTATCTTCCATGAAGGCTATTGCTTCTCCAATCCACAAGTGTCTTAAATTTCCTCACAATGGAAAAATCATAACCGTGAACCATAGCTTATTTCGTCCATCCAAAAGAAGCCCTGGTGTTCCTATTGATCTCTTTTGGCCTAAACAATTTCATTCTCTTCCATCAAGGAGCGATGCTCTTTTTCAATCTCATCAAAAATGGAAGAACAATATGATATTATCCTTAAGTCAACCTAGATCCCCAACACTTGACATCCCTATTATTCTTCAAGATGATGTTCTTCTCCTCACGGATAGAACTAATCTCCCTCCTAAGGAAGATTGTCCACCTACCCCTATGGATGTGACTTTACCTTCTCTTAAAAAGAACACCAATATTCTTCCTACAGTTAGACCTATACCTCCTCCTCATGATGGACCTGCTCTCCTTCCTACACCTAATATTCCTCCTTTCTATAGCACAGTTCCACCTCCTTCCTCTTATCGAGAGAAGAGCCCTGCTTCTCCTATTGTTCAACCAAAATACCTCAACCTAAACCTTTGACTATCAAGGAGAGAGACATTCCTACTTGTTCAAATGTTCCTCCTCCTTCCTAGCCTTCCACTAAGACTCGATGGAATCGTAGTGTGAGAGAACGCTGACGAAGATGCCGTGTTTGAGCTCATGAAGCTATTCATCAAAATATTCAATCTCCTCAGACTTTGACAATTGACATGATTCCCTTTTCTCTTAAGCAAGATGTTCAACCTACATCTCCAAATCATAAGTTGCATAAAACATGTGATGTTTTTACTCCTATTCGTGTTCTTGCTCCTCTTTTTCTAAACTTTGATGAAGAAATGGGTGAAAAATGGGTGAAAATGTTATTCATAATGGCAATACAACTCCTAATGCTTCTGACAGTGAGTATGAGTATGTTGATGTGGACAAGCATTTATCATATGAGTTTTCACAAACCCTAATCCTAGCTCCTAGAATCGAACAAAGTGACTTACAACATGAGCATAGTCCTTGTTTGGATCTTGTGATAGCTCCATCTGTTGTGCTCGATATTGCTCCTCTGGCATGTTTCTCGCCTTCCCGAAATAGTGATCAACAAGATTGAGAGGTGGATGTCATGCTAGATTAGCAATATTAGCACTACAGATCTTTCTCCCTCTCCTTTCTTTCTCTTTTGTGACCATTCTTCTATGTGTATCCATGTTCTTCTATTGTTCCCTTAATGTATACTTGGGGACGATGCAAAGCATTGAGATATTTTCTTGGTCTCTTTCATGTTGACTCAAAAGACATCCTCTCTTCCCTTTCTTCGAAGGTAGTGTCCTTCTTTGGGGAATGAAGATTATTATATGCATATACATACACAATATACATGAGTTCTCATACAACATACTGATCTCGAGGAAAGCGACACTACCTTGTGTTTTGTGTTCATTATCCTTGGGTTTATACCTCGATTGAGGGCTAAATCCTTGCGATAACGTGCTCCCTCTCTTCTCTCTCTCTTGGGTGTATCCCACCTTAAAGAAATTGCTCCCAATAAGGCGTGTGTGATCACTTTAACGTGGAAGCATACACTCCACTCATACTTTCCTTCTTGTGATACTTAAAATTACTTAATGAACTTTGTTTTGCTTTGTAATCTTTAGTATCCTTGCTTTCATTACTCATAGTGAAGTGAACTTTGCTACTTGCAGTCATGGTTCTCCCCTTCTCGATCTTCCCTTTTACTTTGTTAATCGAAGTCATAAGATCCCAAGTCCATTGGGGGCTTGGCACATTTTGCCTCCTTGACGTGGTAAAAGTCTTTCAATCTTGTTTCCTTGTACTTTATTGACAATATTGGTATATGCTTATACTCCCGCTAAAGTGGGGGCTAAATGTAGTGTCATAAAATTGTGACCCTAGAAATTTTTGACTGCATTAGGGTCCTCACGCACGTGAGTTCAAATCCTCTAGCTTGATCGGAGATCAAAGATTGCTTAGCTTGCAGAAACAACTTCTTCCTTGGCCTCTACATCACCTCGTTTGCACTCTGCCCTAGAGAAAGGGGTAGGACAGGGGCATGGCACCACTGTCCCCCCTTGGACAGGGGTGTGGTGCCCATATCCTCCCAGGATAGGGGTGTGGCGCCCTTGTCCCTACCCTATTTTAGGGTAGGACCCTTCCTAGGGTTGCATTGTTGGTTGTGCATCGGGCGGGAAACTCCCCCGATGTCGGCTCGTGACGAAAATAAGATCTACTAAGATGTATTTAAGGGGGCATTTGTCCTCTCATTTTGATAAGTTGGATAGGTCGAAGTTGGAGATATTCAAGTTGCATAATCGATCAAGCATTCAAGCATTCTTTTCCAGCATTGAGGATTCTCAAGTCTTCCTTCAAGGCTAGGTGTTGTATTAAACTCAAGGATTCAATCATTGAAGAGGAGACTGATTTCAACATTCAATTCCACACAAGCATTTCTATCACCATTGCTACTACAACCTCCCTTGAGGTGATTTACAATTCAGTCTTTCATTTACAACTATTTGCAAGTACTTTCTTTCATTACTTGGTTAATTCCAAAACTGGGGTTTGACCTAAAGGCAAACCCCTAATCCCAACCCATTTTCCTCTCTTTTCTATGTGTAGGTTGCAGGTGCGCAACTGTACTTTCAGATTCAGGCTTCATTTGCAGAGGCGGAAAAACCCTTTTCGTTTCACAGATTTTTCGGAGGACTATGTACATTCCTACTACAGTTTGGGCAAATTTTCCTCAAATTTGCAGGGCAACTTCATCTCGACATATTACTACCAGATCCAGGTGCACACATTCATCCCATATTCCGATCTCAAGTTATAATCAATTCTTTGTCAATTTTGCACTACACAATTCAATCAATTCCTTTCCATTTCCAACAAGGAAGAGGGGATCAACTTAACATTCCCAATTCATTCGGAATTCAATCTACCATCTTCATTTGGAGAGATCGAATCTAGTGAATTATCCTCTCCTCTTCCTAATGTAACATGGTGAAAAGTGCTTGAATGGTAATCAATAGCAAAACTCTCATCTCTCTTTGAGGGAAATGGTATTTTCCTTTTTGATCTATCATTCACCATTTTTCCACCATTATAGGTACAAAGCCAACTTTGTTGCCAATGTCCTCCCTGCGTGTGCTAAAATGGGAGCTTTGGAATGGAATATGGACATACCTCATTGAATGATGGTAGGGAGTTTTTTACGCTCT
Source organism: Cryptomeria japonica (assembly GCF_030272615.1). Lineage (NCBI taxonomy): Eukaryota > Viridiplantae > Streptophyta > Pinopsida > Cupressales > Cupressaceae > Cryptomeria > Cryptomeria japonica. The sequence goes on along the minus strand of NC_081406.1, from coordinate 661,884,913 downwards.
GGTAGACATACGTGCAAAATGTGGGATCATAGACAATGCCCAAGATCAAAGGTGGTTCTTCAAAAATCTATGCAAATCATCTCAAAGCAAATCAAAACTTTGCTTTTTCACGATGTGTGTGGGTGATGGATAGTTTGCTTCTTTCTGTAGTAGTGGGTGATGGACATTTTTCTTCCTTCCGTAGCAGCTTTGCTATCTATCGTGGAAAATATTGACTCTCATAGGAACCCTCTATGCCAAGATAGAAAAAATGAAGCTCTTCCTCTCATGACTCATTGCTCACTTAATTTTTGACCTTTGCCCATTATTTCACACTCCTTTGTATATTCCCCTTGATTTCTTTGTCTTCTCTAGCCAAAACACCTCACAATATTATTGGTTTTCCTCCTACATTGTTGACTACTTGTTGTCTTTTCTTACTTCGTTCCTTCCTTCTTCCTTTTTTCCCTTGCTACACAACTGTATTTGTCTTATGTCTTCTTTTTGTGTTTTTTCCCCTTTTCCCCGCCCTCCTCTATTCTTGCAGCATTTTCTTGTTGTTTACCAGCTCACTCTCATGCTGAATTTGGCCTATCACCTCCACACCACAACACACAAAGTCCTCTCCCACCTGCACACTCTACATTTGTTGTTCACATTTTGATTTCACCAAAAAATCTGACCTTTCACATTCTATGCAGTATAAGTCCATTCCTTGTTTTTTGGCATATTATCTTCTCTCCAAAGTTTCCTATGTCTTTCTATCTTCCTTCCGATTTCAACATAGCTACTCTCTCTTTGTTTTTGGCACTGAAGTTTGATTTGATAGGGTCTTTTATCTTTGAATAATGTTTGGGAGCTCTTTTCCAAATTCACAATATATAAATTTAGGAATTTATTTATTTTATTTACAACCTTCCCAACAACACCTTTTGGACTTTTCAAAAATGAAATCTTTGATATTGAGCAACATCACATTGGCCAGTAAAACTTAAAAATAAACTTGTCAAAATTCCATTATTTCCATCCATGTAATATCAAAATAAAAGCTTTAAAGTGATGAAAACCAAAACCACTAAATTATGCAAGGAACAAAAAAATTGTTTTGGGTGATATAGATTGCACATTCGTCCGAATGCTCTAGCATCACCATTTCACTAAATTTGAATTCACATGTCAAAGAAATTGCAAAGAGAAAAGAGCATCGTCCTTCCTCCAAAATAAAATTCACTTGTTTTCACAAACTATTTAGGCTAAAACTTATTACTTTTGAGTCAATGATTAAGTCATAATTAATTTCTTTGCTTATTTTTGCAGGCAAGCAACTTGCAAAAGACTACAGAACATAGTACCCTAATAAGGTAAATTAAATGTTTCGACGGTTACTTAAAGTGGGTGTAATTACATACAATATCTCTAAAAGTTTGACATTACAAATTAATATTTTCTCTATTTTGATAGTCAACAATAATAGAATGATATTGGCATGTATAAAGCCAAATTTTATAACCTTCACTAACATTATCCACTATAGACATGCTTCCAAATAATGGAAGGATTGGTCGGACACGTGGGATTGGGCTCTTCCTTTGGTAGGCTCATGCAATTAAGCTCATCAGTAGTAGCCACATGGAACCACACTATGAGAACAAATTCCTACTTTTAAAATACGAAATAAAAATAGATTACTAGAATTTCCAAAACAAAAATATATAATATTGAAAATTTTTAAAGACACACTAGCAAAATTGGGCTTTTTAATAAGTTGAAAGATTATAAAATTCAAAATTATGTTTCTAAATACAGTTGACTATCAAGTTTGAAATTTATTCTAAAATTCATGAAAATGGAAAATGTGATAATTAAAATGATAATTTTAGTACCTTTTTAAGTGATGGCCAAAATTTTTAGAGGGCCTTCTCTATAAAAATTGAAGATATTTATGCGTTTTAGCTTGGCTTAACACACATCTAAATATGCCTATTTATTTTTGGTGTACTAGGTGTTTGTATTTTATATTTCATTTGGCTTTCTTTTAAACCAGGTTCATTTCCTCGTGCATTTGGACCAATAACACTTGAGGACTCAAGGGTAAGAAAATGGAAATAGAAATGGATCCCTTTATAGTCACGAGTATTGTATAATTTATTCTTTAGTCTACAGATGGATTATGGTAATATGAGACTACACGGGCAAAAGCATGAAGTTGTGTCGCACTTAGGGCTAACTAGGGGTAGTCCAATTGACTCCCAACCAGTCATGTGGCGCCTCGTGTCGTTGCCGTGGCACCAAGAGTTCGACCAAACTGAGTTCGGCCATACTATTGGCTATATTATCCCTTTTTTGTGAGCGCTTGAGCTTATAATTTTTTTAAAAAAATCAAAATAGTTTGGCTGAGCTCAGTTCAACCAGACTAAGTTGGGCCAGACTCACTTATGTGGCATGTGATGTGGTAGCCAAATCACCTATTTTATCTATATTTCTAAAACTTTTCACTTTTGCTCAATTTTTGTTTAGGCAGAATATTTTTTTACAAAAATTAAAAAAAACCCTTTTGTAGAGCTCGAAATCACGAATCTAAACATGTCATTTTTTTAGTATTTTGATTAATTTTAATATTTTTTATTAATTAAACATTGTGATTAGGTTTTTTAGGTTAAATGATTAGAAATTAAAAAATATCAAATGATATTAAAAAAATTTAAAAAATATATTTTTCACTAGTTGAGAGAATCTTCTCCAAAAGGGTATAACTTTCTTTTTGATAATCATAAATTTAGTGGACAAAAGGTGACGCCGAATGAAAACTACCAAATTCAACTATGTAGAACTTTAAAATATTATTACGAGAAAAATAGACATCAATTTTTTTAATTTTTTAACATTGCATATATATGTCCTCTATTTGGAAAATTAAAATCAGTAAAAATTAAGTTCATTTTCATTTTGTTTGGTGACGCTAACTAGAACCCCTAATTTTCAATATTTTTGCAATAATTAAAAATCTGTCTTTGAGTATATTAAACAAATATAAAAAATAATAGACATAAATTTCATTAATATTTCTATATTTGATCAGTTTACATCATTTTGAAATTCAATTTAGAAATGTCACTTTTATGCGGTTGAAATTAAACTGTTTTAGTTGTGTTGGACACTTTATAAAAGTGTGACACGACATTGTGCTTTTACCCACCCCATACTCCATATATGAATACATAGACGAGAAGCTACTTGAAATACATGTACATGATTCAATGAATAAGGTTCTAAATAGTGCTAAAACTCATATCATTTGTTGCTATGTCTAATTCACAAGTGATTACAATATAGAGATCAAGGTTTTCAAACATAGTTATTCTTTCTAATTTATTCTTATTTGTTAGATTTCTTTAAGTGAATATCAAGGACACATGGGCGTGTGATTGCAATAGTAACTAGTATATCTATATTTAAAAAATATATGTAAAATATGCCGAAGATATCTTATAATAGAAGAGAATCATGTGCAAAATAAATGTTCTTCTAAAATACTAAACATCAAGAATGCAAATCCATTAAAGTCCATGCAAAAAATCATGTGTAAAATAAATGTTCTTCTAAAATACTAAACATCAAGAATACAAATCCATTAAAGTCCATGCGAAAAGCTATGAATCTAGCTAGAAACAAGTGGCGAGGGTTCTATTTTATTTGGACTAATAAAATAACACCTACACAACAACTTAAACATGACATATTTCATGCATTTACCCATCATTTGCATGTCAAATTGTTTCAAAAATGGATTTTTGTTTACGGACATTTTGATTTCACTATAGATGCCTCTCGACATAAAAATTATCCAATTAAAACACACTTAATAATATTATTTTTAATTATGTATTTTACCTTTTTCTAGCAGGGGTGGGTGGGAGGACAATATGGGCTAGTGGGAGACAATAATAGTTTAATAGGCCAATAATGCTTGCAATCTTAGCTAGATTCTATACATCTATGTTAAGATATAACACCAGTATGGCCTTCATCAACATGACTCACAATTCTAGAAAACAAATTCTTAACCCATCATGCTTGGACATCTTTTGAACTTGTCATGGCATCACATTAGAACCCAAAGTATGTCATCTAAAATTATCTCCAATCAAAATAATAAAATTATGTGTAACCTAATGATCCTTGTTGACTTGCTGAATGACTTTACATATCTTTAAAATTTTGACAGAAACCTCATTTGATATCTACCCTATCATCTATTTCATATCTAGAAAACAAATTCTCAACCTTTGAATGACAAACCCATACTCCAAGTTCCCACAATACACATGCTTCATCTTTGGCACTCCCTATCTTCCTAGAGAAACACTCAATAGGCATTCCTTACAAACAAAGAACAATTTTTGCCTATTTTTGTTTTGTTGCACAAACAATTCATAGCAATGGTAACAAAGCTTGAGAAATGAGTATTCCTAACAAGGATTATGTAATATTCCTATGGTCAAATGATTGAAATGTTGAAAAGATTTATGTTGTGTCATGTGGTTTGTGAATTTTGATACATTGTGACGAAAGTTGGATTGCATCTTTATGCAAACCAAGCATCTTTATGAACTTGAATATTGTATGGCAAGTTGTTGATTTTTTAGGTATAGATGAATCATGGTATTAGATTTTTGTTTCTCTTGAACTAGCTTGGTTGGACTCATGGTATTTATCAATTAAATTGAATTAGTATTAAGAACTAAGTTTCTTTTTGAATGAAGAACATGCCTTCATTTAAGTAAAAAAATTATATGATTTTGTTTTCATATATTGACTTTGTAGAGAGAGGACAAACCATCTCCATGAAGTTTTTTTTATTTTTACACTACTGATTTTTTTTTAGTATATTTGTATATTTACCTAAAGCTCTTTATATTGTATTGTTTCACGACTAAAAAAAGTATAACAATAAATGTACGTCCAAGGTTGTTTCTATCCGAGCAAGTAAATTCTAGCTACTTGAATGAAATCCATTCTTTAAGTTGCATGTTATATTTCTTTCTTGTTTTTACACATTGATAAGACTAGAGACAAAGGTTCTCAAACTTCATACAAGAAAGATTCATGCTTGTAGATCTATCGAACAAAACTCCATCACAATGTAGATTTTAATCTTTGATACATCTGTTCATATGCAAAATTTTCAGTCTAAATTAATGTCTTATATACACAAATTGAATTGTAATTTCTACTGTATTAACTTTAAAATGTTTTTCTATAGGGTTATCCTTGCACTCTTATGGGACAAGTGCTAGTTTAGTATGCACCCGTGAATGCCGAATACCCGCCGTCATCGGGGTTCATTTTCACCATCATATATAGTTAGACTAATACAGCCGTGCGAAGGACCTATATTTACTAATTAACAAGCCGCATTTCTTTCATTCTTCATATTTTCAGAGTTTTGAAAGAGCGTTTCTCTGCTTAAGCGCAATACTTTGACTGCCATGGCGGACGAAGATTACAATGATTACGAGGCAGCAGATGTTGGGTAAGAAATATGTCATGCTTAGAATGTCTGACGAACTTACAATTTTTTTTTAGGTTTTCTCTGTAGGAAGGCATAATATTTTTTTTTAATTCAAGATCATGGGATGGTTTTATGAGTGTTGGAACATAACTCTTAAGTGGGGTTAGATGTGTTCCTTTGCATTTTAAGGTTGTGCAACACTGGTAGAACGATGGTCTTATATTTGCATGGCACAGTCAGCTTGCTGGCTTGCCTTGCATATGTCTTAATTGACAATTCGTCACAAATTCACCTAAACCCAATTTCACAAATGGCTCATTTCTGTAAGTTATCCACTGTAAAACATTATCTTTCACACTAAAATTTCCATAAAAATGGTTTTGTAATAGCAGGGGTTTCTTTGGTTATAATGTCTCACAGATATCCTACGAGGTTTTTGACTTTTGAGAGTATAGGAGTGGGGAATGTTTTCCAATTTTGAAGAACATAGCATTGTTAATTTATTTACGAGGTTGTAGGAACAATTATTTCTCGGTGGAGTCTTTTGTTTTCAGTTTTCAGCTCTTAGCAGGGTCGCGAAAGGAAGATTCCCCTGGGTTAAGCTTTTTTGAATTGTTTTCAGAACATTTCTTGTAGACTCTATAAATATTCTATAGTTTTCTCTGTCTTCTTGGAAATGCAAACTTTTGTGCATAATTCTGTAGGAAATAATATCAGAGTTTTTCTTGTGTATATACCCTAAATTAAATTCTGCATTTACAACACCTATTCATGCTATGCGCTCTAAATAAAATTAGTCTGCGTACCTTGATTTTTGGGTTTGAAGGTCTGCATGCAGAATTTTTTAAGAAAAAAAAAAAGTTTTCTGAGGCATTTTGTCTAGCTTCATTCCCGTATTTGGCTCCTCCATGTAAGTTAAGCACTGTATGTTGCTTCTTCAAGGCCTTGATTTATGGTTCTGGGTTTTTGACTGTTTACAGATATGAAGAAGAGCCTGTTGAGCCTGAAATTGAGGTATGCTAGTGGTTTTTATTATGTCTCATTATCAATACTATTTTGTAAATTACTTTGCAATGAATTATTGCTACTGGCCTTTAGGTTCTATTTATCAGCCTAAGTGTTTTTTAAGCCATTTATCACCTCAAGTGTTTTGAGGGTCAGCTTGATTCCGAGCAATTATGTTTCCTTTAGGAGGAGGTTGGAGCAGAGGAAGATGTAAATGATGTCCCTGTGGACACTTTAGGAGGAGCTGATAAAGAACCTGCAGGGGACGATCGGCCCAGTGGCAAACCTCGGAAAACATCAAAGTACATGACTAAATATGAACGTGCTAGAATACTCGGCACTCGAGCTTTGCAAATAAGGTATGTTGGCATTCTGCTTTATTTAGGAAATGAATTGCATGCTACAATCCAAAGTTTATTTTTAAGGTGCCTCATCACAGAGTATGTTGGAAATCTACATGTCGAATGGTAAAACAAACTTGTATATTATAAGCTGCTAAATATGATTATAGAAGTCCATTACAATTTTTCCAATTCTGCAATCACAGAAGTTAGAACCATGAGTATGTTTTGTGGCTCTGGCTTTTTTATTTAATTTTGTCAATGACGACCTTTGAATCAAGGTTAAAGTTTAGGACTGATCAATTTTCTAGGATAATTGGGACATTTGCTTTTATTGTTCAAGCTTTTTTATATTTGTTTTTGATTTAATGTTATGTTGTGGCAGTATGAATGCACCTGTCATGGTTGAGCTTGAAGGAGAGACTGATCCACTGGAGGTAATGTCGTGCAACCTTGTGTTTTTCTTTTGAAATGGTTTTATGGTTAACATTTGTTGGAGTTATCATTAAAGGAACGCATTGATACCATGATAGAAGAGCATTTGGCTTGATCTATTGCTTATAGTTATTTCCTATACATGTCTGTGATAATTTTTCACATTGAATTCGAAATATATTTTTAATACATCCTAATGCTACTTGCGAATAATGACTTTACTGTTTGTGCTATATGTTCTTTTGCTTGGACAATGCACATCATGTATGTATTACTTATTTTTTAATATATTTTTGCATTATAATTATTTTAACAAAGTCTTAATATATGCTGGTTTTTCTTGTTGGATCAAGATTGCAATGAAAGAATTACGTGAGCGTAAGATTCCTTTTACAATCCGACGATATTTGCCTGATGGAAGGTGAGATCATTGTTAAATGTTTCTAGTCACAAGTGTTGATATTAATATATACTTTGGTGATGTGATCATATATTCTGTGATTCTTATGATATTTTGATATACTTCGTTGCAAGTGATCAAATGTCTTGTGATTCCTATGATAACTATAGAGATGTACTTTTGTAGATTATACACTATTAGAAATTTGAATGATTGGACTTGGTTAGAAGAGGAAGATATAATCTGTTGGGGAAATGAGAGTTACCTTGTGTTATTCTTAATAAATTATTTATTTGACTTAATGATTCACCAAAATGCCTAATGCATGAGTATTATTACTATAAAGTATAAAGTATACACAAAATGAGATGTGAAGTGTCTGCTGCCAATCTTCAGTTGTAATGTCAAACAATTGTTATAACCTCACTAGCAGTGGGACATTTAACATGAATAGACCTGTCTGTTACAGTACCCATTACATGTAGTTAGTGGCTAGTGGTTATATTTGATAGGTGGCCCTTCCTGTACATTAATTGTTTTTGCCACAGAAATCCATCCATTGTTACCTTTAAATTGCTGAAACATTTCATAGTTAAAAGAATAAAATATCAAAGAATAAATATATATTTTTTTATCATTTTGAGTTTGACTATATTTCCATTTTTTGGACTGTATTGTATGGCAAAAAAGTGCAAAATTGGTCACACAGCCATCAAGATAACTCCTGCCTGCAGTATTCATCAACTTAAGTAGCAGTATTCATCAACTTAAGTAGTATTATTTCTTATTTGTTTGGTGATTATATAAAGGTAAAAGCAATGGTAGCTTTATAGGTCAATGCCAAGCGAGAGGCCAAATTGGTGGATTGAGCCTTCCTTGTGGAATAGAGGGAAGTGTTTTCCCTTATATAATATATGTGTCCAACGAGGTGTCCCACTCAGAATTGAATGTGTGTTCTATGGGATTTCTCACTTCTCCATTATTGGACCCGCAGACTGTACAATTCTAACAAGCTCCACATGTTTTTTTAAATATAGTATTGGGGGTCTTTTAATGGGGTCCCAGCTCAACCATACCATAAAAGCTTATACAATATAAAATAACACTACTTTGACTACAGAACACAAAACATATAATGAAATTCCATATGAGCACCCTGCATATCATACTACTACCTACAGCCTCCATAGACAGAAAACAAAACACTTACAGGGCGCAGCCCAGCTACCAAAACAGGAAGACAAGCATAAGATAGACCTTGGACTACAAGCAGCATGAAAAAACACAATATACCCCAGACATATGTCAAAACCTAATCAGAATGACTGCCAAGAGGAGCTGCCTTCCAACTTTCTGCAACATATTCGTACACCCCATTACTAGGCACCAAAACCACCTCCATTAAAGTTGCAGAAACACCTAATGCAGGGACAGCCCCATGCTCCTGGATGTCATTGATAAACAATGACCTCTGAACTGCCTGAGTCAGTAGGCCATTTTCCAACAATGGCATCACAGAGCCACTGGACAACTCTAAACTCCAAAGTCCACATTGTTAAATGCAATTGCCATATGCTGCATAGCCATTTGCAGGTCCTGACAGAACTCTGATATTTTATAATCCATCCCCAATTCATGCACATCCTGATGCAACTGTAAAACAGTCACTTCCATCTTGATACTGGGAAATTGATGCCTTACCTGGCTTGGCACATAATATGAGCCTCCAGAGAAAAGTTCACTTCCTGCCACTCTATCTCCTTTGATTTTGACCGATAGAACTAGGATGGAAGTTCTAGTCTCTACATTCAAGCAGCCTTAGCCAGCCTCTCCTTAAAATTTTCAAGAATCATAAATGAGCCCTAAAACCCCCGGAATTAGCTTGATCTTACTTGACTGAGACAGCTTTTACCAGCTGCACATTGACCTCTTCTTCACAGTGGAAAATCTTTTTCAACCTATGATCCATGATTGGACCTTGTTGGGTTGGCCCTTGATTGATCTTCTTTCACCATTTCAAATAAATATACAAGGCTGCCTTGCAACAGAAAGCCAATACCTAATACTCAACCCAGAGACAAAGCTCCAGCCACCCAAGCCATATACTATAATGACACCTCCCAACATTATTAACAATCTAATCTCATAAAGGTTCCCATGCACCATCTCGTGCAATACTCTTTCAAATAAATAAGAAAGTCTCAAGCCTTGCAATCTCATTATAAACCATGACTATCAAGCACATAAGGCTGTAATGCCAACATTCCTTATCAATGATGGCATCTAAATTTACCCAATCGTTAATATACTTGCTTTTGATTAGAGAAAAATCTTGAAACAGTGCCCCTTGATTTGTCAAGAAGTTGGTGACCTGATTTTGGTTCCTATAGCAATGAGAGATTGAGAAAAGGAGAATTTTGAGCTTCACTCTCTGACTTCTAGATTTGCATTCAGTTAACAATATGGACAGGAATCTATAAGCACTGCATTAATCACTATCTGCGAATCCCCTTCCACTTTGCTACTAGGAAAACCTGTCACATAAGTGGGGCCTTGAGACCAGCAAGCATTGCCATCCATTCCGCATAATTATTCATTTGCTCTCCTAAGATAATGGATCTTCCTATGATGAAACCACTTTTTCTGTCCTGCAACACACACCCCCCACCTGGTCTACTAAAATTCCCCTTTGAAGCCCCATCAAAATTCAGCTTCAACCCCTGGCTTGGTTGGACCCTGACTGTTAACTTCCTTTCTAAACTTAACTTTACTTATAGACCCTTGAATGGAAATATTGCTTCACATGTTTGGTACCCTGTAATCTGCACATTCCTAACAATTTTCACAGAATTAACAAAGTGGCAACTTCAAACTGTGGCACAGCTTAAGTTGGTAGGTAACAATGGGTCCATGATCTGCTTTAGTTAGTATGGTACCACAATTGCCACTTTAGGTTGACAGGTAAAAATTATTAACTAAATAGAATTTTGGTATGTTAATAAAACCATAGTTGAAAAACTTGGACTCGCCACGGACTCGGCAAACCAAAAATTCGGGCTCGGACTCGGACTCGGACTCGTGAAAGACTCGTGAAAGACTCGGCAAGGACTCGGCAAAAAAAAAAAACCGTAGTTTTACAAAAAAACATAAAGAAATTGATGCATTTAGAGAACATAAGAGCCATAATTGAAACACTACACATGTCACATACTCATAGTTTCAAACTTTCAACTCTAAAATATATAATACCAAGATTTCTTCAATGCTAATTATGCTTTTATATGGAGCCTAATCAGACTCAGAGGTTAAATTTTCCCTACTTCCATCAGCGCAATTTCCCCCTATATTTTTCGACGGGGTTTTGGGGGCAGCGCCCCCAAGTTGGGGTCAAGGGGCATCGCCGAAGGATCCTGAAATTTGACTAAGTCTGGAAAATTGAAGAATCCTCCAAAAACTAGATTTTGCATTATAACTCCTGGAGGTCCGAAACCACTCTCAAACATCCTGACAGTATATATGGAATATAACTTAAAGTTATATTCCATATATGAATCCTGACGGAGAGACCAGATTTTTTCACATGTTAAACTCAATTTTAAAGCTTGCATGACTTTTTTTTCTGGGTTGCGCGAGTCCATCTGAAAGACTCGCGAGTCCTTCAGATGGACTCGTGGCTCCCATGGACTCGCGAGTCTGTGGCGAGTCCACGAGTTTTAAAACTATGAATAAAACGTTATAAATCTCCGTTCTTTTTCATTGTATCATTTTTTGTTAAACAAACTTATAATTTTTGGAGATTGTAGACACTACATAGGACAGAAGGGCATTACTTTTATTGAATTAGTGATTATAAGAGGAATGATATAGGGTACTAAGGCAGTCATATTAGTTTATGGCACACATGACTGTTCAAAGCATGGTGAACATAGTAGTTGCTTGGAAAAACAGTCCAATAAAATTGCAAATTGTACCAAATTACTACAGTGGTCACTCTGTCGGTAATTTTTTTAAGCTCCAAGTAAGTATCCAAATCTCACCTTAATATGAAGGGGGCTCTCAAAATGCATAAGGTCATATTTTAACTCTTAATTTCACTTTTTATGATCTGAGCTGCAAGTGCTTAGAATTATTATGTAAAGGTGGATTTCTAAGATTATAAAGGAAAGGCTTCTGATGATGGGGGAGTGGTTGAAATGTTTCTGACACTTAGCCTTCATCACCCTAATTTAATGAATATCGTTGGATACTGTGCAAATGGGGACCATAGTGTTTGGTATACAAGTATATGACATTTGAAACACTAAGAAACCATCTCCACCATTTTTCACAAGATAACGAACCATAGGACTGTCAGCACAAGGATGAAAATAGCAGCAGTGGAAAAGGGTAAAAATAGTTTGCATGATGAAGTCAATTCACGTGTCATTTATCAACGTGTAGAAATCCAATAGTTTGCTGCATGAAAACTTTCAAACTAAGTTTAAAACAGCCAAACGTGAGCGTTGGAGATAAGAAGCTTTGTACATGTGATGGAAAATCAAATTTATAGATATTCAATGCCAAGTTATGTTATGAATTATTACATATGTTTAAATATACTTATAGTTTAATGTTAGGTTAGTTTGTTGGCTTATTGATTGGTTATAGAAAATTGTATTAAAATGTTTGCAATGAATACCATTGAATATAAATATTCTGATTGTGTACAAATTGCTCCATCATTTAGTGTGAGAGCAAGGCATAAGACTGGTGATAGTTGTTTAATTATTTGGTGTGATTTTTATGCTAGTAATTAATTTCTATATTACTGGTTCTGGTACAGATCTTGGTTCCGATTCATGGATCCCACATAATTTCTTTTGGGGCTGGGTACGATTTGTGTTTGTCTGTACAAAAAAATTGTAAAACTCATATATAGTTGCAGACTAAAAACATGAATTAAGTTTAGAATACAACATGGCATGATATAATCACCAAAACCACCATAAACTCTAGTGTAATTTAAAACATAAATGATAAATACTATAAAATATTCATGGTTCAAACTTAAAGTTTAAAATCAAAATAATAATATCAAGTTTAACAATTGATTCTCAGCGTCATAAGGATTTTCTAAATCATCAACACGAACATTATTATTGATATTAGATGATGTAGGAACATATGAAGAACCACAAGTAGAATCGCTGCCACTCGACTAAAAGTGTGCTCACTTTCAAACTCAACTGTAACATGTTGGAAACTGGAAGCATCCAAGTCAGTTTGATTTGGCTCCATATCCCACAAGTTTTCCATTTGTGAGAGGTGATCCATTTGCCTATTATCTTTGCCTGAGATTTTCCCAGCTTCAAGAAATTAGGCCAGCAAGATAGTCATTTGTGATTTTGTTGTATCTTGACTTCACAGAGATTACTATTTTGCTAAAAAGCTATGAATGTTGGTTTCAGGTGCCTTTTTGATGGTTGAAAGTCAAATAAAACATTTTGAAAATTACCTGTCGCTTTGAATCACCTAGAGATCACCTTGACACAGCTGGAATTAGTTGGTTTAGAGTGCCTTTTGGATGGTTGAAGTTCAAACAAAACTTTTTGAAAATTACGTCTGTCACTTTGAATCACCTAGAAATCACATCGACACAGCTGGAATTACCTAAGGTATGCATAGGCATAATTCCAAATGAATCCAGGTGAAAAAACTCCATCCTTTAGTCAAATCTATAGGCAAATCAAACCCCTTTCTGAAACCGAATCATACCTGGAATAGTCTAGGGTTTGGTTGATTTGGTAAATGAGTTTTTTAATGTTCAATTTTTTTGCCAAGTCTGAGTCAAATCTGGGTTTGATGAGTTTAGGTGAGTCGCAAATTTTTAAATTATGGTTGACACAATTTTTGATTGAGTTTGGAAGTCCATTCCCACAAAGAATTTCATTACCATTAAGGAACTTGCCAAATCTATCAAAGAGAACTATTGCACAGTTTTTGGTCCTCGGGATCATTTGGATTGCTTTGGCTAGGTGAACCAATCTAGCAGGAGGCTGGAGGACAACTTTTAGTCTTGAGCTTGCTACTAGCTCATAGAGTGGATCAATGGTCTAGTAGCAAACTTGGTTTTGAAGGTCTTTAGTAAGGTCCATATCAACTGAAGACTAGTGTTTCTTATTGACGAGGTAAGTCCCATTTAAGAAGTTTAATGAGGTAAAGTCCCATCTAAGTAGTAGTTCAGATTGTGAGGTAAAGTTTACATTGAGGAGCGATTCTTCAGGAATTTCCACTCTGAAGAACAATTGAGTTGATTTCTAGTTCCCATGTAGGGAGCAGTTCAATGAGCTTGTATACTGCTGTGGAAGTGTAGTGAGGTCATTCCTTTTACTACTAGTAAGAATGATGAATTGTGAGTGTGTTCTAGTTCACATATAATGTTGATTCACTCCTAGTATATAAACTATGTGTGAGAAGGGAGGAATGTTGGGAAATATTACATATGTTCTAATATATATAGTTCAATATTAAACTAGTTTGTTGGTTTCATTTTGCACGAGGAAGCCTATTTACTTGTCATATACCAGGGCTTGAAGGATCAATAAATCGCTTGACAAAAGCCTCTTTTGTACTAAATGAACAAAGTTTAAAATAGCCAAACATGAACATTGAAGATAGTAAGTTCCAAGTTTCTATATAATGAAAATATTAAATATACAGATATTCAATGTCAAGTTATTTATAATCAGGAGAGCCAAATTATGATTTCAGGACAACCAGGGTCAAAATGTAGTTGTTTGAGCACATTCATTGCCCAAGAGAGTTTTTACAAATGGTTTGCTCTAATGCTACAAGGGTGCCATCCAATAGGCTTTTGGAAAGAATTGCAACAAAAAGACATGAATAAATAGAACAATATCACAGATCTTCAATGGCTAGAGTATGCAAAGCAGCTATATGAGAGAGTGCAAGTTAAAGACAGACCTTTGATAATGAATTCAAGAGCTAAGCTCTTTTCTTCAAAAACATTAAAGTAAGGAATAAAAAAAACTTGCGATGGGTAAAGCTCAAGAAATAGATGGTCTATAGGCAGAATAATTAAAATAGGGTTTGGAAGCCCTCACACCTCATATTTAAAGAATATTCAATGGGGTCATTTGGAATGGGTTTCTGACAAACTGGATGACTAGTGTTGTCATCCCTTTGCTCAAAAGTGGCGACATCGACGACCCTTCAAATTACTGCACTATAGTGATCAATCCTCTTTTTGGTAACCTTTTTGGGAGCACGATAGAAAGACAAATCTGTATTTGGGCTGCAAATGAGGGAAAGAGGGCGAAAGGGCAAGCAGGCTTTAGGCCAAAGCATTCTACCATCGACCATTGCATTACACTTAAGCACTTGATTGAAAAGGTTTGGGATAAATAGGGAGGGGAGGTCTTTTTCTGCCTCGTTGACTTCAAGAAAGCTTTTGACAGGGTACCTAGAAGCAAATTGTGGAGTAGAATGGAAGAATTGGAAATTCCAAAGTGTAATGCCCCCAATTTTTTAGGCTCTCTAGCTAGCTTTAGTAGCTGACACTCTGGGTTCACGTCAGCTTGTTCAGATGAGTAATTTGATGTTTCCGATGAGCTTACTTGGTTTAGTGGAGTTATATGCTACTTTTTAAAGTGATTGCTGGCCTTTGGATTGGTCTCCAAGAATCTTGGAGAAGCCGTCTATTTTTAGTAAGTCGCCCGATCAGCCTCGTTTGCTATTATTCGTCATTAGGATCACTCTGGTGTGATCGAAACTTGAGTTTTGACAAGTATTCGCAAATTTGGTGCATTAATGAGTTATTTTAATTATTTTACTAAGGTTGCTTAATTTTAATTAAAATATTTAACTCCAACATTAGTGTTATAGCTTGTTGGAACCAAGGCGAAAAGTTTTAAATCTTGGGCATATATAACAGTGACCTAAAGTGTCAAAATATTATTATATTATTGAAAGGGTCATTTTCAGAGGAAAAAGGGAGTTTAAATTAATAAAGTGACTATTAAATTAAAGTACATTTATTTATAAGGTCACTTTATTTTAAAAGGTGCGTTTTATTAAATTAAGAGAGAAGTGATATTTTTAAAAGAAGTTATTTATCCCACATTCGCGGTGTCTTGGGAAATGTGCCCAATGAGAGTTATAAATGAAAGCATTAAATGCAGATTGGGACATATTGTAAATTGTATCTTGGAAGTTGTGTCTTGGGATTTGTATTTCTGGAATTGTTTCTGGAAATCTTTTGGCTCTTGAGGATGAAATTGCTCTTGGATAACATCTCCTACACCTGTGCAATACCAGATCTGGGAAATAAATAAACAAAATGCAGTGACTGAAAAGCATGGCAATGAATTTATGCTTCACAGTTTAAAGCCCAGCCAAGGGAGTCGCAGGGATTTAATTGGCTGGAAGAGGTTCGAATTAATGAATGGAAGGGCATTGTTATTTGTAGTATTGACTTTGTTTGCCCAGATAAGGATATTGCAGGCTACACACAAACTCAGCACTGAAGCTTAACTCCAGTCTGCATGTATTTGGAGAGGAAATACTTTCAATGCCATTCAGCATGTGACTCGGCCTATGCAATGGAATGCACATAAATAGTTGGCGGATTCTAAAATTTCCAGTTTGAAGTTTGTTATGGCAGGGTGTTTAAAATCTGGAAAGGGGGTTATCTTCAATGCCAAACAGCAATAGTTCGACCTGCACCTTGGAACCTTCAGCACATCTTGTTGCTGCTGCCGCTAACAGTATCAAGCCGCCACAGACCAAAAATTCCAGCCGTGTGTTATACTGAATCGTGTTCATTGTGTTAGTAACGAACTGCTGTGAAGTTCGCAGGAAGTTTGCAGGGTAAATAGAGGTCAATCTGAACACAGTGGGACAGCAAACAGCCAGCCTGGGCGTGTAGAGAGATGTTGTCGTCTTATTAAATGAAATCATTTTCTGATGAGCATACAAATCTGTGTTAACTCAAAAAGAAAGCCTATCTTATTAATCATAGTTATCAAAGTTAAATCACCTAAAGGATCATTTATTTACACATGTTTTTTGAGTTTGCTTCTCTAAGCAAAATTCTTTGAAGGACAACCAATTAAAAAATACAGTTAGTACAGAAGTTCAATCATTGTGTTATTACTTATTAGAGACATGTAAAAGCATGCATAAATATCATTTATCATAGAGTCGGATTAAAAAAACCTAAATATAATCTGAAAGAATCTCTATTTTAGTATTTTACTAAATGGCAGAAAGTATAGTTTTTTTTGCAATTTTCAATCAAGAATAAGGCCACAATTTATTGAAGGCTTATTGTAGAAGTGATTCAATAAATAGCGAGGTAGGCTCTCCAATACTGACTGACTCATTCTTCAAACCCTAAGTTGCCGGTACGGGTATGGGTACGTGGGTACGGTACGCTGGTACAGCAATTTTTTTAGGGGGGGCTGGGTACGTATGGGTATGTCCGTACAAAAAAAAGTGAAAATCATAAATATATATACATATATACAGTCTAATAAGTAGAAACAAAAATTAAATTTAGAATCCCACATATCATCCATATGCTAAACAAAACTTGGAACTATCATATATGATTCATATTGATATAACTATAAGTCTATAAGTCTATAACAAAATTACAAATTTACTATAAGTCTAATCTAATATGAAATATCCATTTGTCAAACTTTGAATGTTATGATAGATATCGAATTCATTGTTCACTGGCTCAACCGTTCAACAATAAAATAACACAACTAATAATCAGCAATAGCATCATATGGGTCACTAGGAAGATCAAGATCAACATCATCATTGACATTAGATGATGTAGGTAGAGTACTGGAACCACATGCAGCCTCACTGCCACTTGCACTAGCAGCACATTGGCTATCAGACTCCCCAGAAAGTAAAGATTGTGTGGCAGCTGAAAAATCCAAATCAGTTCGCTCTGGATCTACATCCCAAAACTTTGTGCTCCCATCCTTATACTCATTTTGTTTATGAGTAAGAAGGCTCAAGTTTGAATGCACATAAATGAGCTCTTCCGCCTTACTTGCTGCCAGTCGGTTGCGTTTCACTGAGTGGATAAAGGAGTATGTGCTCCAATTTCGCTCAGATGAAGAGGAACTAGCAACCTATTGAATAATTGACACAAAGTGAGAGGGTGACAATTATAAAATAGTAAAAAATCTAAATTTAGAGAGCAATAAAAATTAAGAAACTTGCGATAAAACCTTGATTGCAAGAGTTTGAAGGTTTGGTGATGTATGGCCATTGAGGTACCACCAAGCATGAGAATCCTTTTTATACTTGTCATGGAGAGCGGAAACACTTTGACCATTGGAGGCTACAAAATCAGCAAACTCACTTGTCATTAAATCCTCCATTTCAGAATTTGGGAAGAGTTTAGTAAGTGCTGTCCTACACCCTTCATTGACTTCTGAATCTCTATATGGTGGTACCCTTGATGGCTTAGCAAGCATTTCATCACTATAAAATTTGAGAGTCAATGCAAATGCAAGAAGATGTAGTGGGGTGGTCATTTTGTTCCACCGCTCAACACAAATTGATTGAACCTCTTTGAAGAAAGTTTCTTCAGGATCTTGCTCTTTTGCATTGATGATGGCTTTCATTTTCTCAATCATGGAGTCAATGCCATTATATACCTCTCCCAAACATGGGTGATCCATATCAGTATAACAGATCATACTCATGATGGGCTCAGTGAAACTCAAAAGATATTCCACTCGATCCCACCAAGTGTCATCTAGGATCGTGCGCTTTACATTTGCTGCCCTTTCAGTATTGGATTGCCTCCATAGGGACCAACTTTGACTAATTACCATGCTAGCAAGTGGCTGTCGCACCTTCACAAGTCGCCTCAAGATGATTGTGTTGGATGCAAATCGGGTCTCGGCAACCTATTCAAAAATTAAAAATAAAAATCAGAATACAAAGAAGACATGATAAAAAAATAAAAATTAAGTAACCATCAAAGTGAAATGTAGATTTTAAAAATTGAAGTGTTTCAATTACCTTTAGCAACTCCAACTGTGAAAATGATCTGAAAATGGCCTATAACATGCTATGGTTTGTGATGAACATTTGGATCTCTTCAGCCTCATCATAAATCTGTTTGATCCAATCTATTTTCCTGCCCATCTTTTGTAGGATGAGGTTGAGAGAGTGGACAGCACTAGGTGTCCAATATATGTCTTCAAACCGTGTCTCAAACAACATACCTGCAGCTCTACAATTCTTTTCATTGTCCGTTATTACTTGGACAACATTTTGAGCTCCCACATCTTGAATGCATTGTATAAGGATGTTAGCAATAAATTGTGCATCCTTCACCTGTCCCTCACAATCCACAACTTATTGTAAAATCGCCAAAATAAATAAGGGAATAGGCTCTCCAATGCTGACTGACACAATCTTCAAACCAAAGATGTGTATTGTAATTAAAAAATTTCCTTCTCTTCCTCTGGCAAGAAGTTTGTATCTTTTGCAGAACTGTTTTAGGCTTTACATTTCCTTGCAGTCACTTTTTGCCATTTCGGTTATTTGAGTTCACATCATGTGTTTCAATCCCTGTAACGAAGTACAATGTTTACCAATTGGAATATCAAATTGCGGGAAATTCACTTAATGATATACTATGAGTGGAGAAAACTGCTGTAGATATCTCAGTATGCTACTAACAAGTTAATTTTTAAGGTCTGCATTATTTGAACAAGCATACAAGAACAACTCTTATTTCCTATAGTCTCTACTTATGTAGGTAGGGAGGTACCAAACTGTGTTACTGGGGTTCAGGACATACTCTATCCTGACCTGTCCAGAATTTAAAGAAAGAATTTGGTCCTGTCAATGTGGTTTGGTCCCAAAAAATCAATTGGTTTGTTTGGCCAAAAAGCTATATTAAAGTGATAAGAATGTCTTTACTTTCCATTTTGTTGCATATCCTATTTACAGTTTGAATACAACCTTCACAGGACATAGCAACCTCAGTTAACTTTAGATGTAAACTTATAAAGCTAAAAAGACAGATATCATGCTCTAACTCAAATTCAGATTCTTCAAGTCTTTACCATGGAGATCTGCAATCACTTAGTTCCAAGCAAAGAAACGGGACTCGGACTCGGCTCGGACTCGGCAAGGCCAACTCGGACTCGGACTCGGGACTCGGCGTCAGACTCGGCTCCAGACTCGGCTGGACTCGGGATAGTGAAAAACTCAAGAAATTTAGAGATTTTTAAATATTTAAAACTTGTTTCAGACACCCTTTATTGAATACACCTTAAAGACACAATAACATCATCAAACTCGGCTCATTTGATTACATACACAAGTATACATCAATCACATAAGCATAAACGCAAATTGTAGCTGAAGAAAATAACAAACATAGATATATAAATATTGTCAAATGTATACAATATTACAAAACTCATGGAATAAAAAAACCATGTCATCATATGATCATCATCAAATGTTTCATACAAATACCAAAGGTAAATACAACTACAAGTCTATGGCTCAGAGGAGCCTACACCCTCCGGCCCCAGCCCCCTGCGAAGGCGTCTAAGGTAGGTCTTGGATGATTCGACTGCCATAGCCGCTCCTCGTGACACCATGCCATGCTCACCAACATCAGGAACATCCGTGTCACTATCTGCCTCTGAATCTCCTGTCTGTGCTCGTGCTCTCCGCTCCTCCTGCCATGGCTACAGTCTCAACCTCTATATCTACCTGGTCGATCCAATCAATGTCAGACTCGGAGGTTAAATTTTCTCTACTTCTATCGATGCAGTTTCCCCCATATTTTTCGACGGGGGTTTGGGGGCAGCGCCCCCAAGGTGGGGTCAAGGGGCAGCACCCTTTGCGCGCTCCCTGTCGCGATACAGGGCGAGGTCGAGGGGCAGCGCCCCGCGAGGCCAAAAAAACTTATTACAAGTCTGAATTAGGGTTTCTTTGAGAGTCTTCCTTAGGGCCTGGTTTTGCTCTTGTTGCTAATTGGGTCTTGCTTGGTGAGTGAGTATCATTCTTGAAGGTCCAAGCTAGGTCAAGTTGGTGAGTGATAAAGTCTGGAATGTCATCCTGATCTTCAAATGCCCTGAAATTTGGCTAAGTCTGGAATGTCCTGATCCTGAAATTTGACTAAGTCTGGAAAACTGAAGAATCCTCCAAAAACTAGATTTTGCAATATAACTCCTGGAGGCCCGAAACCACTCTCAAACATCCTGACAGTATATATGGAATATAACTTAAACTTATACTTAAATGTTATATTCCATAAAATAATCCTGACGAAGAGACCAAAATGTCAAATTTCGCCCTTCCAAAAAAACTTATTACTTTTTAAAAGAACTTTTTAAAATGTTTTTTTTTTTGTCATTTTATTAACCCAGCCAGTAGCCGAGTCTGGGGCTCAGGACTCGCCGAGTCTGGCGATTTTGAGCCAAAATCGCTAACTCGGCGAGTCTGGCGAGTTTACTCTCCAGACTCGGCCGAGTCCGAGTCCGAGCCCCTGGGACTCGTTTGGCCTGACTCGGACTCGGACTCGCCGAGTTTGGGCGATTTCGGGCGAGTCTCGTTTCTCTGGTTCCAAGTAAATAATCATGAACATAACTTGGAATGCCAGGCATAGCTGGAACCAGCTCATTCAAAGTTTTGAATTTTGAGTCCAGGCCAAAAGAATGAACAAATTCTTTGTTCCTGTTTGCATGGGCAACTTTTGGTTCACTATAGGCAGAGGTCATTAGTGGAAATACCAGCTTCCCTATCCCCAAAAACATAATTAATTGCATATAAGCTTGAATCCATCACATATAAGATATGCAGGTTCATGATTGTAAAGACCACTTTGTTCCTTCGAGCAAATAGCCAAGCAGATTTGCCACTTGACTGTTACAACCCAGATTTCTGTATTGTAATCTTATCTGAATTGGAGTTATACAACAAATTGAACTAATCGAAGGAAGCATCTTAACGATTGAATACTCACAGAATTGTGTAGTACATGTGGAATATTGTTTTTCTAGAAGAAACTGGATTATTCATATTTTAATTCAGAATGGTTATAAGATGGCACATCTTGATATAAAGTTTATAGATTATTTGACAATGTGTTTTGAACACGAGCCATCAAACATTTGTTGATTTTCTTTTGCCAGCTATGAAGATTGGGGTGTTGATGAGCTTATTGTTGAAGATTCATGGAAACGGCAAGTTGGTGGGGACTGAAATGTGTTTTGGATCTGGAAAGACAGTTAATGCAGAGTAATGGACAATTCATTGAGCAATTTTAGTCGTTGATTTTAATGTGACAAAGTTTTGTGCATTTATAACATCATTTGTAGTCAATATCTACTTTGTTAACTGTCAAGTTATTAGCACTGTAAATCCTATTACTATAATTTCGTGAAAATATCCCTGTAAATTTACGATGGCACTTGCATTTTTGTTTAGATTCACATTGAGCATAATAGTTTGCAGTAAAATCTATCCAGAGGAGACATACCTTGGTTTTTTGCTAATCAAATTTCATTACTATTTAGAGATGCTATGTCAATGATTGCATGCATAAACTGCTATTGACTGGCTACAATGTAGAAAATCATGTACTGTAAAATTGCAATAGGTTATATGTTGTCTAGTTGGTTATTAAAATTAGCATTGTGCGAGGAAAATTCTAAACACTAGAATAAATGGTAGTTTAATTGTTGCACTTATTTTCATTGCAGTGCAAAAATGCTAGATTTGTTGTTGTGTGAAATATGAAAGTAGTTTTATGTGCAAAAATATCAGCATTGGTACAAATTACATCTGAAGCACGTTTTTATTTTATACAATATATCTGTAAACTTTTCTGTGCTTCTGGAATGATGTTCACTTGACATCAATGTCATTTCTAATTATAATCTTTATAAAATTATAAGAATGCCACTTTCAAAATAATGATGCTATATGTATGCTATTAAATAATACAAGCTATGCTATAATGTATGATTTTAATACCAATTTTTAGTCGCTTCTCATTAAAAAATTGAAATGTTCCATGTTAAGTCGTTCATTCTTTCTGCTTTGTGTTGCATCTGCTAGTTTACATTTGTTCATCCGAGCATAGTTTTAGTTTGTTTATGCTTTGGGGTGGGGATTATATGCAATTGTATTCATCTCTACACTTGATCTTTGCCAAAAGGCCGAGAAAGGTATATAATTGTATTCCTCTTATAAAAATTCAACATTTAATAGATTTGCATGCCTAAATTTGAAGATGATAACTACGCAGAGCATTAAAGTTTGTTCTAGTTATAACTTTGCCTAATTTTATGTTGTGTCGGGATTTTGTTTTTGACTGGTGAAAGCTCCTTGGGCATATCTGTATCTTATCCGTCAAATTAATGCATTTTTTTCCGTTCTATCATTTTATTAACTGATATTATCTACTATTTGATGGTAAGGGTTACATTTGGTGAATGTATGTAAGTGATGATTATTGGTATTTAACTGCACAGTTTGGAGTCAGTTTTTATGGATTCTTAGTTCTTGTGAACCATCATTAATGAAGATAGATAGGAAACTATACATTTGAATCTCGAAGAATCATCACATGCGTGCCGTTTATCAGCAACAACAAAAAATTCCAATACAACATAAAGCTCAGCAAAATTGTAACGAATAAACTCTAGCGATAAAAGCAGATGTTATCTTTGAATGGTGCATACAAACCTACTAATCATGTATGTTAATTATAAATAAATAAATTGGCCTGCAAAGGTTGGTGATAGGCGCCACTCTATTTATTTATAAGCGAATGCATGAGTAGCAGATTTATATGCACTATTTGAAGATAACATCTCCTTATGGCACTAGAGTTACATAGGTTACAGTTTTTGCTGAACTCAGTTGTTTTTAGACTTCTTTTGTTGTTGATTGGTAAAAATCCATATGGGGTGAACTTTTGGTCAAATCCACACATCTGCTTTGTTTTCAGCTGTGCGTGCTACATAGTTTTTTAATTTCATCTGCTGGTTGATATTAATGGGTACGCCTAGTAATATTTGTAGTTCGTTTATGTTGCTGGATTGGTAATCGCATGTACTTGTTTATTATGGGCGCATCTAGTAATATGTGTAGTTTGTTTGTTACTGGGGTTGTGAATACATATTAATTGTATTTAGTTTTAATTTAATGGTACATTTAGTACTGTTTTGTATTGCACTATTTGTAGAGTAACCTCTGCTAATTTGGTCAAATTTAGTCAAATGTTATGGTTTTTTTGTTTCCAAATGGTAAAATCCAACTGCTAGCTGACCTCCATGGGCTGGTCTGGAAATATTTTGTAGTTTGTTCGTGCTGTTTGGGCTGGTGATTTGCATGTCAACTATATTTATTTCCAATTAGAATTTGTGTTGCACCATTTGAAGATACCATTTACTAAACTTATATTGGTTATAATTATACCTCAACTTCGTGTTGATTTTATTAATTGGTAAACTTACTGCATCACGTTATTATCTGATTTTATCTGCAATTGATGTTAATGGGCATGTCTGGTAAAAATTGTAGTTTGTTTTTGCTGCTTGGGTGGCGATTACATATAACCATATCCATTTCTGTAGATTTGTTCTGATTTTACTATTTTGCATCATCATTAGAAGATAACTTCAAGCACAAATCCGTTTTGCTACTTTTGGTCATGTAATTGTGTATTTAGTAGATTTGTTTGGCTTTGCACCATTTTAAGATAATATTTCTAATTAGAGTTATATTCATTATAGTTTTGATATATATATATATATATATATATACACACCATGAGATTTGAGAATGGATCTCCATTATAGAAAATTGTACTATTTGAGTTAATAACCCATTTGACATGTAGAACACTTGAGATTTCTCAATTAATTTGTATCTTAGATACGTCTTAGGTTTTGCTGCTAGGTTATGTTTCCTTAATCAAAAGATACCATCAACGAAGGAATGAGAAAAATGATATTGGATGGTAGTAGTTGAAAATGATTTTTTGTTAGATAGGTGAGTGTCTAAGTTGTCATGGATAAAAATTGGAAACATTAATTAAATATACATGGTAGAGCATAGTCTAAACACTTATCAATTTATAAGTCATAATATTTTCATAGTCCATAATTTAATTTTATTATGGGTTTAACAAATTTAGTTTTATTGTGGATTTTACAAATTAAATTTTATTATGGATTATACATATTTTTCTCTCAAAAACAAATATGTAGATATGGTTAAATCAAGAAGAAGCTTTATTTTCTTGGTATATCAACCAACCAATAAGCAAATTGACTTAGTTGATCAATAAAAATGACTTAATTGAGCTAGTATGTAGGTATGTCCATTAGTAGATCTTGTTTGCTTTCCTAGGAAAAAGGGGGGTGTACATTTTGTAGAAGAAAAAAATTATTTTATTAATGTTAATAAATATTAATTTGTGGTACACCTTAATATTTATTTGGATCTATTTGTAAAATTGTGGCTAGATATTTTATGTGTGGGTTGTACATTGAAATTTTTTTATATAGAAAATTTAATATCAAAAAAGAAAATATTAGAGTTAATAATTTTGTGCATTTTTTTACTTGATGTTTTATCAATACTACAAATTATATTTGTGTGAGCTTGTACATACTTAGTTGTTAAGGCTGGTTTGTTGGATATCATAACATTTGAAGATGACTATCAATTGCATTGAGCTCGTTTGTAGAGTGTATATGTGAAGCATGACAAGAGATGTATGTTATATATGGAGAATGCATTGGAGGAGATTGATGTTATATATGGAGATTTTGTGTGTTAAAATAATTTATTGTTAAATAATACATTTGAGCGTGGATGCTTCAGGATGTTGAGTTTTTTTCTTTTGAGGATTTCCCTTAAGGTATATCTTGAAAATCTTGTATATCTTTGACCTTTGTATTATAGTTATTTTGTAAATTTTTGTGCATGTTTTTCTCTTAAAGAGTGTTATATAGGAAATGGTTTGATCAACCTAATAATTTTTTAACAAGTGATATGAAAGACATGGTTGTGATTAAAGGGAGGTGACAAATCTTTATTTTTTGTTTAACCATTGTTTGAGCATATTTAATCTAATGTTGAAGCTATGGTAATGTTGGAGCTATTTTAGATATTTCATGGTACAAGGTATGCAAGAGCTATAAATTTAGAGTTTGGGGTTTGTAGATTTATAATTATTTTTGTAGATCTAGGATTTAAAAAATATTTGGTAATTTTTTTAAATGTTCTTCAAAAGGATTCTATAAAGGAAGTTTTAGAAATGATTTCTCAAAATAAAAGATTTTAGAGACATGAGAGATTGACATAAAACTAGATTTATTTGGCTCTTAAGGATTTAAAGAAATAATGCATAGTTTTTGATCATATTGTTTATATAATCATAGTTGGATAGTTTTTTATTTTGTGAAATAATTTTTTTATGGACATCATGAAGTATGTAAATTCTTATACCCTTGTAGTAAGTAGCCAAGGGATAGAATTGTAAGAATTGTTACCTTAGTAGGATGATAAAAAATTAAAAAAATGTTATTGGAAAGCAAATAACTAACATTGAAGACCAACCCAAATGGGACGTCAGTGTAAGAAGATACTTTAACAATAATACTTAGATTATTGTCCTTGCAACATGTAGAAGTAGCGAAAGAACTCTCTTAAATCACTAGTGATGTAATAGATGTTATTAATGTACCTTCATCAAATATTATTTTATGGGTGCTTAGTAGAATTTATATCTCTAAATTTTAGAAGAGATCACTATGAAGAAACATCTTCACACCACCTTGTACAAGAATGAATGAATGAAGTGAATGAGACCATCAGTAAATATGAGACTGTTTTCAAGTTTCTTTTTATGTCAATTTTTCTGTTGTATATCTTGATCACATCAGTTTATGGGATCAAGAGTATCATTGTTAACTGTTTTCAACTTTCTTTCTATGTCAATTTTTATGTTGTAGATTTTACTGGTCACCTTCAAACTGTTTTCATATTGAGTATGGATATCTTCATTAGCTGCACACTCAAAGATGAAGTGGCATTCAGTTTTTACAACGAAGTTTTTTACCCCCTCTTCTCAAGAAACCGCCCATCTACCCATATCACATCTAAATGGTGAAAACTAGTTCTCAACTAGACAACCAAAAATCTAACAATTCTATCTATCATGTTCCCCAAAAAGATTGAACTATTTGATATCTCAACCTAACTATTAGGTGGATGTACTAAAGTTGAATGGGTGAGGCCCACTTGATAAGAATGCCTGACATTAATATCCAAAGGTAACATGCTCTGCTCGTGAACAAGCTTGTCCTCCGTAACCAAGTCTGCAATACAGGTGGGGAAGGTGGTTCTCTTTTCCTTTTCCTTTTTGAAGAGTGGGAAAGTATGTCTACCTTCTGAGTTGACATTTTGTACTGGGTTGGAATTATTGCACGAGCATTAAAAGCAACAGAAAGGAGAAGAAGAGGAACAGTACCAGGTTGATAGCCATTAACACAACAAATGGAAATGGAAATGGGACTCAAGATATTTGACGCCACTTTCTTTCCACTCCATTCTAACCTTACTAACCATGTGATGCTTTTATCATTACGTAAACTACCTTCTCATTCAAAAAATCTGAGTGCGGATGAGGCGTACATCAAAGTTTTCCTATTGAAATTGATACTAACGTGTACCCATGGCATTTCAAGCGAAGTATTATATATGTATGCTGCTAACTAGAAAGATAAATAAAATAAAAGAGAAAAACATTGAATAATAATAATAATGTTGAAATAATTAAATAAAAAATAAATAAAATGAAAGGAAATTGAATAATGATATATATTTTTGATGGAGGATTATTCATCTTCTTGTGTTAAGAGCAAAGGACTAGGGGTATTCAATCCGTTCAGGCATGGGTCTCATCTTTTATGATGTTGAAGTCTTACCTTGCACTGAACAAGACTTGATGTGTGGTGGGCTCATTAAGAAATTTTCAACTTCACTAGGAGATCAATGGGCCCCATCCTGTATGATGTTGAAGCCTTACCTACAAGACTTGATGTCTGGTGGGCTCATTAAGAAACTTTCAATTTCACTAGGAGATCAACAGTCCATTGACTAGATAATAATATATATGTTGAAATAATTCAAAATAAATAAAATAAGAAGAAAAATAAAAAATATTTATGTTGAAATTTGGTTTGAGTAATTGTGATTGTTTTTGATTAAAAAGCCAGCGATAACTAGGGCGCTGACCCTTAACATAGATAAAGACTATCAAAAAAAGAAAAGCCCTCAGGCAGGAAAAACAACACATGGGAGCAAGCCCAAGACCAACAAGGTCGCACAAAGGGAACTTGTCCAACCTTCAACAACTCAAACCCAACTATGGGAGGGGTGTGGACACCCAATCCAGGGGGGGCAAGGAGGACTTCCCCTTCCGCCTGCGACAAACAACAGTCCAGGCGATACTATTCTCGAGGCCATCAAGGGAATGACCAAGCGGAAAGGATCCTGCCTGTAAACCATCAGTAAAACCACTGTCATTAGGAATATTTAAAAAACAATTAGGCGGAGAAGACCCCGCAGAGACACTGCCAGATTGTTGTTGCAGAACAACAACATAATGTTGCTGTAGAACAACAAGAAGAGCAGAATCGCCAAGAGAAGAGCGAAGCAAAGGTGCAGAGCAACAAATGTAGGAGCCAAGGGGGCAGAAGAGTCCACGATATTGGTAATATTAGCAAATGCTTCATCAGCAGTAAGGGGCACCTCATCTCGAGAGGATTCAACCAAAATAGAGTCTGAAGCATTAATAGTCAAGTGATCTGCGACGAGAGAGAGGACTGTAATTGTGACTGTTAAAATAATGAGTTGTCTATATTTTTCAAATTGAATTAAAAAAAATAATGATAATGATTTTAGGGAGGTCAAATTTATTTTAATTTTTAATAATTAATTAAGTTATACAGTTTTAGTTTTTATAATGTAGAAGAATTTATAATAAATTTAAACTTAAAAAAATAAATTTAATTGTAAATTTTATAATGTTATGAATATCAAAATATAAGGTATTTATTTTGTTCTAATTTAGTAAAAAATAAATATATATTTAATCAAATGCATATTGTATATTTTAAATGAATAATATTTTTTAATTTATTTCAATTATGTTAAGAAGTAATCTATTGTCAAGAGTAACATCTAAAAGAGAAAGAAAAACTATTCAAAAAAAATATAAATTTTAAAATAAAATAATATAAGTTAAAAAAATATTTATATCTACAAATGAAACTATTAGCTCACCCGGTCGTGGATCGCAACTTAAGGCGTGGGTATGCTCCCCATGGTCTTGAGTTCGAGTCCCCGGCTGTGTTAACTCTGTGTGTGTTGCTACCTTGTGAGTGGGTTGTACACACTGGGGGATTAGTCTTGCTTCGGCAAGGACACCTCTAGATTCCACGATAGTGAATATAAAAAAATATAAGATTTATTACATTTTTCAAAGTGAAAAATATATATTTTTTTCAAAATAGATGTCATAAAATAAAATCATTTTTAATTAAAAATAAAAACGATGTTTCTAATATGTAAATGAAATAAAATATTTGTTAAATAGATTAAATAATTTTATCTTTTTTTAATCAATTTACATTGATTTAGCCGTCTATTTGTGTTTTTCTTCAAAATAATATTTTCTTCCATTAAATTACAAAACCTTACTTCATTATAATCTCTTTTTTTTAAATATTTACACCTTTTATAAATATATCTCTTATTCCAAAAAAATAATGTACAAGGAATAATTTATTTTCTAATTTAAAAACTAAAATAAGATATTAAATTATTTAAATAAATTATTTGCATAAAACTTTGGTACTCTTCATATAGCTATATGTACTTGAAATATGAAATAAATAATATATATAAAATAATATTAGATATATTAAATTCATCTAAAAAAATAGTGAGAGACATGAAAAACGTATTTAAGATATTTCTTCTAATTTATCATTATAAATATATCTATTAATTTTAAAAAACATAATACCAAATTTGAATATAATTAAATAACCTTCAAATCAAATAGAAAAGATCTATTATATTAAAATTCTCTACACAAAAGCAATCAATTACCTTTTTGTCCAAATAAATTTAATAATCTCTATATAAAAACCATAAAACATTGTTAACCTAAACAAACTTTAAAACAAATCATACAAATATTAATTTTTTATTCTACTTTGTTAACCAAGTCAAAAGAATAAATTTTCTTCCTAAATAAATTATAAATATAAATAGATACAGCCGTTTTAAAGAAACCATGACTTTGACTCTATTTAAAAAGTGACAAAACACGCCTAAAATATATTTAAACAAAAAAGTATACGTTGATCCACTGAAAAAAATGCTTTGTAGAAAAAGATCTGTCAACTCTCTTTACCAAATAAAGCAGCAAATGGTGGACTGTATGGATGGAATATACATATTTTATACAATAATCGACGTAGTGGAAGTCGTGCGCATGGGAATCCGGGTATTTTTAGATGGGCGCAGGCAGACCAGTGTGGTCAGACACAGAACCAATCTATTATTATAAATATACCCCTGCTAAGGGCATTTCTGTAATCAATTAGGTACAATTCTATTTTAGAGTCGTTGGAAACTGCAGTGTGGAAGCAGTAAAACAACAGTAAACATGCTGTAAGATTTGCATGAGTTGAGTTCTGGGTGTGATCTGATCTTATCTAGGCAAAGAAAATGAAGGAATGGGTATGGATTCTCTACTCTTTAGCGACTGTTGCATCTTGTGCCATTGCAGTGTCGTTCAAAGATGGAGTCGATACCCGGACATATATAGTCCATATGTCCAAGTCCCATATGCCGTCTCTGTTTAACACTCATGAGCTCTGGTACTCATCTCTTGTCAAATCCTTGTCTGTTGACGATGGTGGTGAGTCCCAGAGCCTGCTTTACAATTACGATCAAGTCCTTCATGGGTTTGCAGCGAAGCTCACAGGTGCTCAAGCTGAGGCCTTGGAGAAAATGGAAGGAGTTCTGGCCGTGCATGCAGACAGCGTGTATGAGCTTCACACCACGCACAGTCCACAGTTTTTGGGACTAGAAGGGAATACTGGCGTGTGGGTCGAATCCGAGGGTGCTGATGATGTGGTTGTCGGAGTTCTGGACACTGGAGTTTGGCCAGAGAGTCTGAGTTTCGCCGACCATGGAATGAAGCCCGTGCCTTCGCATTGGAAGGGAGAATGTGAGTCCGGAACGGCATTCAATGCCTCGCACTGCAATAAAAAGCTGATCGGTGCAAGGTTTTTCTGTAGAGGATATGAGGCCACACAGGGGCCTGTAAATGAGGTGAAGGAGTTCAGATCTCCCAGAGATCAGGATGGTCATGGAACACACACGGCCTCAACGGCAGCTGGATCGATGGTGATGGATGCGAGTCTGCTGGGCTATGCGAAAGGCACTGCAAGAGGAATGGCGCCTTCTGCAAGAGTTGCAGTTTATAAGGTCTGTTGGGTTGGGGGATGTTTCAGCTCGGATATTCTTGCTGGTCTGGAAAGAGCCGTCGAAGACGGCGTCAATGTTCTGTCATTGTCCCTCGGCGGAGGGGTCGTTCCGTATTACAGAGACGGCATTGCACTGGGTGCTTTTGCAGCAATGGAAAAGGGAATTTTTGTCTCCTGCTCTGCGGGTAATGCAGGTCCGGATCCCGTCAGTTTGGCCAATGTTGCTCCTTGGATCACCACTGTCGGAGCCAGTACTCTCGACAGAGATTTCCCGGCCTTTGTAGTCTTAGGCAACGGGGCTCGTTATGGCGGTGTGTCTTTATACAGTGGGAAGAGATTGCCCCGGGGGAAATTGCTCCCTCTGATCTATGCCGCCAATGCGAGCAATGGCAAGAGCAGTAGTAGTAATCTGTGCTTGAAGAATACTCTGGATCCCGAGCTACTGAAAGGCAAGATTGTTCTGTGCGACAGAGGAATCAGTGCCAGAGTCGAAAAGGGCGAAGTCGTCAAATCCTTGGGTGCCGCCGGAATGATCCTCGCTAATACTGCAGCCAACGGGGAAGAACTCGTTGCAGACAGCCATTTGCTGCCTGCGGCAGCAGTCGGCAGAAGATTTGGTGACTCCATTAGACACTACGTCACAACGAGCCCAGAACCGAGAGCAACGATAGAGTTCAAAGGTACCATTTTGGGCGTCAAACCTTCACCGGTTGTGGCCGCTTTCTCTTCTCGGGGACCCAATCCCTTGACGCCGGAGATTCTCAAACCGGACGTGATTGGACCGGGCGTGAACATTCTGGCCGCCTGGACGGGATTCGCCGGACCCTCGGAGTTAAAATCCGATACCCGAGTTGTCGACTTCAATATAGTATCTGGAACATCCATGTCGTGTCCTCACGTGAGTGGGCTGGCGGCGCTACTGAAAGGGCAGCATCCGGAATGGAGCCCAGCGGCTATAAGGTCGGCGCTCATGACCACGGCCTACACAGTCGACAACACAAAAAATCCACTCAAGGACGTCGCAACGGGTAACAATTCCACTCCTTTTGATCATGGCTCTGGTCACGTCGATCCTCACAAAGCTCTCACACCAGGTCTGGTGTACGACATGGACATGCAAGATTACATCGACTATCTGTGTGCCCTGAGCTATACTCCACAGCAACTCAGAATCATTGCTAAGACCAATGTGACATGCTCTAAATCCAAATCCGGGCTTCGTCACAGGAATCCCGGGAATATCAATTACCCATCGTTTTCTGTTATGTTTGGAGTAAACCCAAACAAATCCTCTTCTTTTTCTTCGATCAGATACACGAGGACTGTTACGAATGTGGGCACGACTGGTTCGACCTACAGAGTCGCAGTTTCGAGTCCTCCGGGGGTGAGAATAGCGGTGAGACCGAAGACGCTGAAATTTGAAAGGCCGAATGAAAAGCTGTCGTATACAGTGACTTTCATGGCCGCCAGGAGAGTTGCAGTGGGACCTGCAACATTCGGGTCGGTCACATGGACAGATGGAGTACACAAAGTTAGGAGTCCGGTTGCCTTTAGTTGGCACTCATAATGCATCTGTATTTTTGTGTTTATTTTCCCTTTCTATGTTGTCGTGTCTGTAATGTCGTGTCTGTAAGCTGCTGCCACCATTTT